>NC_143056.1:59593712-59896742 GCF_052426305.1 Pelodiscus sinensis | reverse complement strand
TTGATTGATTGACTTAAAAATCAGTATTAACAGTAAAGCAGTGTGGAAAATTAGATCTGGCAAACCAGGCAACAAGGCATCCAATGTAAATTTAAGACCTCAAAGCCTATGCCTAATGTACTGCACACATTATGCACTACTGTCAGTTGCTGTGCCACCTACCTGTTGGAAGTTCCCATTAGTAAGGGTAGAAGATTCATATCATTGGATGGCTCTGCTATTCTGCAATCATGGAAGAGGTAGCACCGTCAGATAATCTAGCTGGTTAATAGAGACATACTACTTGTTAAGAGAAGCATACAGGCTATTCTTCAATAGATACTCTTAGTTCCTCAATATTGTAGTCCTCAAAAACTGTTATCACAGATACATATGTGGGCACAAATTTCTCAATGTTTCAATTTGAATGGAGCAGCAACATTTACCATGTTTGACGCTATTGCCTTCAATTAAATGGATCACTATGAAATAAGTTGTTCTAAAAAAAGTGAAATTATTGCCCAGCCACATGTTTCCTGTACTTGTTGAAATTGAGCTCCCTATCCCAATAAGAAAGGTGGGAAAAGTGTCTTTTATGGTTACTCTTAAAACAAGTTTTAAGTAGATGAAGTGGCTCATTAGAGTTAACTAGTTTTTTGGACACAACACAACAACATTTTTCTGAATCACGAGGATCTCATTTAAATTGTCTTTTTACTTCATGGTTATTATTTTGTATTTCATTATGCTACAAACTTTTAAGAGAATTTGTTATACAGAGAATCTGGTGCTTTCTATGGACAATATCGGATTTGGATGCTTTGTGATAAACAGAATGAGTGTGGCTAGAAGCATGTGGGAGCTCCATTAGCTTTTTCATTCCATAGTACTGAAAGTTTTTAAGCTGACATTTCAAAAAGTGCAAAGTGAAATAAATGCATCAACCTGAAATCACCTCCATCTACTTTAAAGAGGCTGAATCCAGGATGGATTTGTATATCTAGAGCAAGAACAGTGACTCAAACCCCTTCCAAAAAACAGACATTTTCCTCTATGTCCAGTTTCATCCCAGACAAGTGGATTGCTTCCCCTACCAGCCAGGTAGTACAGGCCAGAATAATGAGAGAACTGCAGAACTGTTCTGTTTCAATGTCATGGACCTTTGGATCCTCATATGGAAAGGAACTTGCACATGGGACTCTTCCCTGCCCCATTCAAGGGAAAAGGGGCGTTCAACCACGTCTGCAGCAGAATTCCCCCCTTCATCTTGGATAGGCATTTGTGTCAAATCAATGAACCATGAAGCGACAAACTTAAGTGCAGAACCTTAGAACCTAAGTGGTCCTGTCTGCAAGTCTTGGGGATTGTGACAGCATGTTTAAATCTTGTGCTACAGTGGGTATTCCCATACATTCAGTGACAGGCTTTTCTTCTGAATCAGAGCTCTCCTTAGTTGCAAGGTTACACTACCCAGATAATTCTGACTTTAGAAATAAAATAGTGTGTGAAGGGAAATAGGATGGATCAGAACATCTGAAGGAGCATGACAAAAGGGATAGGCAGGCCTATTAGAAGTAGGGTTGCCAACTGTAACCATACAAGCCAAAATTCCCTTGCCCCGCCCCTGGCCACACCCCTTCCTTAAGGCCCTGCCACCCCACACTTATGTAACCATCACCAGGTGGATTTGAACCTGGGAGCTGAGTATAGGAGCCTCTACCCTCTGAGCTAAAAGCCAGCTGGCTCCCAGACCATGCTGTAGAGGTCTATTGATCTTAGCTGCTGCTGTGGTCTAGGTACCACTTGCATTGCTCAGTAACCACACTAGGTGCATGGGTTACACTTGCTCACTCCATCTCCCCACTTTGTCATTCACTCTCCCCTACTCTATCCTCACTCACTTTCATTGAGCCAGAGTAAGGGCTTAGGGTGCTGGAGGGAGTGAGGGGTGCATTCTTGGGAGGGAGTTTGGGTGCAGGAAAGCCTCAGGGCTGGGGCACAGAGTTGGGGAGTAAGAGGGGTGAGGGGGTTCAAGCTCTAGCTGGGTAACACTTATCTTGGGCAGTTCCCACTCAGTGGCACAGTGAGTGTAAGGCAGGCTCCCTAGAACTGGCCTACACATTCCTTCAGCTGCTGGGAAGCAAAAAGGTTCTGTGCGCTTCCCACACCCATTGTCACTACTCCTGCAGCTCTCATTAGCTGCAGTTCCAAGTCAATAGCAGCTATGGAGCTGGCGCTCGGGGTGGAGGCAGCATGTGGACACCTCCTACCCCATACCCCAACAGGCTGCAGGGATGTGGCAGGTGCTTCCAGGAGCTGCACAGAGGCCCTGTGTTTGCCTCACCAGATTTTAGCATTTTAAAAACCTCAGGTTTGGCTTCAGTAGCCTCTGTCATGTTCAGCCCAATTCTCGAAGATTCCTAGCAAAACTGGGAGTCAGCAACCCTAACTCGAAGGTATACACTCCCTAGTAAATCACGTTTATGAAAGAACAGCCTTTAAAACCACAGGAACTCAGCAGGACTATAGAGTACCCCAAGATTGGTTACTTCTTTACAACCTGTTTCAGCCCATTGGACCCCATCCTGACATATCCAGGATGGAGGCAAACAATCAAGTTAACAGTACAACCTAATTCTTGGAATTAGATCTGGTGCTTCATTTTGATGCTCTCTCTCCACAACACACAGAAAGCCAGTAGAACATCTTATCAGTACCGGATTTGACACTGCTTCAAAACTGAAATACTACTTCTACACAGTACAAACAAAAAGCCTGCAAAATTCCAATTATGGAACTGACCAACTTTAAAGGGGAGAAAATTGCCACAGTGATACTAAGCAGCAGCACTTTCTATAATGTTCCGATTGATGCCGACAACTTAAAAACACACACGTCCCCAAATCATCTCTCACCATTGGTGATTAATTCCCCTCTTCTGAATCCCAGAAAGTTCAGCACTGCAAAGCCATTTAACCAATCCTTGTCTTCTAATTCTATGCCTCCCCCAACCAAACTATTTGTCCTAATGAAGTGTTCAAGGAAATACTATATCACCTATAAAGGCACACTATTTTCCAGCTAGTCCTCTTACAGCATGCTATCTTCAATTTCTGCTATCACCTTGTGGCTATTCAGAGAAAATATAGAATATACTGAGAAAAATCATAAGTATGTAACAATCTTGAACTATTGCCTTGCAATGCTGTCCATTTCATGCATTAAAAGCTCTACTTTCTCCAATATTTCTAAATTGACAGAAAAGACTTCATTGGCTTATAAATTTAAAACATGTGCAACTCCACAAAAGCCAAGTGGATTGCAACAAATCTGGTCCATTTATCAAACATTTTCTAAGAATGTTTCCCTGAAGATGTTTTATCACTTCCAAATGGCTGCAGTTAAGAATATGGCTAGAACTTGCAAAAATAAATCTTGGAACTCTTTCTCCTGGTTACGAATGTTATCAAATGGATATAAAATAAAGATTACTAATGCAAATACCTTTAAAATGTACAGCTTTCTACAGAAAAAATAAAATACCTGATGAAATAATGTTTCCTTTATTTCAAAGCATCATTTTACTTCCTGTAACTATAATGAAAGCTGAGAGTCTTCATATGTCCATGGTTCAAAATTGAATATGAAATACCACACTGAAATTCATATACGGTAATAGAATTTGAAAAATGTCTATTATGTTAAGTCCATCTCCTGCCAATACAGGATGGGAAAGAGTAAGAAAAATAAAAATAAATGAAGACTGGAGATTTTCAGTGCTTTTAGCAGAAAGTAAAGTTTTTCCACTGTAATTACAATGCATGCAAGCATATCCATGCTCATTACCACATTCATTTTCATAAAAGATGAATTATCTTTCATCAACTTAAATAATTTCCTAAGTTGTAACACTATTTAAACTATTTGATAATGAAGTTAAATTTTTATCATGGTCACGGTACAAAATTGATAACAAGCCCATAGTTCAGGAGAATTCAATAACCTTTGGGATGCTAAAGGAAGATAAAGCATTTATCTCTAAGTAGTCTATTCATATGTACCCAGCTAGTGACCAAATGTCATCATCTAATGACTGTTCAGTGCCTTTACCTAAGGAGTTGTTGGCCTTAGGCCAGATCCAATTGGAGATATGTCCAGTCCAAAAAAAAAAAAAAAAAAACAAACCTCTCTCAGACTGCTACTGATTGTCATACTTCTTGGCTGTCTCTGAAGCAGAAGAGGCCCTAGATGAGCTTGCTGGCAACTGGTGCCCTGGGCGAAATTCGCAATCGGCGCACAATCAGCACTCCCACCTCCAAAGCCCTCAACGACCGTTTATCTTGGTGCCCTAGGAGACTGCCCAGGTCAGCTGTATTGACGGGCCGCCACTGCTCTGAAGAGTTGCCAGGAACTGCATAGACATGGAGATTAAACTACAATCTCCTCAGAGAAGGTGAAAGCATGAAGAGAAGCTTGTCCTGCTTTTCCTTTATGGAAAAACACCTTTAAATCAGTTGTCTTTAAATTGCCACAGATTGTTTTCTTTCATGGGTAAAACCCACTTTATCGGATGCATTTGCTCTACGGATAAGCTCTCTACAAAGCTGCTAATCCAGCAGAAATGTGTTGTAAACATTTCTGTTCTCTAGTTTTGGTGAGGAGGGAGACAGATGGTGTTATGTGTCATTCTCATCATCATATTTCTATTCCATAAATATTTCAGGAAGATATTAAACAGCATCTTCTAAAGCTGAACATTTTTAAAATCAGCAAGTCCAGCTAACTTGGATCCAAGAGTTTTAGAAGAGCTGGCTGATGCTGGTTTTTCAACATCTTGGATCACTGTTGGAGTTGCAGAAGAAAGCGAATGTTGTGCCAATATTTTAAAAAGATACAGAGGATGATGTGGGTAGTAACTACAGGCCTATCAGTCTGACAGCAAGCCTAAGCAAGTTAACAGAACAGACAGTATAGAACTCTACTAATGAAAAATTACAGATGGGCAATATAGTTAATGCCAATTTAGTTAGCTTTCAAGCAAAAAACAACATGCGCGCGCGCGCACACACACACACACAACACCTCATATAGAGCTGGAACCAGGGCAGTCATTTTTCACAAAGAAGCATTCCTTTCTATACAGTAGGAATCACTACTGAGGAGGCTTTTCTCCATTATTATTTTCCCTCTTGCTGGATTAAACAAAACAAAAATGCAACTACTCTAACCATAACAATCCAACTTTACTGAATTCAGTAGAGCAGCATGATAATCTTAGACCATTGTTTTTATTCTATTTATTCTAACATTGCTGCTGCTCCTCCATTATTATTATTTATTGCTTATATTGCCCAATAAATGTGCATAGTTCTTTCCAAACTAAAAAAGATGCAGTCCCTGGTCTGAAAGAATGTATAATTTATATTAAGACAAGAATCGTGGGAGAATATGATGGAACAGAAAAGGGTTGGAATAGGATGAGGATGTAATTATGCAGTCTCTTGGGAAAGTTAATAAATATGTCTCTAAAATGTAATAAAGAAGCTTTGTGTTTGTGGACTTTTTTCTACTACTGTTTGTAAATTAATAATGTATTCAGCTCTACACTGACTTTACTGAACAGAAAAAATATATTCATTGCATACAGTAGCATTAGTACAGCTTTAAAGGTGAAGAATCAAGCACTCAAATCAAATACAGAAAAGAAGTTAAAAGTGCAACAATAAGTCTGTCCTTTTACGCTCATGTTTTAACATGAGCCTTCTTTAGGTTATAAGTTATTTCTCAATTAATACAATCTATAATATACTGCAACGCGCAATGTCTTCTACAACCCCACATATAAATCAATTACAAAATCTGTAAGCTTCAGTGAAATCGATAGACTTATAGTCTACGCCATTGTCTAATAGTTATCTATGCTCGATTCTTACACGGTGGAAATCCCTACAGCTCCATGTCTATGAAGCGTCAATGATTTATTCCCTTCTGATTAGTTCCCTCACTAAGTAGTCCGACTGTAGAATCAGAGTTGTATCCAGCAAAGAAGATCCACATCATCTACTTTAGCCAGTCCTACTTTTCTTAAGGATAAATCCTGACATGTCTAGAGCTGAACAAAAGATGAAAGAACTTACGTGCAGATATAGCAGGAGAAAGGGACTCTAGCATTCTGTTGTGTGAGAGAATGGGTGTGGGGAGGGGGAGAACCTGACGGTGCACCTGAGGATGTACAATGGCCCCAAAGTTGGCTCCACACTCATCTCTGGTTTAAAATAACACAAGAAAATCCTTTGGCTGAAATCCTGGCTCCCAGAGAAGTCAATCGTAAAACTCCCATTCATGTCAATGGAGACAATTTCAGCCCAGCTCTATGTTACCAGAAAGTTCCCCTCACCATGTCTCCACATTTTTATGAAGGATAGGAAGAGTGTTAGAAGATACACTAGTAAAATTGTCTGAAACCTATCTAAACTATAAATGCCATTACTTAAATTCCCCGCTGAACTTCACCAGTGTAGAGTAGGCCAAAGGAAGTCAGCAGGAGAGCCAGAATCATTAAAATGGAGAATTTTCTGGTTTTTACTCATGCCGAGACTACTATATTCTAGTGGTTTTGATTATTATGTAATCTATTTACTTCTCCACTTGTAGCAATTTGAGAGCTTTGCGTCACATATAAAAAAAACAACAACAGTTTACGTAGAGGACTAGCTTATAAACAGCAAATCCTCTGCAAGCCTTTCAGGAAAGCAAGATTCGCAACCAGTATTTAAGTATTTCTAGCCTACCCCAACTGGAACTTATTTGCCAGAGTTTGAATTTCTGGCAAGCAGTTCACTGAAGCTGAAGAGAAAAATACCATACACAAAACACAAGGCTTAATTTGGTCAATAATGTCAATCAGCAGAAGCTAGCCAATGTCTTATCTATCGTGTATAGGTTGGTCTGTGCTTATGGGATAAAAATGTTAGTGAGATTTTCCAGATGTACCCGTACAGCCTACTGCTTCCTCAGAGCCTCACCACACAAACACTCAGGCTGAGTGGCTGCCAGCATCTCTCTCTGTCAATCTGTTCCTATTTTCATGGGGTCTGCCCTCTGGCTTCACTTTTTTTTCAGCACTTTTTGTCAATCCAAAATATGTAGACGGTAAGTGAAATCACTCACTTTGTTTTTGTGGCAACATGTCCAGAATCCTTGCCGAAAAAATGTTCTTGGCCTTGGACACAGCAGGCTCTGAGATATCTCCATCTGTTTTAAATATGCCACAAATTGTAGCATGGAAACCACTGTGCTTAACTGGTAGCCAATTTGCTGAATAAACCTATATTAAAAAAAATAGAAGGGAGATTCAACTGCAAGATGTTTTTCATATTTTATATCATTTAGTTTTGTAGGAATTCAGTCCTTTTATGGAAGGAATTTAAATATTTGCTGTTAGTTAGGACTGGTCTACGCTAAGAAATTAGGTCCCGATAATGACACCGCTTAGGGGGTGTGTGAAAAATCAATGCCCCAGACTGACACAGTTAAACAAACCTATCCCACTTCCAGCATATCCAGCACTAGGTTGATGGGAGAATTCTCATGGCAACCTAGCTACCACCATTTTGGATTTGTGAATTGGTGCAACAAAATTGGATAACAGAATAATGTTCTAGGCAAGAGGGTTTTTGCAATAGGCATTGTCTCTTTTTTAATCTGTTTGTACAAAGCCTAGTCCAATCAGACTCTGATCATTTACTGCATACAGAAACTGCAAAGCAAATAATTCAATTTGTTGGTCTGATTTCTTTTAGATGCTACTATTGCTTGAAAAAGTGATTTGCTAGGAGAACTTGAGCAAATTGTTCTCTCTTCTGTATGCCTCTTTTGCCCTGTTCACAGTGTTCTCTCTTTACACTGAGTTTTTGAGGTCAGGGATTGTCTTACTATGTGGGTATACAGTATCTATCACAAGTGGGGCCCTAATCTAAGGGTATGTCTACACTACAGAGGGAGGGTTTTTTGGGAAAAATAGCTGTTTTTCCAAAAAGTTTTCATTTATGTCCAGAGAGCAATTGTGTTCTTTTGAAAAAAAATTGAAAGAACAGAAGGGTTTTCCTGGCATTGGTAAACCTCTTTCTAAGAGGAAGCAGCCTTCTTCTGAAAGAACTCTTTTGGAAAAAGACGTGTGTGGACAGGGAAGAGGAATTTATTGCAAAAAGAGGAAAAAGGAAAGGTGCCCTGCTGGCCACTCCATCCATTGTAATCACAGCTTAAAGGCGAGATGGCATCCATTCAGTGCGGACACTATATTTTGAAAAAGCAGATTGCTTTTTTGATGCACTTTGGCAGTGTGGACGCTCTCTTCTGAAAAGTTTTTTCAGAACATCTCCTCTGGAAAAGCTTCTTCCAAAAGAAGCCTGCAGTCTAGACGTAGCCTCAGTTGAGACCTTTAGACAAATATAAATTAATAAATCCCGAATCTGGTATCCATGTATTTCAGTTTGAACATAAGAATGGCTGTACTGGGTCAGAGCAAAGGTACATCTAGCCCAGTAGCCTGTCTACTGACAGTGGCCAGCACCAGGTGCCCCAGAGAGGGTGGACCGAAGACAATGATCAAGCGATTTGTCTCCTGCCATCCCTCTCCAGCCTCTGACAGACAGAGGCCAAGGACACCATTTTATCCCCTGGCTAATAGCCTTTTATGGACCTAACCTCCATGAAATTATCTAGCTTCTCTTTAAACTCTATTATAGTCCTAGCCTTCACAGCCTCCTCTGGCAAGGAGTTCCACAGGTTGACTGTGCGCTGTGTGAAGAAGAACTTTCTTTTATTAGTTTTAAACCTGCTCCCCATTAATTTCATTTGGTGTCCTCTAGTTCTTCTATTTAGGAAACTAATAAATAACTTTTCTTTATCAGCCCTCTCCACACCACTCATGATTTTATAGACCTCTATCATATCCCCCCTCAGTCTCCTCTTTTCTAAACTGAAAAGTCCCAGTCTCTTTAACCTCTCCTCATATGGGACCCGTTCCAAACCCCTAATCATTTTAGTTTCCTTTTTCTGAACCCTTTCCAAGGCCAAAATATCTTTTTTGGTCAAACACGTGCCTTAAGGACAGCATCCCAGGAAAATATGCTATACTCTTGTAGGTGAGTTACTCCTCAGAAGAGAATAGCTGAAGGATATTAGAGGGAATAATGCAGTGTCTGTTTCTACTCAGTTTTACAGGGAAACCAACCTAATCATAAGGAGGTAAAGGGACTAGCTCAAAGTTGCATAGTAGCTGTACTAGGTCTTCAGTTCAGGCTTTGCCTGACTTATTCCATTGTTGTAGCTAGCGTACTGTAACTGAATCAATCAAAATTCTACACAAGTACATAAAGCAAGGATTTCCAAACACCACAAAAACAGTTTCCTGGATCAATGTGTTGCAATCTGAGGCTCAGATTCTTGCTACATTGGGTTTCATGCTACTTTAACATCCACCCTTGATTCTAGGGACCTCTTGGTCCTAGCTGCAACTTAAGCACTGTGAACTGCACCTGGCTTTTCTCTAGTTATCTGGAAAACTCTATGTAATCTGTTAAAGTGGTTTTCCAGCCCCAACAATGTAAAGCATTCAGATTAGGGGAGGATTTGTCCCTCGGTCAAGTAACATATCTTGGCTCGTGGAGCTAGAAGATGCTTTCATTCCCGTCTAAAGCATAAGCCCTGGTTGGGACATATGCACACCCCTTCTCTTCCAAGGCCCACCCAGACTGAATTGCTCTCTTGCCTTTTATGCTGCTCCAGCATTTGGAGCACACCTGGTCTGGGTGGAGGGGTGGGACTTCCTCCACCCACAGTTTTAACCCTATCTGCTTAAGAGCAGGTATGCACACCTGATCACAACCCTCTCCTAGATGTGTATTTGATACCTAGGTTCAAAAGGGGTTCTCATCCATGTCCTGCAGGTGCTTATGCTCTTAGTCCCCTGACTTCCAGTTGCTGCAGATCCATGTGTTGAGATTTGCACCTCCATAGCGTCTCTCCCCCGCCCCCCCCCCCAACATCTGTACTTTTACGCCAAGACCTTAGTGGATATTTTTGGCAACATCTTCTAGCAATGTTAGTGCCAAAGTTATTTTCAGGGAAAATCCATAATTTAATACCAGGAAGGTTTTAATGTAGGGGGGGCAGGGGGGGGGGGGGGGAGAAGAGGAAGGAGGCAGCAAAAGGTCATGCCATATTCCCAAATCTCTCTGCTGCCAATTTAAAGAGGCAAGGAAAGGTAAAATTAAGATAGTGTTTCCACACACCAGTAGATTTTCTTGTCATATCTCATCTTCTTTATCATTACATACAGAACAGTACACAACAACCCTGAGTCAATATTTTTATTGCCACCATAATTAACATTTCTCACACCGCAAAATATTTTTCCAAATAATTTTAACTGCATTGTCCTCAGGGCTGCTCCTTTGCAGCAATCATCTGCTTCGGTTGCCACTGAAATAAATCATTGTTTCAGTTTGGCAAAGTCCAATGGCTCTGGCAATTTGATCTGGGTCATGGCTCAGCCTGTGGCATTTATTTTTGTTGCCTTCTGAGGAGCACTGGATCTTCAAATTTTTTTCCCCCCCCCATACCAGCTGAATTTTGCAGTGAATTGTTTGTACACTGCAAGAGCAGGAGCGTTTCTCTGTTAGCATGATACGTAAAAATAAAGGCAACTCCCAGCCAAACCCTGTCGTCCTTGCCATAGGGCAGGGTGAGAGCCCAGGGGCCCTCCTTTCCCCTTTTATGTCCAGGCAGGGGAAAGCTAGAAGCCTGCAGCATTTACAAATCCTGATCACACAGTGCAGGGAAATCATAGGTGCAGAGTGAAAGCAGGGCAAGATTCCCCACGCTGCTCTATTTCATATGAGCCATCTCCAGAGATGAGTTCAGTCTCCATACTCCATTCAGTTGTGTGTGTCTCCTCAGCAGGAGGTTGCCAACTAATGCTAACTGTGAGATGAACAACTTCTCTACTACACACTGGACCACCAAGTTCGTCAGTTGCTGCTGGTCTAGATTCCGAGGAGAAGGTTGAAAGGTTTTTTCCCCATTGTCAGTTCACTGAGCCATCCAGTCCCTCATCTCACAATCATATCACACTGCTTCACTATGCTGCTCTATAAGGGAAAAATGCATGATACAGTGTCTAACCTCTCTGCAAGCAAACAAGGCATTCATTAAGCTCTTTGTGTGGGGAGGGAAGACCATCTGTAAGCTCTTGTACTGATTTCCAAGCCCACGAATAAAACAGTCAAACAGCCAGTCAGTCAGTTGTGTTCCCCCTGGCCAGGGAAACCTTTACACTAATTTATTTAAAAAAAAAAAAAAAGCCCAAACAGAACACAGGCATGGACTTACCAGGCACATAGACCTGCCGGTAAACTGCAACTCACACCCCGCTATGTCTGCCCCCAAGCAATCTTTTATATTTCCCTTGCTCCCTCTGGCAGGTCAGAGTTAATTGGCTGCTTCACTAACATCTTTGGGTCTGAGCTAGGCAGCCCTTTTGAATCAGTTACACCGTCTTTTTTTTGCTAATGCATGTAGTGGCTGTCACAATGGGGCTCTAGCCCCCGACTATTGCTCCGAACAATTCTGCTATACAAATAAAAAATAAATTGTAGTACTATATTTGAATACCAGCGTGGTAATTCAGGATATCATACTGGTCACATTAGGGGAGCCACTTGGGGGTTTTCACATCAGTATCTGCTGCCTCGATGTGATAGTGATTGGCACCCTATCATTTTCCTTTATTATCATTTAAAATCATAGCCTATTCCCAACAAAGTAGTTACATGTGTTGCATGGAGTATGGCTCCAGGGCAAATAAGAAGCTTTTAAAATATCTTGCATATCTTTGGTGGGAGGAGAGAGGGCCACATTTGTTGTTAACTTTTAACAATACAAAAAGTATAATAAAGTTCTCTACAATGAACATATTCAATTGATAAGAATTGACAAAGCAAAATTGTGCATTCTTAGAGTTAATGCCATGAAAAAACTAATTATTCATTAGTCAAATATTTCTCAACTAAACAGTGAAGCTGGACGGTTTCTCTAACCTTTCCTTGAGTGGAACGGCATTCTTGTGACTGCATAGTTTCCTATGCACGTCCTGGTATCAAAACTGCATTGTTCTCTTGCCTGCAGCAACCCCTACTGTTAAAATCAAGACTGAAATTGCTAATAAGTGTGCCCACGGTGGGCTCTAAAGGTGACCACTAATAGCTCAGCAGCTCAAGATCACCCTAATCTTATTATTAAATGTATCCTCTTTCTGTACCATTTTTTTCAAGAGGCATCTGCATTAAAAACTGAACTAGTACTAGACACCAGAGAGCTGAGATACAGAAGCTGTTTAAGTGTTCTAACATTCCACCCAGAGCTGTGTCAGGGCCAAAATCCAGAGCTAGAGCCATTGTGTCATTTCATGCCCTCCTCCCCCCACACACAAGACCAGAGACGGGTATTCAGAGAAGAGGCCATTAAAGGAATAAAGGCCAACTGAAAAAGAGGGATCCAGATGCTGAGTTCAGACATGTACACATGGGCTCTGGTTCACCTGGAATGCCACACATGCTGAGTCTTTCAAACTATGTTTACAAAATAGTTTTTAGGATCTGAAGAAAATATATACCTATGGAAAATCAAGTGCTGTTTTGAGTTAACTGAGGAAAAAGCTTAAACGAATACTTCAAACGGTAATAAAAAAATCATGTACTGTGTGTTTTATTAAGAGATTGTTTTGACGTAGGGCTGGGGTTACAGATTCTGTTTCTAGATTTTATAGAAACTGACATCAGATGTACCACTCCTTGGGGTTTTGTTTTTAAAAAAAAGGTATTTATGTTTTTCTGCAAAAATGGTCACACTGCATGTCTTCGGGTTCCCCAGAGCATATTGGAATCAAGTCCAGCCCAGAACTGACTTCTGAGCAAACTGGTTTTCTGAAGTCATGATCTATTTCGGTCTTGTATACCCAGAGGGCTTATAGTGTATTTTATAAGTGGCAGCATATAGCCACAGCTTTTTTAATTATGCCCAGAAATCTATAGCTGACTTGGCAAACTTTATCTGAATTTCATGGGATTAAACCAAAACTGGCTATACTGCACCAAAAATCATCCCTTGTTAATCATTGTTAATTAATGACATACAAAATTACTAAAGCTGGTCAGGAATTTTTCAGTTAAATGTATTCACAGCCAAATGCCATTCATCTAAACCAAAATTTTTCAGAACACTTTCATGGGGAAGGTTCCTCGGGTCCAGGATGGAAGTGGTGTGAAAGACAACCCCTAGAACAGCCAGTAACCTGCTATTTAAGCCTTCCCATAGGATGTGGGAGATACAAGGTGAAGTCACTGCTCTGCCTGATTTGGTTCAGGACTTGAACTGGGCAGGGGTGGGGAAGGAAAGACAGCCTGGGAAAGTTCCCTAACTGTTAGAGAGCCTCTCTTTCTAGTCCCCTGAACATTTAGTTATTCATACAGGTTGAAATCTTTGCTCTTCCTGAGTCTTTCAAGTGCTGGCTGGCATTGTATTGCTCTGTATCTCCCACATCCAAGGTAAGTAGCCAAACCACCTACTGTGGGGCAAGGCAATCCCTCACCATCTGCTTGGTTACCAAAAAAACCTCATATGGTCTCAGTTTCATTCTGCGTCAAAATAAAAATAAATTCCAAAACCTCAGCATTTTTCACAACACAAAATGCTTGTTTTCTGGCCAGAACTACTAACTTATCTGATTGAGACTTAGAAATTTCAATCCATTAATTTGTCTATGTGCCTCCTGTTAAAGCGTTGCCAAAAAAAAAATGTATGAATTGAAAATTAATTCAGAAATTTCAAGACTTTCCTCCTTTCTTATAAAAGGCAGCAGAGAACTTCAATTAGTACCCACCCTCCCACTGAAAGCCTAAAAAGTTGCCCGGTGTGTGAAACATACCTATGCACCCAACAACCCCTACTCCTCCTCCCCCCCCCAAAAAACCCATATGCAATATTTAACACTCAAGTCAGAGCACAAAACCTCTCAAATGATTTCTAGCTGGGGCGTTGGGGGGGAGAACACCACTCTTCAGAGTCATGGGAAATCCCTTCAAGGAAAAAAAATGGGGGGGGGGGAAGAGTCCTTCCCATGCCATAGAACAGGGTCAGAGTCACACAGACTGTTCTCACCTATTGGCTAATCTTGTCTCCATAGGTGACTCAATATCATTTGGGAGGTGCATCGCCTCTTTGTGCCCTCAGCAAAATTTTAATTGCTGCATGGGGTGCCCCCTCATAGCTTTTCCCTGCCTTTCTGGGTGGTTCTCCCCACATCTCCTTCCTCCACAACCAATTACCCCTGCTTGTCTCCTTCTACACAGTGGGAGGGTCTTTACAGTGCTGGAACTTCCACCCCACTCCTGCCTCTATTTGCAGAGCATCAGTCAGAAATCTGCCACAGAGCAGGGTTCTGTGTCTGTCACGGCTATACACTCTGATCTCATCAACCCTACCTCTCTCACTTCAGTAACACAATCACAACTTTTGCACAGCCAGAGGGATCTCTATATCCATGGAACAAAGGAAAGAAGTTACCCCAGTGGCTTATGTGGTGCTTAAGTGACGTATTAGGCCCTGAATAACCCTTCTTCACTGGTCAAATCTTCATTAAAAGTCTTGAGACTCCATCCCTTAAATAAAAAAAAGCAGGAAATAGTTCACCCCCAGAAGACAGCATGAATCTAAGGCTGACAGCACTCCATTGGCACAAATCAGACTCCCTAGCCCTGCCCTGAGGACCATCCCTTTCCCCAAAGCCTTGCCCCCTCCCTCACTACATTCTCCCACCCTCACTGTCACTGGGCTGGCTGGCATTTGGGGTATGGGATGGGGTGAGGGTTCTAAATGGTGGGGGTTGGGCTCCAGGTGCAAGAGGAGGCTCCAGACTAGGATAGATAGTTGAGTGTGGGGGGTGGCCAGGGCTCCAACTGGGGGTGTGGGCTTTGGAGTGGGGCTGGATATGAGGCGTTTGGGATACAAAAGGGGATCCAGGCTGGGCAATGAGGCCAAAGGATTCAGACAGCAGGAAAAGGAAGTGAGTTGAGGCAGGAGGTTAAGATGTAGGAGAGTGTCAGGTCTCTAGGGGTGTGGCCCTGAGATTGGGATGAAAGAGGGGTGCTCCAGGTTTGAGGAAAGGCCTAGGCCTAGGGGTTGAGGTGCAGAAAGGGGGCAGGCCCAGAGTTGGGTGTAGAAGAGGGTACAGGCTCTGGACTAGGGTTGCAGACTTTGGGGGTGGGGCTAGGGATGAGGGGCTTGGGTACAGGAGGAGGGCTCTGAGTTTGAGGGGCTTACCTGATTGGCAGTGCTAAGACAGGCTTCCTGCCTTTCCTGGGGCACTGTGCTGCGTCCTGGAAACAGCCTTCAGATCCAGCTCCTAAATGGGAGGAGGCAAGAAGTTGTGACGTGTTGTGCACGCTGCTCTTCCCTGCAGGCACCACTGCCCCCAACTCCCATTGCCTGGGAACCGGACAAAGGAAGTGTGCAGGAACTGGACCTGCTGGCCACTTCTGGCACATAGCCTGGTGCCCCAGGACAGGTAGAGAACAGCCTGGCTCAGCTCCACAGCACTGCTGACCAGACTTTTCACGGCCAGGGTCCCTTTTTGGTCGTAAACCAGACACTTAGTCTCATACATGCATCCAAAATTAAACTGGATAGTTAATTCAAAACAAGCATTGGCAGGAGCTAAGTTACACTGATCATTAATACTTTATTCAGATTAGATTTGTTTTCATATTGGTTATAAATATCTTTACAAATAATCCATTTCCAACCAATTTTGACCAACATTTTCTGTTCCTCTTCTCTGTCTCTGTTTTACTCTAACAAATACATGTGTTGTCGTCTCTCTAGCAGCTGGGCTTAGCCAGTGGGGCTGACAGACAGGCTCAAAGTGGGGGAGCGGGTGCTGCTTGCTGGAAGGGTCAGGGCTTGGGTGAAAGGTGTAGGGGCTGGTGCTACCCTCTCCCAAGCAGCCCCCAGCACCGCCCAGAGCTTGTCATATGGGACTCCAGCAGCAATTTAAATGGTCCAGATCTCTGTCTGCTGCCACTGCTGCAGTAACAGCCAGGAGCCCTGGGCCTCTCTCAACTGCCAGGCCCTGGGAAAGTTACCCCCTTTGCCCTTCTTGTCAGTTGGCCTGGGCCTTGTGCAAAAACCAGTCGGCTACTAACAGCCACCGAACAGAAGTGGCTCAAGCGGTGGGGGGGCATTCTTTTTCCTTAAGACTGCAAGTTGAGCACTTGGAATTTTGTTTTTCTGAGAACTGTATGCACAGAAGCTGAATTTCCTAATGACTCTTCAACCTCTGCTGGTTTATGTTAACTTTTCCATTATAACAGCTTCTCAAATCCTTTCATAACATGCTTGTGTCAGAAGAAGCAAGGGATTTTTTTTCCCCACTCAGCAGCTCTTACCAGCTTTGATGATACTTTGAAGTATGATGTCTTACTCTAGAGTGGGGTGAAGGGGTCCCAAACTCCCAGCCTCTGGGCCATCCTGGGCTGGAACAGTTACTCAATCCAGCTCAAGAGTTCCAGCAGGCTGGAGGGAGGGTGGCTGGCTGTCTGTTCCCCAAGCCCTACCCCTTCCCACCATCACCCTGTCCTCCACCCGGAATCCTTTCCCTGAGGACATGGCTGCAGGGATTACCGAGTGGGCCTGTTGCAGCTCAGCAGGAGCAGTCAGCCCCCTATACTCCCCGCAGCAGCAGAAGCAACAGCAAAGCTGAATGCCACAGAGCAAATGTACCTGCCAAGTGCACTCTGCTTATCCACAGCTCCTACTGCCATAGGGAGTGGGGGGAGGGTCCAATGGCTGCTGCCACTCTACAGCAGCCCCCCCCCCCCCCTTCCCGGTAATCCCCAAGGATATAGCTTTGGAGATTGGGTGTTGTGGGAGGGACAATGCTGGAAGAAGAGGGACTTGGAGAACAAACAGATAGCTCCTCTCCTCCACTGCCACCTCCTGCCAGGGCTTCCAGGCTGATTGCACAACTACTCTGGCTGCAGATGACCTATTGGCCAGGAGTTTGAGACTGTTGCTCTGGAGACTGAAAGTGTTTTTACTAGAGTTCAGTCCAGGAAAAAAAAAAATCAGTATGATTGGGGAAAGTCTGACTGACATGCATGCGTGCGTGCACACACGCACACGTGCATGCACACGAAAAGGTGAATGTCAATTTATCCTTTCCCAAAAAGATCATGGAAATTCTCCACAGTCTTCTGCCACTAATATCCAAAAGGGATGTGATGGGAGGTAGTCATGAGGCAAGTGGGTTTGTCCACATGTTTGCATTTGCACATATCTATATAATTTGTAAACAATGAGTAGTCCTGTGGCACCTTAGAGACTGAAGCTCATCTTAAGAAGTGGGTTTTGCCCACGAAAGCTCATAGATACTATCTATATTTTTTTGTTAGTTTGTAAGGGTATGTCTAGACTACATGCCTCTGATGACAGAGGCATGTAGAGTAGGCTACCCGGCATAGGGAAATGAAGCCGCGATTTAAATAACCGCGGCTTCCTTTAAATTAAAATGGCTGCCGCGCTCAGCCAACCAGCTGATGATCAGCTGTTTGTCAGCAGATCGGGGCAGTCTAGACATGCTGCGGTTGACAAGGAAGCCTTTGTCGACCAGCGCAGGTAAACCTGGTTTCATTTCCCTATGCTGGGTAGCCTAATCTATATGCCTCTGATGACAGAGGCATGTAGTCTAGACATACCCTTAGGTTGTCTAGACTACAGGGTTTTTTCGAAAAAAGTGGCCTTTTCTCTTAAAAAACAAACTTCCCCTGCGTCTGGACTGCTGCTGCGTTCTTTCAAAAGTAAATTGAAAGAATGTGACAGTTTTTTCAACCACGGAAAGCCTCATTTTATGAGGAAGAATGCCTTTTTTTCAAAAGTGCTCTTTCAAAAAAAGGCACTATGTAATGCAAACTGTGCTTTTTCAAAAGAAAGCATCCAGACTGCCTGGGCGCTCTTTCGAAAAAGTGGCTTGTTTTTTCTGAAAGTACTGATTGTAGTCTAGACGCTCTTTCGAAAGAGGCTTTCAAAAGTATCTTTCGAAAAAGCCTCTTTCAAAAGCGGCTTGCAGTCTAGACGTAGCCTAAGGTGCCACAGGACTACACCATGTTTTTAAAGTTACAGACTAACACAGCTACTCCTCTGAGATCATCTAATTTGCATGTGTGCTAATTATCTGTCTTACTCCCAGTCCCTGCTGTGGCTGAGTAACCTATTTATTATGATAAATTTTGTCTTTTCCCCAAACACACTTTTTAAAAAATTTAGTCACACATTGTTCAACACTTTAAGCAAACACACTTCTGCCTCTGGGTTGGATGCAAATTCTTTGGTCGAGGTGAGCTATAGCCAGTTGGGACCTAAGCAGAGGTGGGGAAAGGGGTTATTAAATTTTATCCTAGAGCCTGCTGGAAGCTATTCTAACTTAATTTATCTCAATAACTAATAGTCCCAAAGAGCATTTCTGGCAGCTAGAGAGCAACTGGGTGCAAAGAAGGAGACCTACCCTGGCATCCTACACTAGAAATGAAGAGGCAGAGCAGCCCTTTCATTTTGCTGAAACAGTTCATAGAAGATTTGGGTGGGAGGAGAACAAACAATCCACATGCTCTTTAGCCAGGTGGTGTAGGCACTAACCTGGGATGTAGGAAATCCAGGTTTAAGTCCCTACTCTTTGTGATCCAACACAGAATTTTTCATCTCAGACAGTTCTGAATCAGAACAGGAATTCCAACTTGGGTCTTCCACATGCCAGGCCAGTGCTCTTAACACAACGCGTTTGGATTTGCAATCCATTGCCTATGGCCAAGCCCACAGATACAACCACATTTGCTCCAATCCCTCAGACAGAGACAAACATCTACAGGATCTTACTGAAGCATTCTTAAAAACTACAGTACCCACCTGGGAAAGGGAAGAAAAAGACTGACAGAGCCAGACAGGTACCAAAAAGTCACATACTACAGAACAGACTAGACAAAAAGTAACAGAACACCACTGGTCATGACCTATGGTCCCCAGCTAACGCCTCTCTAGTAGATCAAGGATCTACACATTATCCTGGAAGACAACCCCTCATTCTCACAGGCCTTGGCAGGCTCACCAGTCCTCACTTACAGACAGTCCCCCAAGCTGAAGCAAGTTTTCACCAGCAACTATGTATACCTCACAAAAGAAACACTAACTCAGGTACCAACCTCTGCAACAAACCCCGTTACCAACTCCATCTGCATATCCACTCATGTGACACCGTCACAGGACCTCATATCTGCCACTCCACAACAACATCTGCTAATGATGGCATGTCACATGTTCCAGCAATGCCCTTCTGCCATGTACATTGGCCAGATCAGACTGTCTACACAAAAGACTAAATGAACACAAGTCAGATACCAAGAACGGCAACATCCAAAATCAGTAGGAGAGCACTTTATTCTCCCTGGACTCTCAGTTACAGACTTGGAAGTTGCCATACTTCAGCAAAAAACCTTTAGACACAGACTTCTGCATGAAACTGCAGAGCAAACTTAACACTCTCAGACTGGGAAGCTGGCAGGGGGCACCAAACCCTGTGGAGGAGGGTGCAACCAGCAGGGCAGGAAGGGGGAGCTGCAGAGCCCACAGCTGGCAGGGTCATGCACACCACTGGGACTGGTGGGCTGCAAGTACCTGCAGGGCTGCGACTGGACCCACCAGGGCCACTGCCAGAACCAGTAGGACTGCCAGAGCTCATAGGGCCACTGGAACTACTGGAGCCCACAGTGATGCTGCAGTCAGGGGGCTGAGGGCAATGGAGCTAGGTAACTGGGGAGAGGAGCCCAGAGAGAAGCTGGTAAACTCCCTCACACACGTTCTGTGGTCTGGAAATCTGACTTGTCCAGGACTAGTCAGGTCCCAAGGGAACCACACTAGGAAGATCAACCTGAAGTAAGTTTGTTTATTTGTTGTAGCACTCAAGTGCTAGGCACTATCCAAACATTGAAAAAACAGACAACAAGCTCCTCTGGCAGAGAGTCTAAGGCAGACAGAGGTTAGGAGAAGGTGCACAACATAGTAATTTTTTAATGCAAGACAATGAGAAGTCAATATTTTGGTCTACCTACAAATATTTTGGATAGAAAGAACTTTAATATTAGTAAACGTGAAGAAGCTATTACTGATGTTTCCACCACACAAGACATTTGGAGGCAGTATTGTATTTCCCATTAATGGTGTTTTCAGATTTAAGCAAAGTTAAATGTCTATGGTCCGGAGTTCAAACTAGGCATCAAGATGCCAGCTTCACAAAATAGGCACTGCTAAAGTAGTCAGACTACAGACAATTTATTGGAAAGTTTAGCTTTCAAGTTAAAAAATGTAACACCCAATCAGAGCAATGCAGCTTAGATGTAACACCACTTTCAATGCCACACAAAGGATGACACACCAGCTTAATGGCTGCCTTGAAGGAAATTATTTACTTCTTTGTGGTTTAAGAAAAAGGGCACATGCTGGAAAATGACTAGCCCTACAATTCTTTCAAAAAGGTGTATTTGAAAGGCTTTGTGCCTAATGAAATCCATATGGGCAGCATACTGCTGGTACTATTTTTAGTTTTATTGTCTTTTGTGTTTTGATAACTTACTAGAGAATATTTCTTTGCTATTACCTGCAAATATACTATTAAATTCTCCATTCCTTAATCTAGTACATTCTTAGAAGTCCAGAGTTTAAAATAGCACATGAAAATGTAAGTCAAATACAGTGTATTTTTATACAAAAGCAATGATCTTTTTCCTGCCATGCTTCTCATGCACTTTAAAATATTATCTTCTGAAAAAGAAACCTTTAGGGCATGGTACAAGTCTTGGAGGCATTCTTGTAACAAAGTCAGGATCCCTCTACTTCACTTAACATGAGGACTTTCTAGTCAAAGATTATCTAGGGCTATGGTTTTCAAACTTTTTCTCTCATGTCCCAGTTGAAGAAAATTGTTGATGCCCATGACCCAACATAATTTGACTCGAGTGAGGACTCTGGGACAGGGCAAAGATGTGGGATGTAGGAAGATGCTCTGGCTTTGAGGGGAGTCAGGGCTGGGGCAGGAGGGACTTACCTTGAACAGCTCAGTCAGCAGCGCAGCGGGGATGCTAAGGCAGGATTCCTGCCTCTCCTGGTACCGCAGATCATGCTGTGCCCCAGAAGCAACCAGCAGCAGGTTGCCAGCTAATGGGCATGAGGAGTTAGTGCTCAGGGCAGGAGCAGTGAAAAAGAGTTCTGTGCACTCTCACCACCCAACCATCACCCCTGCAGGAGTCAGACCTGGTGTGCAGTCTGCAGTGTCATGACAGGTAGGCAGCCTGCCTTAGCACTGCCACTGGTCACCTGATCCCCCTGCAGCAATGAGACCCAGTACCTGACATGCCGTGACCCAGTACTGGGTCACGACCCATAGTTTGAAAACCACTGATCTAGGTACTGGTGGATGACCTGCAGGCCATATGAAGCCCACCAGGATAATCTGATTGCAGGATGTAGGATGCAAGATAATTTAATGATGTTCTCTGTCCACAGGCATCACTCCCCACACCTCCCAATGGCCATGGTCTGCCATTCCCAGAAAATGGGAGCTGTGGGTAAGGGGCCTGCAGGCAAAGGGGCTGCTAGGACTTGCTGACCACCACTTCCCATAGCTCCAATGTGCTGAGAGAGCTGTGGAGAGGTGTATAGATGGTCAGTGTCAGCAAAATGTTGCATGGCCCACAATCAGATTACCATGATGGGCCCTGCCGACCACGGATCCAGGAGATGATAGATAGCGTGGGTGGAAAGCCATGTTTCCTTTAGGAGGTAACCCTGACAAAAGATCTGTCTGAGAGTTCCCAGATTCTACGGTAACAGGAATATTAGAAATATGTAATTACACATTCAAATAATGCAAAATGTTGCAGTGTTAAAATGTCACAGAAACGATCACCAAAATTGGCATGAACAGCAAAGGAGCTGGTAGTCACAGCAGATAAGCCAAGGACTAAATCAATTCAGAGGTGCTCCCTCCAGGTTAGAGTACAGATATGCTGACTGTATCTTGTGGGAAATTATAGTTGAATTGCCATAGTATGTGATGTGCCTAACATGATGTGCCATGCAGGAGCGGGAAGGCCTTGTTTGGACACAGACTGGCTAACCTTGTGAGGAGGGCTTTAAACTAGGTTTGTCGGGGGCAGGTGAGCAAAGCCCACAGGTAAGTGCTGCATGTGTGGGACTGGGAGATGGGTTGGAAATGGGGGGGGGGGGACTACGGCCTATAATGGGGTCAGGGCACAACAGGGAGGCAAGATCAAATCAGTATCTTAGATGCCTATATACAAATGTGAGAAGTATGGGTAATAAGGAGGAAGAACTGGAATTGCTAACCAAGAAATACAACTATGATATCATTGGTATTACAGAAACCTGGTGGGATGGGAAGCATGATTGGAATGTTGGTATGGAAGGGTACGGCTTGCTCAGGAAGGACAGACAGGGAAAAACGGGAGGAGGGGTTGCCTTGTATATTAAAAATGTACACACTTGGACTGAAGTGGAGATGAATGTAGGAGATAGCTGTGTAGAGAGTCTCTGGGTTAAGCTAAAAGGGGTAAAAAACGAGGGTGATATCATGCTAGGAGTCTACTACAGGCCACCTAGCCAGGTGGAAGAGGTGGATGAGGCCTTTTTTAAACAATTAACAAAACTATCCAAAGCCCAAGATTTGGTGGTGATGGGGGACTTCAACTATCCAGACATATGTTGGGAAACTAACACAGCGAGGCACAGGCTATCCAATAAGTTTCTGGACTGCATTGGAGACAACTTTCTGTTTCAGAAGGTTGAAAAAGCTACCAGAGGAGAAGCTGTTCTGGATTTGGTTTTAACAAATAGGGAGGAACTAGTTGAGAACTTGAAAGTGGAAGACAGTATAGGGGACAGTGATCACGAAATAATAGAGTTCATGATCTTAAGGAAAGGTAGAAGGGAGACCAGCACAATTGAGGTAATGGATTTCAGGAAGGCAGATTTTGATAAGCTCAGAGAACTTGTAGGTAAGGTCCCATGGGAAGCAAGACTGAAGGGAAAAACAACTGAGGAGAGTTGGAAGTATTTCAAAGGGACGTTGTTAAGGGCCCAAAAGCAAACAATTCCGCTGTGTAGGAAAGATAGAAAATATGGCAAAAGACCAGCTTGGCTTAACAAGGAGATCTTGCACAATCTCAAAATAAAAAAGGAGTCTCATAAAAAAATGGAAACTAGGACAACTAACAAAGGATGAATATAGGCAAGCAACATGGGAATGCAGGGGCAAGATTAGAAAGGCAAAGGCACAAAATGAGATCAAACTAGCTACAGGCATATAGGGAAACAAGAAGACCTTTTATAAATACATTAAAAGCAAGAGGAAGACCAAGGACAGGGTAGGCCCACTGCTTAGTGAGGAGGGAGAAGCAGTAACAGGAAACTTGGAAATGGCAGAGATGCTCAATGACTTCTTTGTTTCGGTCTTCACCGAGAAGTCTGGAGGCGTGCCTAACGTAGTGAATACAAGCAGAGAGACGGTAAGTTTAGAAGATAGGATACACAAAGAACAAGTTAAAAATCACTTAGGAAAGTTAGATGTCAGCAAGTCACCAGGTCCTGATGAAATGCATCCCAGGATACTCAAGGAGCTGATAGAGGAGGTATCTGAGCCTTTAGCTATGATCTTTGAAAAATCATGGCAGACGGGGAGATTCCAGAAGACTGGAAAAGGGCAAATATTGTGCCCATCTATAAAAAGGGGAATAAGAACAACCCAGGAAACTACAGACCGGTCAGTTTAACGTCTGTCCCAGGGAAGATAATGGAGCAGGTAATTAAGGAAATCATATGCAAACACTTGGAAGGTAATAAAGTGATAGGGAATATCCAGCATGGGTTTGTGAAGAACAAGTCATGCCAAACTAATCTGATAGCTTTCTTTGATAAGATAACGAGCCTTGTGGATAAGGGAGAAGTGGTGGATGTCATATACCTAGACTTTAGTAAGGCATTTGATAAGGTCTCGCATGATATTCTTATTGATAAACTAGGCAAATATAACTTAGATAGGGCCACGATAAGGTGGGTGCATAATTGGCTGGATAACCGTAGTCAGAGAGTGGTTGTTAACGGTTCTAAATCCTGCTGGAAAGGGATAACAAGTAGAGTTCCTCAAGGGTCTGTTTTGGGACCCGTACTGTTCAATATCTTCATCAATGATGTAGATATTGGGATAGAGAGTACGCTTATTAAGTTTGCAGATGATACCAAACTGGGTGGGGTTGCGACTTCTTTGGAGGATAGGGACATAATTCAAAATGACCTTAGCAAGTTAGAGAAATGGTCAGAGGTAAACAGGATGAGGTTTAATAAAGAGAAATGCAAAGTGCTCCACTTAGGAAGGAACAATCAGTTCCATACATACAAGATGGGAAGCGACTGTCTAGGAAGGAGCATGGCAGAAAGGGATCTAGGGGTCATAGTGGACCACAAGTTGAATATGAGTCAACAGTGTGAAGCTGTTGCAAAAAAAGCAAATATGATTCTAGGTTGTATCAACAGGTGTGTTGTAAGCAAAACTCGTGAAGTCATTCTGCCGCTCTACTCTGCACTAGTTAGGCCTCAGCTGGAGTACTGTGTCCAGTTCTGGGCGCCACGTTTCAAGAAAGATGTGGAGAAATTGGAAAGGGTACAGAGAAGAGTGACAAGAATGATTAAAGGTTTAGAGAACATGACCTATGAAGCCAGGCTTCATGAACTGGGCTTGTTTAGTTTGGAAAAAAGAAGATTAAGGGGGGACATGATAGCGGTTTTCAAATAGCTAAAAGGGTGTCACAAGGAGGAAGGAGAAAATTTGTTCCTCTTGGTTTTTGAGGACAGGACAAGGAGTAATGGGCTTAAAGTGCAGCAGGGGAGGTTTAGATTGGACATTAGGAAAAAATTCCTAACTGTCAGGGTGGTCAAATATTGGAATAAATTGCCAAGGGAGGTGGTGGAATCTCCCTCTCTGGAGATATTTAAGAACAGGTTAGATAGACATCTGTCAGGGATGGTGTAGACGGAGCTTGGTCCTGCCTTGAGGGCAGGGGGCTGGACTCGATGACCTTTTGAGGTCCCTTCCAGTCCTATGATTATGTTTGAAAATAGTTTCCTTATTTGTGTCTCTGTAGTCACTTCCAGCACTAGGACTTCTTTGCTATAGCACTGTAGTGTCAGACCTACAGAAGCATTGAGGTGCTGTTCTGTTTGGCTTTTTCTTCACTAGGAAAAATTAAATATGTAATTCTACAGTAATGGCAACAGCAGTGCTGCCAGTACAGTTGCACTGATGGAAAACTACTGCTCTGAATTCTGGCCTAAGGTGCATTGCACATTGGCAGGTCTATACTTACCCTAAGATCGATGCTCTGGGGATTGATTTAGCAGGTCTAATAAGGACCCACTAAATTAATCATTGATGGTGCCTCCCCATCAACCTTGTAACACCACAGGGTCATGATGAGTAAGAGAAATCGACAGGAGAATTTTCATAGCTGGACTCGTATCTTAGATTGGCTTATGTTTTGTTAGTCTATAAAATGCTACCAGACCATTTGTTGTTTTTTCTCTGATTGTTTACCCCTGGCATTCAAGGTTGCTTGATTACAATGAAGGCGTTGAAGACAGACTGCTTCTGAGCTTTTGTAGTAGCTGTTAATGTGGAAGCTGAAGAGCCAATGGCATTTCTTGAAAATAGAGGTTAATTCCTAATTTAGAATTCTAATCCAAGAGTCCCGCTCTGAAAAACAACTTCTAATGTCCAAAGCTGGGTATGAGCTATTGTTGAGTGAAATTTGGAGCTGTAATAAAGTTGTTTCCATGTTCACCTTAGAGATATTATTGATGTACTGCTGCTCACAATACTAAAAACATTCTCCTCTTGCTCTTTCTTTATTTTTTAAGCCCTGATATTTAAGTATATATACACTAATAATTTACAGGGAATTCCGCTTATTTTTATTGCTTTCTAAGAAGAGCCAGAAAACATCCCTACACAGCTGTCTAAACTTGAATCATTTTTGGCTAAAACGTTCTGTGACTGTTCTAGGACCTCCTAGAAAGAGGTGTACACACTTACTATCTGCCCATTTTCACACGTGGCTCAAGGTGGCGATACCAGACAAAATACATAATGGAAAATTCCAGTCTTACATAATCCCACTACAGTGTTTAGGTGGACTTGTCCCATGTGCACATGCACACAGAGTTCAGTTAGTGGCTTGGGAATTCCTTGGATATTAAACTCAAGCTCATTGTTCTACTGAATGTGTTTATTACAAATTTCAACTTGAAATACTGCTTTGTTTGTGCAGCTCTTTTCTAAACTTTACATTGCTTGCCTGTATTATGGACAGTAGTCTAACAGTATTCAGTGAGAAGCAAAGATTCAACACTAAGGAAAATTATTCAGAAGGGATAATGGTGAACTTTAAGGATCAAATACAAAAGTAGGCAGATTTTATGTAAGAGGAAAACATGTTGTATTCCTAGTCTCCTCCTCTGCATGACACTAAACTATTTTCTAATTATATTTAATGGTCTGGGTGCTTTTTTGGGCATTCAGTTTGTGAAAGGCTGCCATTTTTATAGGCTGCCATTTTTTATGGCAATGCTGCTTCTAGTCCTTTAGAGCATACCTGCCATATATTGACAATAGCTTTCATGTGTGTAATTTATGAATCTCTCTTGGAGTGAAAGGTACTGTACAAATGTGGGACACTGCTAATATTTAATACTAAGCCCAGAAACTACAGCAAGATTCATGAAATTTGTTGCCGATGAGGATGGCTTTGTTTTTTTCATTGCTAGAAAACAAAGCAGGTATGGCAACAACTATGTATGAACTGGAATCGCCAAGATCATATTTAAAACTCGCTAACCAATGTGAAAAAAGTAACTTTAAAAGGTTAAACTCAATTCTATTTTGTTGCCAATCCTCCATAGCGAAAAGTGCTAACAAATTGCCAAGTGCCAATATCCAGTTTAAAACTGTTTTTCCCCCATAGGATTGTAGATTAAAATAGATAACTGCACTGAGTCCAATATAGTGGATTTGCTATTATAATGTAACTTTCCAGGACTATCCAAGACAATACTTCACAGCAATGTAGCCTATTTGGAGTTAATAATGATCTATATGCCCAACATGTGTATTTAAACATTTCTATTTAAGAAAGCAAATTATACCTGAGAATAATTGGAGCCTATTCAGTCAATCCTTAACTAACCACAGACTAAGTCTTTTTAAAGTTAAAAGTTTTGCCTGCATATGAAATGCCATATTATAGCTTGTAAATTCTTTTTAACATCAAAGGCACCATATAAAGGTAAAATCCTTATAAGATATTTGTTTATGGCAGAAATATTTCCTTGAAATCATATCTTCAGGTACTTCTAATTAGTCTCCTGTCTTATAACATTAAGAAGACTTAGAGTGTCTTTCAACTTGAAGAACCCCAAAGCATTTTATGTATGTTATATAAGTTCTGTTGAGATACAGATCACTCAACAAAATGCATCTTTTTTAAAGAGTGTAAGAGCAAACATTCTATGCCAACAACCCAACATACTTAAAAAACCCATCACCATACCCTCACATTATGAGATACAATTGAAAAAATACAAAGAATTATTGACAAGCAGAATATCATTGAAAGATTTATTATTTGGCTGAGACACTTGTGAAAAATGAAAATGATTGTTAGTGACAGTGAGTGGCAAAAGCCCTGGTTTAATATCCATCTCACGACCCCAAAAAGAATCAGTATAATACTGTCCAGAAGTCAGACACATTGTTTTACTTGAAATGTCACATACCTGATGTCACAGAAGAGAGTTCAAGTATTTCGCTCTGATGGTAAACAATTTAGAGTGCAAGGAAGCAGATGTCAGAGACATTGTTTTCTAGAAAAAATAAGAGAAGACAAAGCTGTTAAGAGTTATTCTATGTTTAATTTCTATGGTAGGGAAAGAACTGACAAGACTCATTTACAAAGAAAAGGAGAGATGAATCTGTTTTATGAATTAGAACTTTTTAAAAATATTCTTCTATTTGTCCAAATAAAAGGTCTTCAAAACATGATTTTTTAATTTTAAGAGATGATTTATATGTATCCCTTAAATAGCTCCAGCTGTCCCTTGTCAGATCACTATAAAAAAGCACTTGCTGAAAACTTTGAAAATCTTCTACTCAGAACTATTTCTCAAACGCAATATTTTCTGAATTTTTCTTCCTCGGAATCTTCACTTCTTTGTGCTTTGAAATGAGAGCAGGATTGTTGTTTCATAAGATCATTGGTTTGCTCCTGCTGTTTATTTCCTGTTTGAAACAATAATTCTTTTAGATGTACCATCATGAATAGATGTTAGAGTACTTATGAAAAAGAGAGGGAATGCCCAGATACATTTTAGCTGTAATGTTCAAATGCCCCATTCTCCAAGAACCATTGTAGGCAGCATGTTGTGCAGTAACGATAGGAGGCAGAATGATTCTTTAGGTAAATAATCCTGGATTACAACTATCAATTAAACATGAAGTCCCGAAGGACTGATCCTAAGAGATCCTGAACTTCAGCAACTCACAATGGGAACTCTACCAGAGGATCTGGGGCCCAGTTCATAATTGCCATGCAGCATCATTTGCACCACATACCCTGCCTCCTCACCTTCAGAAAGCTCACCTGCTACAGAAGTCACTGTGTGGCTCTCTGACAAGAGCCTTAACATACATTGCAGTCCAAGGGGTATGGCAGTAGCACTCCTACAGCCAGTCTTCCTGGGGTTGCAAAGCCCTGACCCACTAAGTGCAGGTTGAGGGCCAATCAACATGACCCTCACTTGTGTGTGCTGCAGTGACACCAACAGCTCTCAGATCAGAGGTAAGGGCATAAGCCCCTTGTTCCATTCAGTTCCAGCACTAACACAGGAACAATTCAGGACCTATGACTAAATGGCAAATGAAGATCAGATATTATATCCAATTTGCCTGAAAATGTATTTAACAGCAAGGGATAAGAAATACAGAAAGTTGTAAGTATTTTTAAAACAATTTATATTTGATTAAAGCATATCTAAACCTTTCTTATTTATTACAGTAACAGAGGCCTTGAGATCATGAGCCAATTGTACAAAATAAGACAAACCCTATCCTGAAGTCCTCACAGCCTAAATTACCTTGCATGTATATGGATACATAAATGTACTGCAGTAACAGACACAAGAGGTTTTGCTAGATAGACTTGTGAGAAACTGATGAACACTTCACTCTGACAAAGTGGGCTCTAGCCCATGAAAGCTTATGCTCAAATAAATTTGTTAGTGTTCGTCAACTAGGTGCCACTAGATTCCTAGTTGTTTTTGCTGAAATCAACTAACACAGCCACTCCTCTGAAATTTTACTTTTGGCTATTTCATTTTGTATACTTTTTCACCTCACATGTTTTGCAATTCCATGAATGTTGATGAAAATTCTATTTACACATATCAATCCACTTTCACTCAAAAATGCTAGTAGTGGCCTAATCAACTTGTTCTCTGGTACTGGTCTATATCAATGTAAATATTCCTAAGTGATTAAATATTTTTGTGGTTATTGCATTATGTCTGACTGTTTTGGTTATTTTAAAAATGCTCTGAGGTTTCTCTTTTATTGCAGGAAATTCTCTCTATCCTTTATGTGATAATGGTCCCATAAGTACGAGGTCCATTTTTTGTTCCATATTATTCTTTTCAAATTTCCTTTTACGTTTGGAGTTTAGAAGATAAATGTAAACATCCACTTAGATCTAAATTAAATCTGGAATTTGTACCAAAGTCAGCCTATTATTACTGATATTACAATAGCATCCAGAAGTCCCAAAACAGGGCGAGTATTGGCATAGGCATTCTTCAAACACAAGACAATTCCTGAAGAGTTTCCAGACTAAAATTAAGACAAGATGGAAGAAATGAGTGTAATAGACAAACTGATGAAGTTGTGGTGGCAGAATGAGGAAAAACTGACAACACATGGTCACAAGAACTTGCTCCAACAAAACCCACACCGTTATAACTATTAGGCTATTCTTTAAGGACTGGCTCAATCCTGTTTTCCTCATCTCAGGAAAACAATTAAGTTGTAGTATGCCACTAGTAGGAACCAGGACAGTCAGTCACTTTGGTATCTAGTACTCCACACACACTCAGCCTCCCTGCTTTTGACTCCAGAAATTTCAGCATTCTGCTTTTGGCTGGGTCATTTCTGGTGCTTCTAAGCAGGTTGGTCCTCTGGCCAGATAATAGAATCTGCCTCCTCGTCTTTCCAAAGGTAAAGAAAGAGTCTAAAAAAATAATAAGTTGTACTTATTCTGCAGCTCAGGGTTTCCCACAGCCAATTAATCCCTTCCTCACAGAGCCGGAGGTCGTCCTGAATTGAATTGATTCCTTCCTCAGCACTTCAGGCACCAGTCCTCACTCAGTTCCAGTTTCCATAGAGCATGGGCCCACCACCAGATCTAGACCCTCCCTAGAAACATTACTACTCATTCCTTCTACAGGACACATCCTGCCTTTTATTTCTAAATGTTAGCACCAACAGCTACTGCTATTCTCTGGGCTGAAGTTGACCCTTTCATGTCAAGTCATGACAAGACAGGAACAGGATCAGTAAACCCAACTCAAGATCCTAGGCAATGCTGCATTTAGAGAAATGGGAAAATAAAATCAGAGTAAAACAAGTTTCCTTCTCTTCTAATTCAATTGACAGTATTCAAAGCTGTCAGTTGAATAGCATTAGGCATACAGCTAGACAGTAACTAGGTAAATCCAAATAAAAGATACAGCCCAAATGTTTAACAGTGAGGATGAGTTACCACTAGATCAAACTACCAAATGAAATTCTGTTTTCTGCATCTCTCAATGTCTTCAGATCAAGACTGGCTGACTTCCTAGAAAACATGCTTTATCCATAAACAAGTTATTGGGCACAATACATTGTTTCAACCTGCTATCCTATCTCCTGTGTTATACAGAAGGGTAGACTAGATAATTTGGTGGTCCCTTCTGGTCTTTAAACAAAAAAACCCTATGACTATCCAGCTTGCATCCATTAGAAAAGGGCTTTAAAAGCAGGAGCAGTGGCTCTAATGGACTTTTATTACCTTGTAACCAATTGTGATTTGTGTGCCTCATAACTTGTAGAGTATCAGAGGGGTAGCTGTGTTAGTCTGAATCTGCAAAAGCGGCGAGGGGTCCTGTGGCACCTCAACTTGTAGTCACTTAAACATCTCTCATTCTATAGTTAATAAATTTGTTTCTTAAAATCAGTGTGTTTGGACTGAAGTATTTGGGAAACTCAGTTTGGGATAACAAGACTTCTGCAACAATTTATTAATAGATGACAGACTTTATATGAGCTTCTCTTGTCCAGGAGAGTGCTGCCCAGTCATGTCATTCAAGTGTGACTGGCTATCACACATACTGTAAATCACCCACAGCTATACATGCTGAGGGAGTAGAGGGGCTGAGAGCGGACCACAAGCAGTTGCTCACAGTGAAGCAGTGTAAAAGGCACCCCCGGTCGAGGAAAGGAAAGGACACAAATGTCCAGCAGTCCAGATTGTACTTTGAGTAACGTCACTGCATGACATTTTCAAAGAGCAGTTGGTATTCAGAACTGTTTCTTGGTGAGTTAGACAGACTAGACATGGTATTTGAGGTCATTATTCCGAACTGTTGGGGACGACTGTGTAAATTCACAAGACCAACACTGACTTTGAATTGTGTGCCTTGTAACTCACTGTGGAACTTAACCCACAGCAATTCTCTTCTAGTACTTGGGCCAATGTGGGGAGACACATGGATAAAAACTCATGGTACATCTTGGAAGAAGAAAACATATCAGAATAAAACCCCTTATCCAGGAATAAGGAATCTTCCGGGAAAGGCTTGATCTTCCAAAAGATCCCGTCTAGACTGGCGCTTTTCTTTGGCAAAGCCCCGAGCCGGAAAAAAGCGGCAGCCATGTTCATGCAAATGCCGCAGGGGATATTTAAATCTCCCCCGCGGCATTTGCAATTCCGACTGGTCTCATTAGCATCCCTTTTCCAGAAAAGGGTGCCAATGTAGACACAGCCACTTAGTTCTGTGGCTCTTTCCTCTAAAGTTAAATTCCAAAGCTTATTTTCCCATAACTGAACATTGTCTATAAAAAGCTATCATACGATATTGTAAATTTAAGGTTATTTTTGGTTTTAATTGCTGGATTTCATTTAAAAATAGATCCCTTAGAGGGTAAAACAACATTCATACTAGCTAATAACTTGTACCCAAAGCTCAAAATAGGTAATACTAAGGTATCATTTATATTGTTAAAATAAATGCATATTTTAATACATGGGGAGAGAAACGGGAATCACAAAATGAAAGGCGAGTTTCCAGCAAGTTTCCATTGCTATATATTATATTTATTTTTCCATTCAAGCTTTGCATGGACAAAATGTATTGATTGTGTCCTTCCCTTAAATAAAAAGTGTTTCTGTTCAATATACAGTACAAGGTGGTTGCAGTGAGTATCCATAGTCACAGGAGCAAATAAAGTCAAGTTCAGATTTGCTGGAAAGGCAATTAAATGGTTGCACTGGAAAATACAAGTATTACATCACCTCTCAAAGCAACTTGTAACCTAAAATACCCTTAATCTCATAAGAATCTGTCGCTTTGTTCCCATTAAAAAGGATAGCAGGAATCTGTCAATGACCCATTCTGTAGGTATTAGAACCCTATTGGTTAATTACTGCTGTCACCAGTGAAAACATTGTGGGTCATAAGACTGCATCCTGAATAAAAGAAATGCATAGGAATCCCTTCTGGTATAAGGTACCAGTGTCTGGTATAGAGAACCAGAGAGTAAGTGTCCATGTTGTGTTATTTTGGAATGATATTTTCTAAATGTAAGACCTGAAGAGCTTTGTATAACTCAAAAGCTTGTCCTTTTCACCAACACAATTTGGTCCAATTAAAATATAAAATTTAAAAAAAGCCACTTCAACCTCTCGTTGCTCTAATTTTCTAAATAATTTAGAACCCAAGCAAGGTCTTCCAATTCTATGAATGTGTAGGGGTTTTTTTTTTTTTTTTTTTGAGTAAATTAAAAAGAAAAAACCACACACATTTCTGCAATGATCTCCACTTCATAGGTTTACCTCAGATCATGAACAGAGTTTGTATGGATTGATTACTTTTATATTTTAGTCAAGGTAACAATATAATATAGGAACCTTCAAAGGGAACTGCAGAAATGCAATGTCTTTTAATGGAATTTCAATTATCTCTAGATGCCCATTCAAACTGATTTTCACAGTCCTCCTGGAAAAGAGAAGATAGATGCGTCAGGTGAAGGTTTAGGTCTTTACAACTAGTTTCATTTTTATCAGTACTCTGTCAGCACTTCAAAATTTGCAGCAATAGAACACCCCTCCCCTGTACCACTTATCATACAGGAGACAGGGACAATGAGTCAATGAAGCAAGGTTAAGACCTCTACCAGGTTCAGTTTGTCCCAGATCATCAAATCCCACTCTCTCATGAAAGCACTGGGAGGACTTTGTAGAAGAATTTTGGCACTCTCAAGCTGTGTCCTACATGAATTTCCCCCTTTCCAGCTTAGACTCCCAAAGGAAGGGTGTTCTGAGAAGTAGACAAGGTTCCCTACCTCATTGGGTTACTGCATTTTAAACTGGTAAAAGATTGCCAAAGAAACTAAATAGAGCAACTTCTACTCTTTCATAACCTTTCAGTTAGGTGATTTTCTGACCAGCCTCAACAGTTGACCAGAGTCCTAGTTGGACTTCAAAAGTTGCTATATGACCTCTCTTCTGCTCCACCTCCCTCCCAGTTCACCAAGATCAAAACCAACCTTTTCTATAGAACACTTCCTTTTTTAACAGAGGACTATCAAGATTTTACAACAATTTATATTATACCTTCACTAACTCAGCAGGAATTTCAGTCCAATTCAGAGCTGAAAAGATGGGGAAAAAAATCTGCCCCTTCAAATGGAGTTTGAAGCTTGGTAAATGCATACAGAAAATTCATACACTTTATAGATAGATTCTCTAAATCACAGGTAGCATCATGTCAAGATTCATCAAGAGTTCACACCTTTAAGCTTTTACTTTTCACTCTTGAAAATTTAAGTTACAAGTTACCAGCTGTGGCAAAGTCAGTCCCACTACTGGGTCCCAGATTCCTGTTCAGTCCACCATCTCACAGTCTAGGTACTGCAGCCCAGGTACCACTTGTCCTTGCCAGGGTTTGGGCTTCTATCCCTCAGCTAAAAAGGGCAAAGAGGCAGATGCCCCCTGGTCAGCCTGGGCTGGATAACCAGTCCTCCCTAGCTACCAGCTGGGTTCACAGGCTACTTAGGGAAGGCAACACAAACACCCCCGTCAGAGTCCCTCACCTACCCTTCTGTCTCTAGCAACACTGACAGGTCTCTGATTCTTTTCTTATCTGGTATAGGTTTTCACCTCTCTCCAACCTCCTTTTCTACCCTCTGCACCTTCCACACTTCCTAGCTGGGAAGGCCTTTTTAAAGACCCAGTGGCTGCCCGAAGTGAAATCAGCTGGCCCTTAAATGATTTGTAGGAGCTACGCCCGGGCTGGGCTCACTCCGCCTATGCTAAATCTGGGTCAGTTGCTCCTGGCTGCCTATGCTAAATCTGGGTCAGTTGCTCCTGGCTGCCCTGAAGTAGGTCCTGGCTAATCAAGAGAGGCATTTTCTGCTTCTTAAAACTGCCTTCACCTTCTAATCTAGCCCTCTAGTTTGACCCTGTCACACAACATACAGGTTAAAGAGAAAAAGGAAACATCATGAAACCCAACATATCACTGGACTCTCCCAACCTTAGAAAGAAGGAGAGTGTGTATGTAGAATAATAATGTGTTTATTCAGAATTTGAGTCATCTATTCTTCCATCCATTTTCTTAAATAGCACATAGCTGAAATCCAAATCCACTTCCTACATTCTTTGAATGACCAACCTCTATGGAAATGTGCACCAGCTGTCCCTATATTAAAATATGCTTACAAGTTTATAAGTACTTCCTATCATTAAAAATAAATTTTACATGGGTATATTTATGCTGAGAACTTCAGATGAATCTAACAATAAGAAATTTTTTTTAGAAATTATAATTAAATAAATTCTGGACTCCAAAGATGGATTTGAGGTAGAAATTAAGAGACAGATTGATTTATAGCTCTGTAGTCTGATTCTGTCGAAGGATAAAACACAGTTTAACATACTGCAGTTTTAAAGGATTTATCCCAGCTAATCCCAATCTTCAACCTTTACCTTCTAATTTGTTTGATAAAGCTGTCCTTGTGAATTTCCAGTTCCATTTGTGTCTCCTGATGAGGTTCCATATCAAGTGAGAAAGACCTGATAGCATAATCCTGTTGAAATGTCTTCTATTCCAGACTCCTTACTCTACCTAGATATAGATATACAACAAACAGATACAAAACATAATTATGGCCGAGATATTTTCCCTATGTTCCACTTGAAATTGTGGGACTGTGTTGGGAAATGAGATGGAGATTGGGTAGACCAAGGGAGAAGTCAAAGAGTTTTACCATGAAAGGGGATGAACTGATCCTAAGAACGAGGGGCACACTTACTAACCAGCACCTAAAATTATATGTACAGTACCTGCAATTTTATGTTGTAAAGTTTTTGCCCAAGTTAAAAAAATGGATCTCTATGCAGTTACATGTACATACTGTTGATTAGCCACCAATTTGTGTTGGCAAGTGCAATAGCCACACAGAAACCCACAGAATTGTACATAAAACCAGGTCAAGGCCTCTGAAAATCATAACACTCAAATGTAGTATTACTTTATATAAACTAAATAGGCCTCTTAGGTATGGAACATTTTCTGGACTAAAATGTAGACTGTTCCTTGCAATATGGTCCATGTACATGGGATGAAGTTAGGCAACACATCAAAATTATTTTAGTGCTCTTATTTACAAGAAGAACAGAACAGGATAGGTGTGTCTGTGCTGGACAATAGGGCATTTCAGACTGTGCAACAGGCAATTTAAAATTATAAATCCAGATTGGTAAACATGATTACAATTATTGGCACAATAATGCACCATGTAATATAAGGTATCTTCTATGTATACTGCATAACACTTCAGTTGGAATCCTCAACAGTGTACATATTTATAAGTGCAAATGCAAGGCACTGATGATACTTTGGCTTCTTTGCATTGCTTAATAATGTCAGGTTCAAAACTGCTCACAATAAAAGTTGTCAACACTCAAAAAACTTAGGGAAGATTGCTTGTTTTGCATTTTCAGCAGATCTCATCAAGAATGTTTTGACCACCTGAGTTACAAAATGCTCAAAATAGTATTACACACACTGTCCCACACTGGCATATATCTATTAATTACTGTCCCCTGAAAAGCACTTATCAGAAAATAATTCTGTGAATTTATTATTCTTTCTTCCAAGCAGTGGGAAAAAAGTACAACCAACTCTTTGAGACATAGTTAAAATATAAATATCAGTAAATCTTATTTTACAGTTGTATGCCTTAGCCTCTTCCAATAAATATTTATTGTTGAGAACATCTATTCTAAAGGTATTTTAAATGAATTAGGTGTCAGAAAAAAGTGGCCATCTCAGAAACTGAAAAGCTATATCTATCCATGGTGCAAAGATAGGATAGGCAAAGAAAACGCAAGTTTCGCCATCCTACCCTGCTAACCTTCTTTTATAATATGGATGGACCAACTACATCTAGTTTATTTCCCTAAAGCCATTTGTTCTTTAATGTCTTGTCTGAAACCATCAACCAAGATTCCAGATCATGCCAATTGTGATGTGAACGATGTGTAATGAATCTATGCACTGCAGACAAAAGAAAGTTACGTAAACTCCGCTTCACACAAACACATGCATCTTGGGAGCCAGGAGTAGAACTTTCCCTTTAGAGCCAAAAAACACAGGTCTCTACCACATAAGCTGAAGGAAAACGGTCTTCCCTTACACTACTAGCATTAGTCCATGTCCTCATTTAGTTTCTGCCACTAGAAAGCAATGTTATTCATTTATACACAGACGGTACAGTACAATACACCCACTACGTACCAAGTACATAATATAATTTTTAGTTTGATTTGGTTCATAAAACTCTTTAGGTATTTGCATCCTATGTTCTGTGTGCCTATCCTATAAATTAGTATACGTACCCAATAATAATTTAATAAAAACAAAGGGCCTACTCATCCCATCTTAAAACGCAGACAACGAACGTAAACCATACTAAACCCCTCAGATCCATTCCCTCCCTAAAAGCCAGGGGGATGGATGGAGGAGGAAAGTTGAGCTTTGCAGCATGTCCAGAAGGTCAACAAATCCGAACTCTAACAAAACAAGGAGCAAGTTCCTAAGTCAAGGAGCGCTCATGAGAAAGCTCATCCAATAGCTCCCCTTTTGCTAATACTAGGAGGGATCCTATTCACATATGCATGACTAGGCTACCCAGGCACTATGGTAAAACAAATAAATAGTATTCTTAACCATAGCAGTATAGAAAAATCAACTAACTTCAAAAACGTTCAGTCACCATGATACAAACCATAACCTGAATGGCTTCCTGCCTATTTACAAAGCTCGAGCCATCCATCAGATCTCACTTACCACCACTCTATTTTTAACTGCATAGAGGACAGTCAATCTACAGACGACAGTGCTTATCAGTGTTTTAAGTACTACTTCAGTCACTGGCATTTTATACTGGAGATACAAGAAAGTCAAACCATTACAAGTATTACAAGATTAATTTCAAGAATAACCAACTACTGATCAAAGGAAACAGATAAACTAATGTTATCTGAAAGGAGAACAAATCATTTTTAACACAACATGTCAGCACTGTAGGCCTCTTCATTTTTTTGTAATGAAGTTTTATGTAAGAGGACAATGAAAAATCCAAAAATTTTCGAACCATTTGAGAGCAGAGACGAGACCAAACCAGAAACATAGACTTATGTACCAACATATGTTTAAAGAGACCAGGTGGGGTTAGAGAGAGAAGGTAAGATCTTTTGTTGGCCCAACAAGATCTTTTTGTGGGCCCTCATCCACTGTGTCTCTAATATTGTGGGACCAAAACAGCTACAACAATAATTCATACAACATATGTCTAGATCTTTAGTAACACCTGGAAATGCTACAATAGTTAACTCTGGAAGCTTGCAAATTCCTAACCCCAGACTACATATTTTTGCCAAATGCCACCTATTACTGTTAAACTTTGAAATTATGAAGTTATTTGTCAAGTCTGAAATAAAACTGGCAGTTCCTAATCCTTTCTGATGCATGCCATTGTAAATGCCAATGACTCTACTACTAATGTTTACTGACACAGCCTAGAGATTTTAGGTCAACTGTGGCCACAATACACAAAATACGGTAAAATTGGCCACATTCAAATTTGCTAGCATCTACCATATCTGCCCAAGTGCAAACACTTCTGAATGCACACTTTCAGCACATTATAAACTTTATGAATCAGCTGCATGAGGTTCTCTCCGAGATGAAACTGGGCTCTAAAAGCCTCCAGTGTCAGTCTGTTAATTTTGCTTTCTAATTAGTTCCGTTATTTTTTCCATCTCTTCTACTTGTATATAATATGCTTCTGTAACTTAATGGAGTTTCCTTGCCTTTGTTTGTTATTGCTGTAAGTTATTCATTTTTTCATGATTGATTACATAAAATAATTGTTTACAAAAGGAAATAACTAAGATCCCTATGTATTCAAGACATGGCTACACTGCATCAGCCATTGACAATTTCCTCGAGATTTTTCTTTTATTAAGTTTATGGATCAATGACTCCCAGAGTACTTACCCCAGCAAAGGGAGGGGGAGGGAGAGCGAGCGCGAGCACTCCCACTCCCACTCCCACTCCCTTTTACAACAGCAATGTGCAATTCATGCCTCCCAGTAAAATATTTACAAGAGAAATACAGAAACCTAGGACTGTCCATTCTTTTATTTAAAAAAGTGTCAAATCAGGCCACTTTTGATTAATCTTACTTTCTGGCTTAGACTCACATAGATTCACATGTATGAATTTCATTTTAATTTTGAAGTTTAAATAAACACAAAGTCAAGTTTGGACAGAACTGCTCTTTGAGAAGTTTTGCCTGGTTTCAACTCAAAACCATTCAAAAATTCTATTTCACACTCAAAGTATCCACTCAAAGCTACCAACCAGTTACAAGCTTGCTCTAAACTCAGTTTTGGCTCACCAAAAACTCAGTCAAAGCTTATTGCAATATGCAAACATCTGGGCAATTTGACCTAAGTTTTGAATTCCTTTACAGCTTTTGTGCTCAAAGTGGGTGTGAGGTCTGGGGGACACAGAAATTCCGCAGGCCGCTGTGGGCCCTGCAGGCCCCCCCCCCAAATGTGAGGCCCTATGCAGCTGCTTCGAACTGTCCTATGGATGGGGTGGCTCTGTATATAGGATTGTAGAGTTAGAATGAAGTTTCTATATTATCTGAACCATGAGTACGTATACCCATTATTATTTTTCCCTGTCTTCTGCAAGAGTGGATGCTCTTGTTGTCTTTGTAAATGTTGAATAACCCTTTGACCTCTATGATATTCTGAGGCAAGAAGGTTAGTTGTACACTATGTGAAAAGGTAAAAACTGTTATGAAGTTTAAATTAGCTACCTATTATTTTTCATTCTCATTCCCCTTGTTCTTTTATTATAATAATGGGTGATTAGGAAGAGCCCACTTTAACTGTGCTATACCTTTCAATTCATATCCCCCATTAACAGCCCTAATCTTTTTAATCTCTCTTCATGTAGAAGATTTTACTCCTGAAGGCATTCGGTGCCAAAAAATTATTCACAAAATATGTCAAAATTCTGCAAGTTGTGTCAATAAATAAACGCAGAGGTTCCAGCATGTCAGTGGGGATCACACACCATTAGCTGCATGAAGGTGAATGATCACCCCACATCCTCCTGACACACTCAGGCTTCGGACTTAGCAGTGAGGCTGCATCTGTCCCTGACACAGCATAAGGTGCAAAATTCCCCCAGGAGTAGACTTTTCATACCAACATGCCCGTCTTTTGACTCTTTCATGAAATAAATCTCCTCTGAAAAAATATGGGCATTGTATGCCATTAGACAGTTTGTAGAACCTACATACATATCACTGTGAGATCCATCTGTGGGCCAACAGGATTTAGGCCTTAAAAGCATTGCCAACTTACCTGATTTGCCATGAGTCTCTTGGGGAAATTCTGCACCATTGTGTGTGTACAGAATATCTCCCATAGATTTCTTTGCTTCTCCACAGGAAAAAAAAGTGACTAACTGGGAAGGAAGTGGAAGCTGCAAGAACAGTCAGGCACCTCTCCGTAGCTGTGCAGGTGCATTGCTTCAGGCATCCAGAATAGTTGGCAGAGGCCTAACTTACCACAGGGCTGGGGACACACCAGCTAATAACTGTTACCTACTGTCAGAGTGCAAGCCCCCTATCGTACCTCAGTGCCCCCTGACTGTCCTCAACTAGCCCGTCTCAGGGCAAGTTACAGTCTGTATGGGTTGCTCATCATTGGCATTTGTCGCAACAGCTCTGCTTACCTAGTCAGCCTCTTGATCGGCCCACAAACCAGAGGCTTTGTCTCCAGCCCCTAGTCAAGGGAAGTCTTGGCTGGCCCGCTTCCAGCCTTTGCTGGCTATCCCCAGTTTGTCTCCCTCCAAGGAGCGCCTGCATCCTCGGCAGTCAATCCTCCACTAGCTCCCCCCAAGCAAACTGTGCTTCTCCATTTATAGCTGTCAGCTGGGCTCTCACTCGCCCTAATGGTTTCAGCTGGCTTCTACAAGCCAATTGTGCTGCCCTAGATAGTTGCCAGCTGGGCTCTCCCTAGCCCAAACAGCTCCAGCTGGCCTCTTTGTTTCTAGCCCCGGCTCAGGGCCTGAGTCCTGGTCTTAAAGGGCCAGTGCAGGGCAGGCTCCCTGTCACACCTACCCTGAGATCAGCTGCTAATCCCAACTGAGCTGGAGGAAGAAGAGGACAGGACTTTCTCTTTCCCTGCTAGGGGCTGTCAGACCCACCCTCAGAAACCTCCCCCAGCTGCATGAAGTTCAGCATCCTCCCCTGATTTCTGCCCCGTCACTCCTCAGCTGTGGGGAGAGGAATCATTGTACAGGGGCTGCTCTCTCATCCACCCAACACCCCTGCATCCAGACATCCTATACCCAGACATCCCTGCCAAGCCTCACCCAGAACCCCCTTAATCCTCCATAAACAAATCCCATTCACTGACCCTCAACCCCCCTTGCAGCCAGACCCCCTCCTTCTGCACCCAAACCAACTTCTCACTTACACTCAGCCCCCTTCCCTAATGAGCCCCTCCCCTGTGCACTATCCTGAGCCCCCACATCCAGACTCTCATGCCACTAACCCCCAATTAGCTGCACCCATACTCCCACCCCACCCAGCCCTACTTCCCAGCACTCAGAAAGCCCCAAATTCAGACTTCTCTGCTGAGCCCCAACAATCTTCACCTGGAAGCCTCTGTGTTCCTAAACCTGTAACCCCTCCCACCACAAGCTGTTGTGTATCCAGAACTCTCCCATCTAGACTCCCCACTGATCTGCCTGCACCCAGATTATCCCATGTAGAACCCCCTCACCTGACACCCTGGAGCTTTCCACACTGAGCCCCTTCACATTTAGATCCTGTCTGGTTGAGTCTGCCTGCCCCACAAATGGTAGGACAGGGCCTCAGAGATGGGTGCAGTCACTGATTCTATGTCTTGGAGTTCAGGGTGATCTCTCACCTTTGTGCAGCCATGCTGGAGCCTCAAGTTCACGTTTTCATTACTGTTCTTAGAAATTAGCCCAGTTAGCATTTCTTGCTTTTTTACATAGAATAATGCACCTTCCTTACCTAGTTGGACACGATAAATCAAATGTGTTAGTCTCAAGGTTCTTGTGCTAATGATGACCAATTTCAGCTGTTGCAGCCCCTACTGGTTCTGCAGATCAACTGTGATACATATAATTTGTACTTGGCTCCAGCTGGAAGCAGGGAAGTTATATAAGGAGGGCTGTAATTCCAGTAATTCATCAACAGCAAATCTAATTTGTCTAGCACAAAGCCACACAGCAAGCCCAGCATTACTCCTAAAAATCTGAAACCTGAATTTCATCTCTATTTGTATCACATCTGAGCTAACCCCCCATGTGAACCATTTCTCCTCACATTCTTACCTATAATGGATGCAAGAAGTTATTGAAGATGTTCTCTGTCCAGGCAAGTATACCTTCAAGATTTCTGTTACAGTCAGAATGAAAAATAGTCTATAGAGACCATGAACTTTTACAGACTCTTTTCTGTTATCTTCATCCAACTCCTTTGATGTTACTGGAGATTATGTTTAGAGATGGTTAGGGTCTGCTGAAATAATGCCCATTCCTCCTACCAGGATTTTTAAAGGAGATAAAAATAGCACTTTCAGACTCTGGAAAGAGGTAAGAGGACCTACGCAAATATGCTGTGTGCAAATTGAAAAGCTAGCCATACCTTTTGCATCATATAGTCTGCCCCACTTACTGCCTCACGTGATTTAGATACTCATATGAGAAACAGCACTTCAGACAAAATACAGGTATCCAGCATATTGTGTGGAGATACTGAGAGTGGATGGTTCTTCCTACCTTCCCGGACACAGTAAGATGCTAGAAGGAAAGGACATCTGAAGGGTGAGTCCACTAGAAAGGCATGCTGAGCAAGTAGGATTAGTAGGCACTAGAAAAGGGGCAGGCAAAGTATGGCCCAAGGGCCAGATGTGGCCCACCAAGCCTTTTGATTTATCTTGTGGCTTGACTTGCCGGGACCTGAGGTAGGCTCTCTGGTGGTCCCCCCTCCCATGAGAGCTGTGAAGATTGGGCTGGGGCTAAGGGTATCCTATGAAGTCCTCCTCTCCACAATGTTCCATGTAAGCTGAGCACTTGGATGGGCACCCAAGAAAGATTCAGGTGCCACCCAGCTGCCTAACAAAGCGCTCAGAGCAAGTAGCATATGTTCCTATTGGTGGTGGTGCACATAAAATATATTCTTCACATGGAAGAAAAAAAATAGAGGGAACATGGCTCCCCTTTCCCCTGCTACAAGGGGTGCGTGGCACAGAGAGGTACATGGCCACAACAGCCAGCTGTTTTGAGCAGCTTAGGGCTGTAGCAGGTAGAGATCCTCCCTGAGAGTCCTACCAAGCTGCTGGTAGGGAGCTGCCTAAGTAAGTGCCTCCTGGTACCCCAACTCCCTGCCACCCCCAACTCCCTGCCCTAGGTCACCACTCTCTCCCAGGACCTGCAACCTCTCCTTCACCCTTCCCCCAAGCCAGAATCCTCCCCAGTACCCAACCCCCCTCCCATACCCTGCACTCCAATCCACTGTCCCAGGTCACAACCCCCTCACTCACCCAAACCCCCTCTCATACCCTACACCCTCTCCTGCACCCCAGTCCCTTACCCCAAACTGCCTTTTGCACCCAACTTCTGTTCTAGACCCTGCACCCCCTCAAAAAAAGTGTGGTTTTTGACCACTTACCAAAATCTTGGTGTGCCCCCCATCAAAAGTTATTGCCCACCCCTGTTAGAAAGTCACAAAGAAAAGGGGTTTCTTCCATGTTTCACATACCACCACAAATTCACAACTGTTAGAAGTTGACATTTCACTCAGCTCTTGTGGGCATGTATTTGATCTACTTTGCTGCCTTTCTCTCCCTCCAGAAAGACTAGCTGTAGTCTCCCTACAAAAGACAGGCTAGCTTCACTCCCAATTTTAGCCCCCTAACCCAAGCCACGACCTCCAATGAGGGGGCAGAGCAAAGAGAGCAACTGCTTCAGGACCCGGTGATTCAAAAGGGCCTGAGGTTCCTGGACACTGCTACTACAGCATCAGTGGCAGGTGCAGCTCAAATTTGCAGCTGGAGCCCCAAGCAGTTCTAAAGGGCTGGCAGGAGGAGGCTAGTCCCCAGCCCCACCCTTTCCAGGATCATAGAACTGGCTCTGCCAATCTTAGCCAGGATGCCAGAAATTTTGTCACCCACCCTGGTCCAAGCCCCAGTCAGTAGGCACAGGACAGCCTTGAGTTTTTAATTGCAATGTACACATGCTTTAAAGGCCCATTCTTTGCCTTAAATGGCTTAGGTTAAAACCTCAGTGAAATGTTAGTGTGTGCTCCTCACAGAAGACAAATATATGAGACAGACAGTTAAAGACCCCACATAATGAAGCATAATGGAGGCTGCCCAGAAACTAGCATGTGTTGGATGGAGGGTTCCACTGGGTAGTCACTGAAGCAGTTATACTTGTGTCTATGGAAAAGACCATCTGAGGGGCAAAGAAAGTCAAACAGCAGCTGGGAAGCACAGCATAGCCCTGACAGCAGCCTAGAGAGAAAGAGAGGTTCTGGGACAAAGTGCTGGTTGAACAGAATCCTGTACACTACAAGATTCTAAATTCAATGAAGTTTAGAATTGCAAGTTCCTGAACTCATGATGGCTACATCTACACTGGCAGCTTCTTGAGCAAGAACTCTTTTGCGGAAGAGTTCTTGTGCAAAAACTCTTTCAGAAGAGAGCGTCTACACTGGCATGTGCTTTTGCACAAGAGATGTTCTTTTGCGCAAGAGCATCCCTGCCAGTGTAGACGCTCCCTTGCACAAGAAAGCTCTGATGCCCATTTTAACCATAGGGCTTTCTCACGCAAGAAATTCATGTTGCCTGTCTACACTGGCCTCTTGCGCAAGAACAGTTGCTCAGGAGAGCTTATTCCTGAGCAGGAGCGTCAAAGTTCTTGCGCAAGAAGCCCTGATTTTATACAGTAGAACGTCAGTTTACTTGCGCAAGAACACATGGCCAGTGTAGACAGGCAGCAAGTTTTTGCACAAGAGCGGCTGCTTTGGCGCAAGTTCACACGAGTGTAGACACAGCCATACTATATTCAGAACAGTTAAGAGAAAAAAAAATCTATATTTCCTTCAGTAGATGGTTTATGACCAATCATAATATGCAAAAACCTCTCTGCTTCACTCAGGCCACTAGCTAGTAAACCAGACGTTAATTGCTATAGTTGACAAATGCTTTGGATATAACGATTGTGCCAAAAGTGAACTTTTCATCAGTTTATCAAAGAACTGAGCTTTTATCCAATTAACACATTATAAAACTAGATCTAACCAAAAGCTGTTGAAAGTGCAGTGTGTTAATCCTCCCCTTTGATTGTCTGCCAGGGCATAACTTCTCTCTTAATTTAACATTAATCAATATTATGGTCCATCATGGGACCGAACTTCAAAAATATTCAAATAATTGTGACAGCCTCTTTTTTAAAAAAAGATACCTTTTTCAGCTTACTAGCAGTAACAATAAATGACACACTATAAAAAATGACTTAACCAATCAACCAAGGAAGGTGCTAATTGTTCTTATCACCCTCTTGTAACTCCTTGAACAATCTACTCACTGTCTGCGGGCCGCCCTCCGCCCCTCCCCCGGCTTCCTTATTTATTCTTGGATCTGGACTTCTAATATTCCAGTCATCTGAAGAAGTGGGTTGTGCCCACAAAAGCTCATGATACCATCTACATGTTTTGTTAGTCTTTAAGGTGCTACTAGACTGTTGTTTTTTAAGGTTTTTTAATAAAAAATACCTCAGCTGCAGATATTCACAGTCAAACTCTAAAGCAGAGATAAAGAGTTGCATTTGTTTCATGACGTATAGCATTCCCGTAGCTGTTTTTTAGAAGATAGAAAATATTTTTCCTGTATGATGGTTTATGTCTAAATGTCAGTCATAGATTTTTGTAAAGCTCTTCTGATAAAAAGCATTCCAAAGAAATGTGGAGAAAATGTTATTAAAGCCCTCATCTTAGAGTCATCCAGCCATTTACCAACGCTCTTGCCTCAGTTGAGCCATATTATAAAAGCAAAATACAGATGGAAAGACTAAGGGCCAAATCTGCTCATCTTATTCCCAAGAGTAGTCACAATAAAGAGAATAGCACTACTCAGGAGTTCAAGATGAGCAGGATTTGGCTCTTAATTATCTTCTTCTATGTCTGCAAATGCAGGATTATTCCTAAAATAATCGTTGTTAGTGCTTTGTCCTCTCTAGGTCTATTTCAAGTGATGAGCCATCCCCTACATTCCTTGGGGGAGAAGGGTTTTATAATAACACTTACTTTACTTTCAGGGTTTTAATGAGGCCTAATATTTAGAAAGATCTCGCTGAGATCTTTGAATAAAAGGTGCCATGCTAGTAAATTACATTATTATAGAACTAGTTCTAACCATGGAAGTAAATAAATGAATATCTGTATGATAATTAGAAGTTATAAAACTAAACAATTCTAGGCAAAAGTAGTTGCACCTACTGAAAGAAAAGCTAAAATATTTTCCTCATGCTGTGTTAATTCAAAATGAAGTTTGATACTTTCTATTATAAATTGAATGATCCCATATTTATTTAACCAGCGTGGAGGGTGAGTCTATGAAAGAGGATGGGAAATGGACCTATATATGCCCTGCAGCTTCTTGGGAAGCACAGGAAAAGGGGATAGATATCACTAATGACTATGTAAAGAACATGAGCTGAAAACCCTGAGAATTAAGTAGAAGTCAACTGCATCCTGAAATAATCAGTCACTTATTTGGATTCTTTTGCTGAACAAGTATTCCAACTGAAGTTTAGATTTATGGGTAGGTAGTATATTGTGAAAATGAGAAATATTGAAGTTTATATGTTCAGCATTATCCACAGTATCCTACAAATTGTCCACATCTAACCGTCCATAGATTCCTAATTCCCTATCTGATGGCCTGATCCTGCACCACTGAATGCAATGAAAACTTTGTTATAGATGTCAATGGGAGCAGGATTTAGCCCTGAATTTGAGCGAGGTCTTTATTACCTAATCCAGAGATAGGGAGCTTAAGGCCTGGGGACAAGATGTGGCCCCCAGCTTGCCTGGATCCAGCCCCCGAGGCTTGGGGCTCCCCACAGCATTGGGGAGCCCAGGCTGGCGTTCCGGTCCTCCGCCAGGCTGAAGCGCACAAAATCTACTAGCCTGGGCCCCTTTAGAATCTGGTGTGCAAAGGGAATGTGAGCAGTGTCTCTCTCCTGCTCAAGTGGAGGTTGTTGTTTTTGTTTCTTTGGTTTTTTGCTTGTCACTTGTGGGTGGCCCCCAACTAATTTTTCTGTCGGTCAGTGGCCCTCAACCCAGTAAAGGTCCCCCATCCCTGACCTAACCTGTAAACAGCAAAGTTTAACATTTTTAAAAAAATCTAACAATAAGGCTTAAAACAAATGGTGTTTATCATTTTTTCCTTTTTATATCTGACACACCTTTTTCAGACAAAAAACTCTTTTCATCTGAAAAATGCAGATTAGGCCAATCAACACATTTAGAGGATTCACATTGGTTTCAATAAAAAAATGTATTTGGTTGAAGAAATAAAAACATTATCAAAATGTTTAATGTTGACAGTTCCAAAATAAAATGTTTCAATTTTTTGGACTACAGACAAAGGGCTTTAGGTACCATTTTCTAAATGGTGATGGCTGCCTCCTTAAACTGGATAGGCCGGCAGTTAAGGCACTCACCTGGAATGGGGGGGAGACGGGTCCCTCCGAAGCAGAGATGTGAGTCAAGGTCTACCTCTCTCTACCTGACTGCTCTAGTCATCAGACTCTGGGGTATTTAGAGATAGGTGTTAATATCTCCTGTGGAAGCAGTTCCATTTTGTGTACATCAATAATCATTGAGCCAGAGAAAGAGAGGAACAGTAAGAATAAGATTGTAGTCTGTTGGCTTTGGCAGTCACCTAAAAATGGGGGACACTGGGCTCCAGTTCTTGCCTAATGTTTATTTAGCCGCACTGCTACTAGGTCTTGGGTGGGACACCACCTCTTCTTTGGTTTTGTGAATGGTTCCTAAATCCCTTTGTTAATCTAGCCCTTGGTTTCCAAATTTCCTTTGCTTTTATTATTAAAAATAGTTTAAAATACCCCATATTCAAACAAAATATTTTGTTCAACCCAAAACAATTTTCTTCAACTTTTTAGTTTGGAAAAAAGTTAGAAAAATATTAGACTATGAAGGCTGGCCACACATTAATTTAGATATGCTAAATGAAATCTTCAATAATTTTGCCTTAAATCAACCATTACAGATTGAGGTAACGTGCCTTTCATGTTTATTTTTCATTTCCTTGAAGACAGACAGACATAATTGAAACAAATTAGTTTACAATAGAAGAAAATCTCCAAATTTGAAATATAGTTTCTCAAAATATGGATTTTATGGATATGTAAATTCCTGGATGAGAAAACACCACAAAAATAGAGTGAAAGTCCAGCAGCTGAGAAGACTTGATAGTTAACATTCAGTAGTTGCTCCACCCTGTCCTACATAAATGTTAGAATGAACAGTAGGACGGCTTATATGCTTTTAGAACAATTTCTTCTTGTTTACAACTGAAGTAGGCTAGAGTGACTCATGTCTGTGGAAAGTGAGAGCTCTGTGCTCAGGAAAGGATGATTTGATAGAATCACAGGAGTTTTAGTGAATAATAACAAAATGATACCTCTGCTTTTAAATTAAAAACATTGCCACCTGTAAAAATGTCACTAACTATATAATTTCTTATGATTCTCTGTTTCCTGCTGATAAGCTAGGAGATGAGGTCTGTTTTACTTCAGAACAGTTCAAGTAATATGTATTGTAAACCTAAACAGAGAACATTATAATATTTCTCTCAGAAATTTTCAAACTAAATCATTTTTCAAAAGTATAAAAATGAAGTGTAGCATTTTTTAAAATCCTGCCCTTATGATTTAAGTTTTATTATAAAAACCTCTTATTGGAAAAAATATAGACACACACACACATACTCAGAGTTCATATCATTTTCCAAAATACTCAGTATTGACTATTTCTGCTCTCAGCAGTTCATGGGAGTTTTACCATGATCTTAAGTGGGAGCACTGTTAAACCAATGCTGAGTGATTTGGAAAATCTCTTTAACGTTAAATGTAATTATGTCCAAATGTGTTTGTCGGTACTGTATATTCTAATGTAGATAAACAGTACATGATTTCTCAGTTTCAAACAAATGTTTTGTTTTGCAACCCTGTTTAAGAACTAGCAGGTATGACTTTCAATAAATAATCAGTCAACTGATGAACAGTGCCTATTGTAATGAATACAGATTCCAATACATATTTCCCTATTTACGTAATAAAATACCTATTATCCATAAGTATATTAAATACTTACGAAGTGATTTAAACACACTATATCTTTCCATCCCTTAGCCTTTCCATAGGGCCAAATACTGGTTTCCCATACAAAATCCAAGTAACTCACCCTTACACAAGAAACAAATAGTCCTGACTGAATTAGAAGCAGCAGGAGAAGAAAATTCTTCTTCCCTGTGAGAATCAGAGGAAGGCCCTTCCTTCCTGTGAATAAGAACCCTTCATGAAATAAACTATCAAGAGAGGGAAGGAACCCCCTCCCTTCAGTCTCTCTCAGGGGAAAGCTACCAAGAGAGAACATAGGTACTGTAAGTAAGGGTGCTGTCACAGTCCCTTGGCTTGAAGTGTTTCCAATTCCATCATATACAGGATTTATATTTGGTTCAATGGTTGTCAGCACCCCCCAGCCTCCACAATACAAAGTGCTCCTGCACCTCTGGAAGCAAATGCACTTGTGACTATGAGAGGGGAAAATAGTTTCACAGAACAGGGCCATGTTAAAGTGGCAGAGCAAGAAGGGTTCACTACTTTTAAAAGGGCAGCAGCATAAAGAAACCCCTCCTGCCTGTGCTTTGTGTGGGGTTTGTAGACCCCATCACAGTCACTTCATTCCAGTTCTTGGCAGAGAGCAATAATTACAGAGAATTGTGTGAAGAGTTGAAATGGAGGATCAGCTACTGTGACTCAGCAAACCCACCAGGTAAACAATGCCTATAACTTAGAATCAGTGAGGACACTTAGCATAGTATTGTAAATGAAAGAGGGTATATCATCACAGAGTATTCCCTTCTCTCTCTTTTTTTTCCCCTTCCCCTCTCCTCCCCCCCAATCATGGAAGAGATAAGATAACTATCACAAAATGAAGTGACCATTGGACAGGAGGAATGGCCACCAGAATGGACTAAACATGTCTGCAGCCTTGGGTCAAGGAAACCCTTGGTGTGCCATTAGTTGGACTGGGCGGGGGGGGGCGGGAGGGGGTGGACTATATGCAACCACAAATAAAGGAAGTGGCAACTGCAGGAAGTGGAAGAGCCAGCTGCAGGTGGGCAGTTTGTCACAACATAGTTTTTTTTTTTTAATTAATGGAAATACTAATAGCTACATAAAATTAGGTAAAGTATAAAGGTGAAGTTAGACCAATTGAATGGGAACAACATATTGATTCTGTCTCAATATTTATTCTCTTTTCCTCTATATTTGGCAAAGACACTTGTTAAATTATTAACAGCAGTGTCTATTACTTCACCATTCACCTCACTATGAAAGGGATTTATGGGACCACAGCTGATTATAGTATTATTGTGTTTACAACAAAAGGCAGTTACTGCCCAGTTACGTTTCCTAGAATTTTAGTAAGAATCTAACTGAAAGCTGAAGGGTAAAATTGCTGCCAACTTTTCAGATTGTCCCCTTTGGACCTTTTGACCAGTCACTTCTTGTTTGGAAAATAATTGACATCATAGTGCATTTCAGGTTCTTTGCTATAGTTTTAGCCTTAAAACCTGTACTTAACACTTCTGAAATGAGTTACTAGAGGTTTATTTGTAATACAGAACCTTCTTTGGATTTACCAACATTTCGATAGATACAGCAAGCCTTCTATTGACTTGGATTATTAATACAAACTATTCAGGCACATAAAATCTAAATGAAATCCTAAGTGAATCAGCATGTTAGAAATTGGCCAAGTTTAACAACAGCTTTCATTACCTCTTTTCAAAACTGGTTGTTGTAAAAAATAAGATATTTATTGCTGTTTTGATTTCTGTCTCGCACAAATTTAACATCCTTAGGGATTTTTTCACATATCAAAAAATAATAAAAGGAATAGAATTATAGACCTGCTATCCCATCAAGAATTAGCTCTTCAAATATGCCACAATTTTATGTCCATGCAGTATTCATCTGATTATATCATATGTATGTTTGTTGTTTTGCATAAGCACTAGACCAAGTTATATCCAAGTAGCCAAAATGGGGCCTCTTGGCCAGTACATCCCTGGAGCACAGCCTTGATTACCCCTTATTTTAAAAGAAAAATATGAAAAAAGAAAGTGGGCCTATAGCAGAGAAGTAATAAAGGAGAAAGACTGAGGAGGAAGAAAAAAGAAAGTGAACTAGAAATACTCTAGCAGTCAAGAGAAGTAAAAACCATTATCTGTCTTTCATTAAAACATTCACAAAACCCTGTAAAAATGATTCCCTGTACTTGTTATTCCAATTATTTCATACATTATCGGTGTACATGTTTGTTTCATAATAAAAGCTCATTTAAAAAAATGTTAGTATTTTTATTATAATTCAGAACTACTTCCTAGATTGTTACTCCTCTATACTTTTTATGCTCTTAAAGGATCTCAGTTTATTGATAGCTATGTTTTAATTTGTGATCATCTGCAAATTGTTTAATGAAAATAGACTTGTGCTTTTAATATTAAAATCAATAATGAATAGTTGTTTGTGCTTTTAAAATTAAAATCTAATGCTGAGTGGTTCCTAAATAATAAAAGCCACTTGTGTCAAAATGGAGCATTGCATTCTGAAATATGTGGTTTCTATGGGCCAAAACTTTCTATTAAAGATAAAAATAAATATGGCATTGAGTGCATCAAGTCATGTGACTGAGTATATCCTTTCTGTACTGTAATCAAAAGTATCGATTCTGTTCACAAATGCAGGAAGAAAAAACACAGTGGCTAACTGCTATTACAATAGTCTAAGTTAAAAAACGGTGACTAGTTCTGCAGCACTTTAGAGACTAACAAAAAATGTAGATGGTACCATGAACTTCATGGTCACAACACACTTAAACATTCCAGGTGACAAGATGCGGACAATTACAGTATAATGAAGTGTGGTTGACACAGGATAAAACAAAATAGGAAGCAAAATAATCCTTTTTAATTACATAAATATATATAATTAAATAGTGTGAAAGCCGCCCTCTCTTATCAGGCAAGCAGAGCAGCAAATTCAGAATCCTGCCTCTGACAATACAAGAGGCTTTAACTGTTAGAGGAAGAAGCAAGAAATCAAATAGTGGACAATTGTACAATCAACTAGCTGTAAGAGAGGTGTAACTAGCCTTGAACCATGACAATCTCCCTTTTTGCCACTTTGAAAACAGGCCACTGATAGCTATTAATTCTCTGTTATAAGTGCTTTCTGGTCCATGGCAGAGCTTTGCCTCTAACCCAAAGATTTTTAGTTGATTATATAATCTTTTGTGAGGGGCTTTGTTAAAGACTTTTTGGAATTCCAAATATATATCAACCAGTCCTCTGTTACTGACCTGTTGACATGTTCAAAGAATTCTAGTAGAACCGGGAAGCACAGTTTGCCTTTTTATGCAAGTAGTATGTGGATTATGTTGATTAAAGCTGTTAAAACCCTCAACCTAGAGGAAAAGGAGAAGGAGATCAGCAGCTTCTGAGGGAGAGACTCTGTTATCAGCAGAACATGCAGTAGGGCTGTGGAACAAAAGCAGGAGCTCTGCAGGATGTGCCCAACAGAGTTGGTCTACTCTTGAGAGAGGTGATGAATTGCAAACAGGTCTCAAGTACCTCCTCTGTTTCAAGCTTAACCCCTTTTCCCTGCTTGCTGGGAGCCTTTGGCAAACAAATAAGTCTTAGGAGGAAGATATTTTGAGTCAATTTAATCAGCTGCAGATCAGAGGCACACAGAGCAGAGTGTCTTGGAGATAGCAATTGTAATTAGGCTTTTTATGTTAACACAGGTGGAAATAAGGGAGCTGCTACCATAGAATTAATTCTAACCATGGCAGAACTGCAGACTTTAATTCAGACAGAGGTGAAGTAGTGAAACTTGGCACATGAGGGGGAGAACTCAAAAGGGATTGCCAAGGCCAGAATAAAAAAGGGGTTTTAGAGGCTGCATCCCACAACCTTGGGCTGGGGGAAGGGGGAAGGAGACTGCAAAAAGACCTGTGAGCTGCCAAAAGTCCAGATCTTTTTGCAAGACCCCTTTAAACCCAGGGCCTGGGTGGGATGCAGTGCAGCCCCTAAAGTTCAGACTGTTATCTGGCTCTGCCTGGCCAAGGGAGCTCCCCACCAACAGGTGCTGTGGGAGATGGGTGGTACCAGCAGGCAAGCACAAGGCCATGTGGGCTGTGCTAAGATGCCTGATTCCCCACCAAAGGGGAGCTCCAGGTAAGTGACTCATGCCCCAACTTCCTGTCCAAGCCCTGAGCCCCCTCCTATACCTTAAGTCCCCAACTCCCTCCCAGAAGGCCGAGGCCTGGGTGGGACTTAGGGCATGGGCAGGAGCTTGGGGCTGGGACTCAGGGTTGGAGTGTATGTCCAGACCCTATACCCCAACCCTGAGACCTGCCCTGAACCCACTTCAGCACCCTTGCTCCCACCCAGACCATGCACCATCCCTACAACCTTCAGTCCTGAGCCCCTCCCACACTCCAAACACCTAACCCACAGCCTGACGCCCCATTCTGCACTCCATATACCTCATCCCCAGTCACAACCCATGTACCTCACCCCCAATCAGAGCTTTCACAGCCTGCCCTCCTCTTCCCTCCTGTCTCAGCCTACAGTCCCTCATTTTTGGCCCTACCGTGGAGTGTAGGAGGACTCTCAAAATCTAAATTAATCTGGCCTTAGGAACTGCATAGCTGATCCAAGGCACCGATTTCCTTGTAACCATGGCAAGATGATAGGGTCATAAGTATTGTAGCCCAGTGAACCACAGAGTTTGATGCTAGACAGAGGTTCAGGCCTGTCATTGGAAAGAATGCCCACAGAAGAAATGGCAGGAAGAGATCACAGGTACAAATCACCCCTGAGCCATCACAGCAGCCATTTCCTCATTCTACTTTCAAATATGCCGCTCATAAGATTAATGAATGCAGACAGATTGTGAAATCTAATGAGTCCATTTTTCTAATGGAGTAAGGAAAATCTCTCTAAAAGTGAGGGTTCCTTGTTGCTTTTCATCATAAGTTCCCCAAACAGTAACCAATCTCTTTTTTTTTTTTCCAGAAGTTTAGTACTGCATGCCCGTAAAATATACATTTAGTATCCTGGTTATTACTTCTTACCAATAAGTTCCCTTTCAGAAGATGTCCTCCACATATTATCAGCCCAGCTTAAAGAACCTAAGTCTGTAAAATGTATGTGTTTCTATTAAAATACCAGCTTTAAAGCTGGTAATTTAATAATTGTATGTTTTTCAAGATTTAAACTATACTTCTAAGTTTAGTGACAATCTCTTTTGAAACTTGAAAGAATGCACAAGCATGGTGCAAATATCCCTGTAAGATTTACCTTAAAAAGAAATGTGTGAATTTGGTTTTTGTGAAAGCTAAGATTTGAAGAAATTAACTACTTTTAGGAATTAACAGCAAATAATTTTTCCTATTGAAGGCTGAAATGTTAATCTGTTTGATCAAATAAAAAGTTACAGAACAGTTGCTAACAATAAAATTTTGTGTCCCTCCCCCCCTCCCCCAGCCAGGTGACCAAAGCAATCATTAGGTTGGTGGTAATTCAATTTTAGCATCTATTGACAAAAAATAAAACACCAGTTAAAGTCTTATTCGGAAGAAGGAGTTGTATGTGAAATTATATTGTGCTGTGGACACTACCTTCTGGAGGATGAACTGGGACCCACAAAGCCTTTCATTTACAACCTCAAACTGTTTAAAAACAGCAAACAGTAATAATAATAATAATTTATCTTGTAAGGAACATAATTCAAGCAGGGTGGAGGAGGAAGTGCTTAAATGTCAATTCTTTACAAGTATTGTATGTAAAAGACATATGCGGTGTTTTTAATTTTTTCCAATGTAGAGTTAAATCCACATGGAAAAATCCTGTGTTTAGATTGTCTGTAAATCAACACTGAAGCAAAGGTTAGTTTCCTTGCACCCTGGGATAAATTAATAGACATTTTATTAAGTGTTTATATTATAAGAACTTCACACGACTTCCTGCAATATACATTACACAAATGTTTGTCATCATAAAAGGGCACCTATCCTGTGGGCTGGATAGGTAATCTAAAAAGCTAAATCTAAAAGGAAATTCCAGTCTACCCACAAACATGTCAGGAGTCCTGGGAATTTCCCAGCGGACTAATGAAAAGGAAAAAAAAAAAAAAAGTGACACTGACCAAAAATGGACTTCATGCTTGTTTTCATATTGTTTTTGCTTGTACAGTCTTCCATCGCTTTAATAAGAACGAAGCATTCCTCTTATAGGTTGAAAGAGTGACGTTCCCTTCAGAAAACCATACAATAAAATATGAAGCAAAAGACTAAAATAACCTTTTGGGGTTTTTTTAGTATATACTTAATGATGAGCATCAAGTTTCTGCTGCTATTGGCTATGCCACTGACCACAAAGAATTCCACAGTTTCCTTTGGCAATGGATTTATGCCAGTGCTCTAGGAAAACAGAAATGCTGTTCATAGTAGAGTAGAGATGCAGCATTATTGGGGAAAAAAAGAAATAGTAGCAAATATTTCAGACTTGGAACTAGTCTAAAATGTACAGAAGCAGGTTGTATGTACAGGAATTGAGTGAGTGAGGTGTAATATAACATTCAGGTACAAAACTATCATTTAGAAGAAATACTTAATTCAGTAGCACCACAATTTTAAGATGTATTTGAGAATGACTCTCGCACTCATGAAAACGAAGATGGACAGTAGCAAACATAAGTCTAGATCTCCATAGTCCAAAGAGATTTCCACAGTGCAACAATTCCACCAAGAGCCATTCAATTAGGAAATTACCCACAGACAACTGCATTAAAACATTGAGGTTGCAAAGTCAAGTACTTCAAAACTAGAAAATGCCAGAATTAAAGTTGTCTGTACAACCCCTTTATGTGGCATGCATTATGCACTTATTATATCATGTTAATGCAGTTTTTGGTGTGTTCAATAGATACACATTTTGAACCATAACGTTCTTATAATTTTTGCTACTTAATTTGCACATGTACAAATCTTATCTCCCAAAGTTAAATCTAGGGAGTCATGGGCAAAACTTTGAATATGCAAAATTGTAGATGCAATTTTACAAACAACTTTAAAAATTGGCTTTCTGTGTTTTTTTTGTAGAGTAGTATAAGGTAATTGGTACTATATTTTAGTACATTTAGCAGAAAAAAATGTTTAGTAAAAATTCCCTTCAAAAGTGGCAAATATTTACAACTTCTTAAAATTCAAACTGACCAGTCTGAGAATTACACTTGTATACTTTTATTCTGTATTGCTACGGTTTGTGAATTAAGTTTTGGGGAAGAGGGGTAGTATGATTTAATAATTGTTAATTTGCTATTTATAGTTGACATTGTTAGATGTCTTTTTAGGACTAGATTGATTATAAAGATTGGGGTCGTGGACTTGTTGCTCTTTTCAGTATATATGCATCTCCAGGTTTTAGTTTATACTGAATGTTTATGAACCAATTGCGTGTAGCCTATTCATCATGTTCTATAAAGTCTTCACCAATGGCCGCCAGATCCACTTAAAGAGGCTTTCAGTTCTAATTAGGCTAAATGCTGAGTCTGACAGAAACTGGGAAGACTCGTGCTAATGATTTCTAGAATAACTTCCTAAACCTACATTCATGCCCCGTAGGACTAGAAGATTATTTTTTTTAAATCTATGGCTTTTCTGAGGATTCCTAGCACTACTGAATTATTTACTGAAGAGAGAGAAAGCTGTATATGTAACAATAATATCTTTGTTTAGTCAAAAATAAACTTTTCGTTCCATTTTATTAATCCTTTCCAACAAAAGTTTTTTTTTTTTAAAAAAAACAGCATATTTACACTTGCTCATCTGTGTGTCCCCTGATTATTATACAATAGCATTAAAATATTCTCCTTGTGGGAATGGCTAACTGTTATAATAATTCTGAGACTTCACAGATGTCATGGAAAAGAAAAATTATTTGTAACTGGAATGCAAGAAGGTTGCCAGTGCAGAGCCATACTTTGGGTGCACCTGCATTCTCTACACCACGTCATGGGCTATAATCCCACTGTGGTTTGTTTAATCTAATCACACGCCACTAGCATGAGCAAGAACTTTTTCCTGGGTTCAAAAAGTAGTTGATGTTCAAAAGCAGTTTCATTAAAATGCTGGGTATACACACCAACAAGAGAGACATAATGAGAATATTCACTTCTTTGAAAACAGATATCAAGCATAATATTTCCATATTTACTGTTATGAAGACAAGTGCAATGAAATTTGTCCCTCTGCAATCAGCTTGGCCTCTTTGATTACTACCTTTATATCTTGGTTATCGAACGGAATTCTGTGATTCTCGTTCAGGTTTTCTACTTGTTATGTACACAGATAATTTCGTATTTCTGGTTATATTTTTGGATATTTGTTCATTACATTTCCTCTTTGCTTTCTTTAACTCCATCTTTAAAATTCTTCCTAAAGACCACAAAGAGGAGTATTGTTCACATAAAGAGTGTTTTTCACCCACAGATTACAAACACAAACTAAGGGTTCAGCTGTGCCTTTAAAGTACCAGCTTTACTTAGGGTGGTACCGAGCTCCTGTACCCCATCAAGAGCTCTAAAAGGTAGTAAATTTAAACCACGCTTCTCTTAAGAAGATGTAGTGTGCATTTCCTTCCAAATCCAACCAACATAAATGATGTGGAGATGGGAAATAGTGTTACGGCCCTCACCTTTCCTATTCCTTTCTCTACTAAACCCGGAACTATCTTTTTGCCCAGGACAGCTATTTGAATTAAAAGAATCCTTTCACACACTCTACGCTCTTGCAAAACCACACAAGGCCAGATAAATCTAGCCCTAAACCTCACAAAACCCCTAAAAGGTCATTTGAAAATGTATCAGGATCATTCAACCAACCACTCCTATGCAGCCACCTATGGTATTGAGCATGGCAGCATTACAATAGTTTATGGCATCCATTCACAATAATTTCTATTTTGGTATAAATAAGGAGAAATATGTAAAACCAATAACTTTTCATAGAAACATAAACAGAAAAATTAATCTGACCTGATTTTTCGTGAGAGATGGTGAGTTAGACACATAGCACTAAACTGTGAGCTGTCCTTTGCTTTTTAAGCATCTACATTCTTACTTATATTGTGATGGCTCCTAAAATTTGCAGACTCATGTGTTAAAAATTGTGCAAACACATAGGGAGAGAGGGTCCCTGCCACTTAGTCCTTACAATCGAAAGCAGAATAAGAAGTTAACATAAGGAGTTTTCCTTACACACCTCCTTCAAGAAGTATGTTCACTAAGCTCACTTACAATAGCACAATGAATGCCATTTTGCCTGAATGTAGGTATAATGCCTGGAAAGCAAACAAGGATTTCTTCTGAGCCTTTTGTAGTAAAATCAGCAGTACCAGCTTCTCTTAACAATCTTAGCTTCCCATACACACTTTAAAGCATTAATTTAAAATATAGGTTTTCTTTAATAAAAATAAATAAAAATCCCCTAGATTTCAAGTAAACAGCTTTAAATCCTGCAAAGTGCACATCAGGGTTAAACAATCTTTCCATAAGTGAATGGGGTCAGGGAGGAGGAGTGAGAGAGACAGGAGTGAGAGACAGAAATAGTGGCGCGGGATGGGGGGAGGGAGGGATTCTCAGAAACTAGGTTTCCTGTTATCAATTATTTTATGGTCAATGAAGCCACCATGTGGAATGATGCTGAATAACATACTGAAAAGGAGAATAAGTAAACTAGCTGCAATAGCACCGAAATCTAATATCCAGTTAACTGTTATTTGTTAACCTGTCCAAAGGCATGTCCCTGTTACAACTGCTTAGTGCAACTCCAACAGAACACTGCAAGTGAACTCCTACCCCTAGGAAGTCACTGGTGTTTTGCAATTGACTTTAACATGAGATTTCACCCTACATCCATAAAGTTGGCTTTGTCATCTAGTGAATGATTCTGTGGAGTTTAGCAATGACTTGTATAGTAAAAGTGGAATGGACCACTCAAGGTTCATACTTGCTAGTATCTGCTTACAGTAAATCCAGATATAATAAATTCAGAAATAATAAATACTGTCTTGTAGTGAAGTAGAATGAAAGGCCAACATTGTCTATTGTAATATATAAACTATAGTGAATCGTGAGAATGAAGCTATATGGATTTCTTATATAAGGGTTGCACCATATAAGTGAACAAGAATTTTGTGTTGCCTGAACTTAAAGTTCCTCATAAGGAAATTGTTTGAAACACAACTGCCCTGTGTTTTAGATTATACTGGGATTGTACATCACTGCTGATTACAGACTCAGATGCCCATTAAAATGTTGCTAGCTAAATGGAATCTCTAAATATATCAGTATTCAAGTTTGAGTTCATGCAGTTTGTGAGAGTTATGGTAAAGCATCTCCCACTCAGGTCATGGAGTTGTGTTAGTGTAAAACAGATGGCATATGAGGAGAGCTCTATGACTTGAACAAAAATTATAGAAGCCATCTACTTTGAATGTGAATAGTTTGTAAAGAATCAAGTTAACTGCTAAGATACTAGTAGAAATCACCCCCTATTCCTCTTAGTTCAGTAATCCAAAAGTTCAAAATATCAAGAAATACTATCAGTCTTGAATACATTTTACCATGTACTTGAAAATGAAGTTTTTATGGCAGTCGCATCTTTGATCCTTCTGGCAACAAGCTGAGATGTCATTTGAGAGCTGGCAGTTTGGGAGTCCACTGGAAGAGAATGAAAATTTACCTGCTTTAATATATTATTAAAACAAGTACTAGATGGCAGTTCCTTCCAGTGTCCCCTTAGCAGCAGAGCAAGTGTGATTCCATTATATAACATGGGGTTAGTTTCTGACAGATCTACACAAATTTTGCATGGCATCATGTAGGCATGAGGTAGGCACTCACCAAAGATGAATAGTGAAAGGAGCAGGATAGAAGAATTGCTTTCTCACAGTTTTTCTGGTTTTACTCCCCCATCTGGGTGAAGCCTGCAAAAAAACCCCTACTGGTAGCCTAAAATATCCTCATCACCTCCTCAAAGCATAGTGAGGGAGGATTCCTCTCATCTTCCCTGCAGACTGCTAAGCTATTCAGGCTAGGTGCTGCTAGCATAAGGATTTGGTTCTACATTCATTGTAACTCTCAAACCTGAATACCTTCAGTTCACTGAGGCTCCCTAAGTATCAAGATACTATTATAATAATGCTATTAAGTATAAGTAATAAAATATTTAAAAGCATTTAATTTGGAATAAGGTTGCTTTGTGCCTTCACTGCAACACATACTTTTAGAAGAACCATTTATAAAAAGACTTAAAATGTGTTCAGATTTTTCTGACTTAAATTAATGGATGCCTGACCACATATAGGACCTTCAAGAAACCATGTTTAACAGCACTAAATTTGCTGAAGAACAAGAATGAGACTGTAATATAATAAGGGGTCTGGGTGTACTGTTGCGAGGGTAAAATCAAGACAATCTGGTCAGAACCAGGGCTACTCAGCCTAAGACTGGGGTCCTCCTCTGTAGGGCACGTCTACACTACAGCATTATTTCAAAGTAATTCACGTTTTTTTGAAATAACAAGCTGAGCGTCCATACAGTAAGTCAGTTCGAAACGTAGAAATAACGGGCTTGTTATTTTGAAATAATAAAACCTCATTTCACAAGGAATAATGCTTATTTCAAAATAAGGTGTGTGTGGATGGCACAGCTGTGCTTATTTTGAAATAATTGATCTCTAGGGATTCTCACTGTTGCCCTGGTGGCCACTCTGTCCACACCCATCAAAACTCTTATAGTTTCCCTTCCCCTGCAGCCTTTAAAGGTGCAGGCAGAAGGGAAAGTGCTTGTAGCACAATACAGGCTCTGCTCTCACCGAGCACTCCATGGTGCAAGAACACCAGCAGCCACCTCAGAAGCCCGGGGCCAGGGGCAGAAGAGGACCTATTCCTGGACTGATGCAGAGATCCTGGATCTCATAGAGGTCTGGGGAGAAGGGACCCCAGTAGCACTCTTCCCAGCAAGCAACATCTGCCACTTATACACACACCTCCCCCAACACTCTTCCTCCCCCTCCGAAAGCAGGGATAGGAGTCCTCTCTCTGCAGGATGTTGCCAGTGTTACACCCGGCATGTGCATGGCACAGAGGGAAGACAAGATGCTCTCTCCCCCAGCTACTACCCACAGGCGTCTGACCTGGCTGGCACTTTCTCATAACTGCTTATCCCCAGGATGTGGGGGTAATAAGGCTTTTCTGGGATGCCTGTGCCCCTGCAGGACAATGCCTGCCACCTAACCACAGAGGGCCTTGCTCAAAGCACATCGCCGTTGTCTGAATGAGATCTTTTTATCTCAACTCAGAATTGAGGGCTAGGCTTCATGCATACTGTCTCCTGGAATGACTGCCCTTCTCTCTGTTCTTCACAGCAAGGCCAGCTGTGAGTGGAGTGCATTCAGCACCTCCCACGCCATCCTCCCAACCCCATGAGAGCCGCCAGCACAGACGACCCTGCAAGGACCTGGAGCAGGAGCACATCATGTGCCTGTGTGCTCTCCAGCAATGTCCCGAGCAGGAGCAGCAGGGGTAGGACATGGACATGGAGGAGCACTGTACTGACTGGAAGCTGTGGTGCACCATCTGGCAGCAGCTGTCCCAAAAGCACAGGTGTATGTGTGCGGCAGTCACCACCATTGAGCAGTCCAGCAGCCACACACACACACCTCCCCTCTACCCGCCACACACACTTCTTCCCAAGTCCCCCACTACACCTGCCCTTGCCCCTGTCCCCACCCCCACTCCTGCCCCCTCTGGCTTCTCCTCTTGACACTTTCAAGTAGGAATAAGAGATCCTCCGGAAAAGGGCTTTATTCTGGAGGATCGTGCCAGTCTAGATGCTTTTTTCCGGCTTTTCCCCAAGCCGGAAAAAAAGCGGCGGACATGTTTATTTAAATCCCGTGGGGGATATTTAAATCCCCCGCGGATTTCCCTATTCTGACTTACCTGCTTTGCATGACTTTTCCGGAATTAGGGGCCAGTCTAGACGTAGCCTGATAGAATTGTTAACCTCCCCCCAAACCCATAAAAGTAACCATAATAAATGAGCATACCCCAGAGTACTGGGCAAATCTGGTAACACTATCCTAGGGACCTCTGTGGAAATTAACTAAAGCTTTTGCACTGACATGGTACAGAATTTCTAAGAAGCCAGGGACATGGATTCAACATAGCAGAGATACAGCATGTGACGCTATGCTTCCATATTTTAATGTAAATACGTTTTTGAATATCAATGTGCACAACTCAAATATGCTCTATGGAAAACACGTCAAGTAATGGATCAATCAAGAGCTTGTGATCCTCTGACTGTGTATATTCTATTTGAGTACATGTATCATTCTTGTATGCGAAGTTAGAAATATGATGTATAAACCTGCTTATTAGTCTGGAATGCCTAGGGAAAGCCATTAATGAAACTTATGGGACTTAATCATCTGGTGCTCAAGACAATGATCTGAGAATGGTTTTGTTTTTTCTGCAAGCCCAAACTACAAAGACATATGACTGTGCCACCTGGTGCTGGAATTCATTTTGAATTTGATATTTTTCCATGGGGATGGGGAGAATTAAAATTTCCACCCTGGGAAAATTCTAACTAAGAGATGGAAAATTATGAATGATGGTTTTCAGCTGGCTTTTGAAATGCTTACCCATCCTAAAAGGATATACAAGAAGTTGTTAGACCCAGGTCAGAGAACAGATCAGCTCTGACTTAAAGGATTTTACCTGAAATAAGGACTAGAGTGAGAAATATGATCTGTAACAATCTCTCTTAGGGTATGTCTACACTGTAGAGATTTTTCCAAAAAATCTTTACTTACATCCACTCTTCAATCGTGTTCTTTTGAAAAAAAAATTGAATGAACAGAAGGGTTTTCCCGACATTTGTGTTCTTACGAGGAAGAAGCCTTTTTCTGAAAGAGCTCTTTTGGAAAAAGGCAGGTGTAGACAGGAAGAGGAAGTTTTTTCGAAAGAAGAAGAGGAAAGAGGAAAAAGCACTGGTGCCCTGGTGGCCCCTTCGTCCATAGTAATCACAGCTTAAATGTGAGATAGTGTTCACGCTGAATGGACACTATCTTTCAAAAAAGGAGATAGCTTTTTCGATGTGCTTTTGCTGTGTAGACACTCTCTTTTGGAAAAAGTTTTTTCTAAAGATCTTTTCCAGAAAAGCTTCTTCTGAAAGAAGCCTGCAGCCTAGATATAGCCCCAGCGTATTAGGCTTAGTTGACATGTTTTATTTTAGTTAGTAACTTTAGATCTGTCTTCACCCTACCCCCACTTGCAATAATTTAATTCTTACTCTGTATATCTAATAAGAAACACACTTTTGTTTATCGTCAATCCCAAAATATATTATTGTTACTTACAGGGGAGCAATGGCAATTCATCTCTCTCTCATTGATTAAGAGAGCAAACTTATGAGCTATATCTGTGTAAAAAGTTTATACAAAGTAAGAGATTTGTTGGGGGTTTGTTCCCATTTGAGGGCTGTGCTCTTGGGTGCTATCAAGTCTCTCACTGAACTGTTATCAGCATGGCTGTGTCTAGTCTGCATCCCTTTTCCGTAAAAGGGATGCAAATTAGACATATCGCAATTGCAAATGAAGCGGGGATTTAAATCTCCCCCACTTCATTAGCATAAAAATGGCTGCCACTTTTTTCCGGCTCGGAGCTTTGCCGGAAAAAAGCGCCAGTCTAGACGCGGATCTTTCGGAAAATAAAGCCTTTTCTGAAAGATCCCTTATCCAAGTGCTGCTGCGCAGCTCTCTAGAGGAGGTAGGCAAGTGAAGAATTTTTTGTGTATGGCCATGCAGGCATGCACCTTAGTGGGAACTATGGCTGGGACTCTCTAGCCTCAGGAGGCAGAAGACAGTCCCACTCCCATTCCTGAGCTCTGGTACCTCCTTCCAGTTTCCAGTTCTTCCATTTCCCTGTGGCTTCCCCCTAATAAATACCTATGTTCACTGAACAACGGTATCTCTATTGCTTGAACTGCAGGGGTGGGATGGGGGAATGCAGGACTTTCTTCCAAGGTCTTTCTGATTCTCACTGCCCCTTGCTGTGCTCTCCTGATCACACTAGTGTCCAGCTGCTCAAGCTGTCTTGCTAGGTGCTCTGCCCACACCCTGCCAGGTAAGTTTCCCTCTTGCTCTCACACAGATTATGGAGCACACAACACACTGCCTCCACAAAGGGAATGTTGCATTCACTGCTGTCCAGGTGAGTCAGGAGGCTCCTGAACCTCCCTTTTAAATGTCCAAAGGCACATTCCACCACTCAGCCTATTCTGCACCTGCTCAGTTTATTATTGAACTCCTGCTTGCTGGGTTCCAGGCTGCCTATGTAGGGCTTCGTGAGCTATGGAAGCAAAGGGTAAGCTAGGTTGTAAGGGTCACTACTGGCATTTTCACCTTTCTGATTCTGATTTTCCAGTCAGGGAGAGCCAGGCGTTCTTGCACCTTTCCCAACCATCCCATGCTAATACTTAATTTAGTAATCTGTGCCTCCTGAATACTAAATTTTCTATCTAAAACGCTGATTTGATTTCAAGAAATATAAAATTAAATATAGCCAAAGACAGTTTCCTATTGATTACATATCAGTGGATGAAATGAAACCTTCCACATTTATCTGTAACTTGTTGCTCATTAAATTGGCATGAGTTAACCAGGTTCATGTGGTAATAATGGAATAGCTTCTAAAGTTTAAGGAAAGTGTCCCTTATACATGAATCATGTTCCCTTTCAAAGATCTACTATGATAGCCCCATCATAAAAGTAATTAAAATCAGAAGATTAGCATTTTTTTAACAATGGTATGTTACTAGAAGCATTAACACCTGCATTCCCACAACAACAAATCTACGCTGTCATAGACTCAAAGTGCACCTTCTTGGGGCCTCATTTATTAACAAGAAGGTTTTTCCCTGCATTAAATCCTCAGCCTAAATTGTTCCTGCCTAGCATATCTCCAAACTTGAAGTGATATTCAGAAGAGAAAAAAAAACCCTACCAGCCTGTTACACTGGTGGGGGAGAGGGACTGGGGCCATGATGAGTATTTGATTTGATTTGTGTACATTTAATGCTGGTGATGAAAGGGTATTGACTGACACTGTAACTGTTTCAAGGCAAGCTTTCTCCACTTTTCTATCAATGATCTTACAATCTAACCTCTAAGATTCAGAGGAGAGTGTAATCCTCTTTTCTTTGAATTTTTGGTCTTCACCTGCATACTAATTCTGATAGCATTTTTGTGATTTGAATACCTGTCCACTAGGAACAGGACTGAATTAACTGATTTATTCTATATACGTCACTGAACAGACACCAACCAGATGGTAAACAACAGTCTGTCCCTATTAATCTGGCTAGATTTGACATGGCAATTTAGAAGTTAAAAGCTTTATCCTATTACCAATCCCCTGAGTCATCCTGTTCCAACTACCAGTGAGCTAAAGATTAAGCAGTTATATACCAGCTCCTTGAATATCTAATTTACTACACATTTGAGAGATCTACAGTATAGATCTAAGATGAGGTATATCCATTATTGTTAAAATATTCTACCAGATGTGAACCCTACATCAGGAGAAATAAGAAAAGGTCTGGAGAAACTATGCCAGTTGGCCTAGTTCTGCCTTATACAAATAATTAGCAAAGGAAAGTTTGCACAGAATAATATATCAGTGGAAATGGAAAATAAATGTAGTTTGTTGTGAAAAAGCAATGTGGACAAATGAGGATGCATTAATACATGGAAAATACATCGTATTGTAACTATAAGGCAGAAAATAGTAAAACATCCACATCTTCCCAGATTTGAAAAAAGACTTAAAACACTAAGGGTACATCTAGACTACAGGCTTTTGTTGACAGATACTATTGACAAAGCCTCTGTTGAAAAAGAGCGTCTAGACTACAGCCAGTTCTGTCGACAAAGCAAGCCGCTTTTTCGACAGAGAGTCTAGATGTTCTCTTTTGAAAAAGCACAGTGTGGATGCAATAGCACCTTTTTTCGACATAACCCTGTTGAAAAAAGGCGTTATTCCTCGTAGAATGAAGTTTACCGCCGTCAACAAAACTGCCGCGTTCTGTCAACTTAATGTCGACAAAACTCAGTGGTAGTGTAGAGGCAGGTATAGTTTTGTTGACAAAAGTCCATTTTCGTTGACAAAACCCTGTAATCTAGACACACCCTAATATATTATAACATTGTACATGCTCTATATCCAGGTAAAATCTCAACAATAGGAAAATTTGCTTTCTCATTAAACTGAATGGTCACTGCCTCCCCTATACTTTTCCTCATATTTGTCACATTTGCCTAACTACAGCCCTTTTGCCAGAGAATCAGGATTTTGGGGGAGTGTTTCTCCCATTTCCAAAATTACCACCAAAATTTTAAACAGTAACCATAAGTACATGTTATTTACTGCAGCTATGAAAATGCTAAATACATCATTCAAGTTAGCTATAAAGGAACAACCATTGAGTTCTTGAGCTCCTCCATTTCCAGATTCACTTATTTTAATTAAATACTTATTTTTAAAACAGAAATATTCTTGATGTCAATTTTTTCAAGCAGCAGAGAGAAACCTGGAACAAATGAAAGATGGGAGAGGAGAAATAAGAAAATATGGGCTTTTAAATTCCTTTGCTTATGTTTATATTAACTTAAGTCTATATATAGCTATTATGTATGTATATAAGACAATTAAATACAAGGTCACGGTGGCCCATGTGGCAAGAATAAAGCTACTATTTTGGGAGATGTTTTACATTTAATTAATTTTAACATTTTGTTCCTTTTGAATTTTGTGCAGCTGGATTTATGGTAACTAAATCCTAAATCATGACTAAATCATGGCATATGCAACATATTTGATGATATGTATGTATGTTTGCAGTCACGTGTGTGATGAGTTGTGATCCCTGACCAAAATAGTTGTGCTGGCAAAAGCTCCTGGTGTCAATGCAGTTATGCTGGCAAAACTGCACTTTTTTTGGCAAACCTTATTTCATTTAGGCTATGTCTACATAACAGTGTTATTTCAGAATAACATCAATTATTCCAAAATAACGTAGTGCAGATAGCAAGCCCATTATTTTGAAATAAGTTTGAAATACCAGGCTTTTTACTCTGATTCCTGTAACCCTCATTGTATGAGGTGTAAGAGAAATTGAGGGAAGAGTGCTCTATTTCGAAATAACTGCTGTGTAGACAGTGCCAATAGTCAAAATAAGCTATTTCGACTTAAGCTAAACAATTAGCATAGCTCAAGTTGTGTAACGTATTTCGAGTTTAGCCTTGCTTTGCAGATGTGCCCTTATTTGGGAATCTCCCTAGGACTTGTGAGGTGAAAGAAATAGGGTTTGTGGAGTTATTTAGAGAAAGAGAGTAAGGATGCTTCGTAACAAGCTGAGGAATGTCTTTTCAGGTACTGAGACCTCTGTGAAAAAAGCCATGTATTTGTGTATGTATGTCTGGGTACATCTACACTGAAACACTATTTTCAAAATAACTAGCTCTACTCCAAAATAACTTAGTATGTGTCTACACAGCAGGCAGTTATTTTGAAATAGTGTCAAAATTCTGTCAAGCGGGAGGACTCCTTACTCTGGCTCCTGTAACCCTCAGGGTATGTCTAGACTACATGCCTCTGTCGCCAGAGGCATGTAATTAGACTACCCAACATAGTCAATGAAGACAGGATTTAAATATCCCCGACGTCATTAAAATAAAAATGGCCACCGCGCTTTGCTGGCTCAGCTGATTGTCGGCACAGCACGACAGTCAAGACGCGGATCGGTCAACAGGGAACGCTTTTGTCCACCGCTCCCTTGTGCCTCATGTAATGATGTTTACAGGAGAGGTTGACAAAGGCGTTCCCTGTAGACCGATCCACGTCTTGACTGCTGCGCTGTGCTGACGATCAGCTGAGCCAGCATAGCGTGGCGGCCATTTTTATTTTAATGAAGCCAGGGATATTTAAATCCCGGCTTCACTGACAATGTTGGATGTTCTAATTTACATGCCTCTGTCACCAGAGGCATGTAGTCTAGACATACCCTCATTGTATGAGGAGCAAGGGAGGTCAGAGGAAGAGTGCTCTATTTTTAAATAAGTACTGTGTTAGATGCTCCCTATTTTGAAATAAGCTATTTTGAAATAAGCTATGCAATTGACATAGCTCAATTTGCATAGCTTATTTCAAGTTAAGCCCTTCAGTGTAGACACACCTCTGAAAACAGAACTGAGCCATAGATAGGAGTTATAACACTACCACTTTGCTGGTACAAAACAGCTTGTCTTCTCTAGAGCTATATGATATTAAGGTTCTGTAGCAAAAACATAATTACATCTGGCAGCCCTGACTAAACAAACCAGTTCCACTCCTATCTTAAAAGCTATATACGTATTTATGTGGCTTTTTAATTAAATTAAATAAACGTCTATTGCAAAATCTTTATTTATTTGTATATGCAATACTCTGAGTGCTGCTAGCTTTTGTATAGTTATCTTTTCATTTGTTGAAAATATATACATCATAATGACACATAATTTACTCATCACAACTTATTTTCAGGAAATTATAATTGTTTAAAATAAAATTACACTTTGTATTTTGCAGTAATTTATTTAATTCTTCTTCAGGCCCCCACAGTCTTTTTTATTTCCAGTTGATGATTGTGGAGGATTTTTAAAAATAAATTCTAGTAATAATACAAGAGAATATGTTGGTAGCTAAACTGAAGTACAATGTGTCTTCAGTACTTGTCCATGCTAACAATTACTTTTATTAGGATAAAGTTACTGTACAATTATTTCAACACATATTCCACTATGTTGCTTTCATCTGTTCTGGCATATGGATATGAAAGCTGTGGAGCTGTTCCATCAAGTACAGACTACGCCCATAAAAACATGCTGTACGGTTTTCAAAACATGACAAATATAACTTTTTGACACACACTTTTTAAAAGAAATATAAAATGTGTAAGGTAGTGTTCTTTAGTAGCCAGAGCACCGAGGTCTGAGCCAGGAGCTCTTGAGTCCTATCTGCCACTAGTTCTGCCACTGACTCACTTAATTCCTCCATGTTTCATTTCCTTATTAAAAAAAACTGTAACACTACCTTCCTTACTGAGGCAGGTAATAGTAATACCCACTTCATGGGATGTTGTGAGAAGTAATGAATTAATATCTGCACAGTGCTTTGAAGATGTAATATACTACATACCTGCTAAATCCAGTCTTAAATTATCTTTACTGGAGAGATCCATGCTTTCCCTTAACGGACATGATTTGAAAAGCAGGCAAAACTGAAACAAAGTGAGAGGTTTTTTTAAAGGACTAAAGGAGGCTGACGAAAATCCCAATAAATTGCACAGTAGGACAATTAAAAAGAACTTACAGACTTTCCCAAAATTGTACTGAATATCAGATCCACCTTATGATTTGTAATATCCCAGTTGGAAGGAAGGATTGGTTGATAAATTACCTTCCCCTTCCAGTCCCATTGCACAAGAAGAGATACCAGGTAAAGAGTTACATATACACGCACACACCCTACATAATGTTGCTGGAGGAGGAGATTGGGCTGGTCTGTAACCTGCAAATTCAGCTCTGTTTTCTCTCAAGTTCTTTATCTTGTCCATTTAGATTGTAAGATATCTAGGCTAGTGACTGTCACTATGCACCAGCCACCACTTATTATGCATCGGGCACAAAGGGACCCAGATCTTGGTTGAAACGTCTATATAATATAATATTATACATTTTCCTAGAAATCTCTTCAATTTCTCCAGGTACTGACGATCCCTTTATATTTTGTTTTGTTTTGCGCAAGAACCCTTATTCCTCATTTTTTGGAGGAATAAGGGTTCTTGTGCAAAAGGGTTTTTTTTTTTGCACAAAATGGCCTTGTCTACACTGCATTTTTTCCCACAAACACCTCTTCTGCAAAAAGGATCGGAAGAGAATATGCAAATGTGAGCACAAGAAATGTTAATGAATGCTTCATTTGCATTTCCTCTTCCACAAAAATGATGCAGTATAGATGGAACTCTACTGTGTTGCAATAAGAAACAGTCTAAACGTCACCCTGTTTTTTGAGATTCCCTCTACAGCTGTTACAATATACAAGGAAGCATCCCTGCCACCATTATCAAACATTAAAATGTATTTTTTTATCTTCTTTTAAAAATGTATTTAGCATCCATGATGTATTATAGACAAATTTAGGGACCTGGATCCCTCCATGGAAAGATCAAGCATCTCCAGGTGTGCATTGTGGAGTTAAAAATCTCCATAATTTTGGAAGGACTTTCCCTTCTCTGGTTTTACAGGTTTTACCAATATGGTACCAAATTTCTCAACCCAGTACAGATGAAGTCATTAAAATAGGAGCTGTAACAGTTTTGTATGTCCAGATATCCCTAAATAATGTGCTCTTAATTCAGTAATTCAAAATTATGCGTGCACCAAAACAGGTTACAGGAAATTTACTCTTCCTCAAGTCTCTTCTGAGGCTTGTGGCATTGGATTGCAACATCAAAGACATTTTATACATCACCTTGCTTTGCAATGTGCCAATGAAATGTCACAAGCTTATTACATAGAAAAAAGGACAACCCTAACCTATGTTAAATCCAAACAATCTTTGAGTTGTTCAAGCATCAAAGAAGGTTCCACTCTTCCTGAAGCATATGAAGATACATTTTTAATTTTCACACTCGGTACGTCTACACTGCAAGTGTAGGTGGAATTTATTAAGGTCGACTTTTTAGCACCCACATTTACAAAGTCGAAGGTGCATGTCCTCACTGGACACGAGGTTCATCCCCAGTAGCATGGCATGTAAACAGTGATGCACTGGGTAGCCATCCTACAGTTACTGCCACCCATTTGCATTCAAAATTAGGCTGAATAGTTTTGTATGTATCCAGATAGGCCTAAGTGATATGCTCTTAACTGATGTATGTCCAGATATTCCTAATACCTAATATCCTCTCAATACCTGATGAGACAAAAACATAGCAACCAGTGGTTCTAGGTACAGATTGTCAGCTTCCCAAAATGTACTTATCTCCTCCCTCCCTCAAAGCAATAGCAAACAATTTTTTCATGCCCCTTTCCCCCAAGTTATCTTTGCAGATGCCAGGGTAAGCATGGACCCCATTCAGCTGCAAACTGCTGAGGCAAGCATTACAAAAACTTAGGGCTTTATGCTGCGATTTGTCCCTAGCCTATGCAGGAGCCCCCAGACTGAAGAAAAATATAAGGAGGCCATGAGCATAGATGTGCAGGAACCCAGAGAATGGAGCAACTATCACCTGCTGGCAGTTGTCCAGTTGGCAGAGTAGAATGCCGATTTTGGTCTCATGAGACAACCACAAACTGATGGGACCATATAGTTATGCAGCCATTGTATAATGGCCAGTGGCTGCAAAACTTTTGCATATGAAAGACCACTTTCATGGAACTTTGCAGATTGCTTTCCCCCACCCTGAAGCACGCTGTGATGGATAGGAGTGTTGGCCAGAACTCAGTAAACAAAAGGTTAAACTCGGATAGCTAGGGGGCGTTGGCAGGGCGCCAGAAGAACCAATGGGATACAGTGCTGAAATCTGAATTTTAAAGATTACCTGAATGCTGTCTTTCTTTGTGTGAGTTTTAAGCTAGGAGTTGGGAGAAACAGAATGATTTAAATTCAGGCAGGACTACATGCGTCCAAGGAACACTGGGCATGGAAATGGACTGGACTATGAAGGGATCATGAGTAAATAGAGGGAAAATGTATATTTAGTCATGATCAGGTTATCTTCTTTCTTTTGTTGTTTGGTTAACTTCTCTGTGCTAATTCATGTGCATGTCCCTTCCCCTTTCACTGTATCTAAGCTGCAGCCCAAAGACACTATGTTTCTTTGTGTTTTGATCTGTTCTTTTCTTTTTTGCTCTGTAACACCTAGCAGCCAAGTGTGCTTTATCAAGTATATCTTTTTCATTTGTTAATAAAATAACCTTTTTTAAGGTGATTATTTGATTCTTGCATCCTGAAAAGTAACAGGAGGTCTGTGTCTGCGCCTGCCTACACTAAGAGGTTAGCTGTCAGAAACTGCAGTTTGTTGTCTGTGTTCTTGGTTAAAAATCATCCCACCACTCTGCCACTATGTCAGGGCTGTTCCCCACTCTGGCACTCCAAGTGCAGAAGGTGGGGGCCTGCAAAAGACCTTAAATACATTGCCTCATTGGCTTCTACTTACAAAAACTCCAAAAAATCCGAGATTCACTGGCCCTGGGAGATAGGCTTCCACCATCAAGTGAATTAAAACCCTGAAAACAAGGAAAAACACTTGAACTTCTTCCCAAAGTGTACCTAAGCTCTTTTACCATGAGAGCTTAAAAAAAGAAAAAAAAACACAAAAAATAAACGCCATCTTCCTGGGCCCTGCAGCACGGGGGAGGACTGGGGGACGGCGATACTCTGCCCCAGTACACCTACAGTGGGCATTTTGGGAACAGAGTGTGGGCAGGGCCAGCCTGGTGGTCTGGGAAGCTGCCCATGAGTTCCCCCTGCTGTATGTGTACTGGCCCATAGATTTCCCTCCTGTAAAAATGCAGTTGACACAAACAATAAAAGATTCTGTTAATTCTGAAATCATCCATTTTTATTTAGGAAACACAGTGAACAGAGGCAGAAGAAGAGTTCAAGGCATGAGCTCTGATGGCAGGGGAGAGCTCAAGGGCAAGAAGCTTATTACAATTAGGGGTGTCAACGTGAAGACAACTACATGATTAACCGATAAGCCTTTTGTCAATTATACTCACTCACTCTGCTCCTCCCCACTCCTTATGAGCATGGAACTCTCTACCCCCATACTTCTGCCTCTGATAAAAAGGCAGCAGCACAGAAGGCGAGGGGGGCAGGCAGGAGCCAGTACATGCAAGAAGCCAGTTTTCAAGACAGCAGCCTGTGCGTATGGGCTCCTGTGGAGCCACCTGCCCTTCCACACTGCTGCCTCTCTCCATGGGGTCCAGACCAGAAGGTTAACTCTTACGATGAATGAAGCACTGTGCTGCACAAAAAGCATATATTATGTACAAGGCCAAATCTATCATTTTAAGCACCTGTCAGGCAGGTAGAAGACACAGATCAGCATGGGGCAGGGGAGGCTGATACATGGGCAGCAGCAAGGGATGGCAGGGAACTCCACAGCAGTGCAACTGGTTGTGTATTGGATTCTGGCCCCACCCCTGGAGACTGTGGAATAGTCGTGTAACCTTTAAAATTTGATGAGGTTACACAACTATTCAATTACAAACTATCGATCATCCCTAATTACAATGCCCTTGTATAGCAATCAAAGCTGTGGGAATGAAAGCCTTCTGGTCTAGGAGACATCCCTGGGAGTTGAATGAATGGTTTCCCATGACTTCACCCCATACCCTGCATTCCAGGGCACCTGGGAGAGGTGACTATGGAACTTGGTGAAGAGGGCAGGTGGTTTATCATTGGGTGCAGAGGGGACACTGCTCCATATGCTTTTCTTGCATCTCTACCTGGCACCTCATCAGCTCTGTTTGCTCCCCCACAAACCTCAACGTCTCATCTCACATCCTATGCTCATGTTCCGTGTATTCTCTCCTCTCCTCCTGTTCAACGTTTATGATCTGTAACATCGTTCTCTTCCATGCATTCTGTTGAGCTCTGTCAGTGTGGATGGATTTTGAACTTGCCCATTTAACATTTCATCCCATGTACATTTTTTTCTTTCGCCTTCTGATCTGTGACAATGGATGTATTGGTGGATCTAGAGAAGTGGGTAACAGAGTCATCGTTGCAGCTACCTTGAGTGAAAAAAGTCAAGGGTAAACTTTAGAGAAGATACATTGTAAGACACAAAAGGTTAACTCTTAGTATGAATAAAGTATGTACAAAGCCAAATATATCATTTTAAACATCTATCAGGCAGGTAGAAGACACAGCTCAGAATGGAGCAAATGGACTTGGTTTGGTGGCAGGGATAGTAAGCAGCATATTGAGATTCTTACTCTTTTGATTATGCTTTTAAAATATGTGTGACAGTGTTTGCAAACTACAGCCCTCATTGCTATCTAAGCATTTGCATTTGCAAGAGGGGCCACATTCATGAGGAACCCTGCAAGTGGGTGAACCAGGCGGGTTTTTAGAGGCTCATACATTCAGCATGTGTTTTCCCCACGCACTTCTCTGTTATACCTGCAGACTGCAATTCTCCCTTCCCACAGTGACCTGCATAAGGAGAGGTGGAGTGAACCTGTTCTTCAGGATAATCCCTTCAAGCCCTTTACAACGATGGCTGCAAGTCTGGGGTCATGATTTTCCAGAGATGAGCAAAAGGAGGCAGTTTGCCTCAGTGCTATCAATTACAGAACTTCCACTTTTTCATCCAGGTTGCCATGCGTGATATCAGTCTTCTCCAAATCAGAGAGTATGACAGAAAGTGGATGCTGACTGAATGTGCTCAGAAATCTGTATCTTATTCTGCTATGCTTTGTGCTGCAATGATGCCAGATCACTTACTCCTAGCTTGGTGTGGAAAGATGGCCTACTGTGGAGAACGGAATAAGGCAGGCCTTCCCAGAAACCTTGTGAGAAGAATTAAAGAGTACTTCTATGAGAGCGTTGCTAAGATGTACAGGGAGGATTCCCGCTTCATCTCCAGACATGTTTACAAACTTTACCAGAGAGCCCATGCTGTGTAGGCAGAGTGGCTGCCACTATACCTCTCAGGACAGAGCAAACAGAAAAATCCAATTACATTTACCCACTGTAACTTGATTACAAAAGTGAATTGACCAGAAGTGCCCTCCCCACCATCAGGGTCCCACAGCAATACATCCCGGGAGGAGATTGGCCTCCTGGCTGTCAGTGAGACTGGATATCAATGTTTCTTCTGCTGCTTTGGAATTCTGCCTGCAAAAATTCCTCTCCTCGTGCAGCAATCAGATACAGGATTTCCTGCATGCTTCATTCTGGAGCTCATTTATGACTCTGGCATTCATGGTCAGGTATGCTGCTGAGGTGTGTTGCTGAGCTTGCCATGTGGCAAAACAGGAAATGAAATGCAAAATTTCCTGGGGCTTTTCCTCTGTCCTGGGAGAGTAGCAGAGTTGAAAGTACTGGCCAGAGCAGTCACAGTGGGACACATCCTGGAGTTCAACAACATCGACTTTACCAAAACTGTGTCTGAACGATCCCAAAGTTGATCATGCAAGGTCAGATTTAGCACTACTGTTGTCAAGGGGAAATACAAAAATCTACTTTAACCACCCCTAAAGTCAGCAGAACATGGAGGAAGCTGAGCGTGTAGGTTAACAAAGATTGTGGGGACAAAGGATGAAAGCTTGGCCCAAATGAAGTTAATGGCAAAACTGACATTGTCTTCAATGGGGTCAGGATTTCACACAAATGAAACTAATGGAGTCCGTGAAGAGAAGAAGAAACTGCCTGAGAAGGTGCTGAAGTGACATGGCTAGCTGAAAGAATTATGTCTACAGTGAGAATATAAGAAGGGTTGGTCAGAAAATGACAAGTATTTTCAACAAAAAAAAAATCACTGAAACTAAAATTTTTCATTTCTTTCAAAATCTTTCAGTGATTTGATGAAACAACTCAATTACTTTCCCCCTCCAATCCCTCCAGATCAGTAAGCAGGAAGAGAGAATTAATAAGGAACAAACATTTTCTATTAAAAATGAAAAATGTTTATATTCATTTTATTGAAAAATAAAAAAAGTAAAAGAAACACAAACTTTTTGTAATAATGCTAATTTCCAACAAAAAGTCATTTTAAACCTAAAAAAATAGAAACCACTATAATTTGGGGGCCAATGAGGTGATCTAAGGGGACGTCATAGTGGAACAATTGAGGGGAGTGAGACACTGGGCTGGGGGTGGTTGAGACTGGCAAAGGAGTGTTTGTGGTGGCAGTGAGACAAAGGAAGGGGGTAGTCTTGTGGCACCTAAGAAATCAACAAATATACGGCCTCATGAGCTTTCCTGGGCAAAACCCACTTCATCAGATGAGTTGGGCAAAAGGAAGGGAGTGATGCTATCTGAGAAGTCATGGGATGGTGGGACTGGGGGGGCGGGGGGGAGTTGTTGAGACAGCACAATGGCCTGAGAGAAGTGTGGAAGTGAGGAGGCTGAGGTTGGGTATTTGGGGGCAGGGAAATTCCCTGAAAGTGGGTTCGGGGGAGGGGAATGAGACTGAGGGGCTTGTGAGGCTGATGTTGCTTAAAGGGATTCAGTTAGCACTGAAATGCTTTGAGGGTCATTGGAAGAGGGGAGAGGGAGACAGATGAAGGTATATTGTGGGGATGGTGGGACTTTGAGGGGTAGATGAGGAACTGCTGAGGCTGTGACTCAGGGGCAGAAGTCAGGGCACCAGCGGGAGGGAGTGTTGAGGGTGACCCTGAAGCGGGGGCACAGCTGCTGAACCTTGGGAGGGGTAGGGCAGAAGGGAGCCTGAGGGAGAGCTGAGGTTGGGTTCGTCAAATCTGAGGGGGGGGGGGGGCAATGATGCCAACGGAGGGGCTGGGGCCAGGCAGGGCAGTGAGGGCCAGCGGGCTGTCCGGGGCGGTGATGAGGATGCGCGGGGAGAGGTTCAGGCGGCCAGAGCCAGGGGCCTGCCGCGTGCAGTTCCCGCGGCCGCCCCTAGGGGACGCGGCGGGTTCGCGGCGCTGCGCGGCGGCGGGGAGGGGCGCGGTCCCGCCCCGGCTCTCTCCGGCCCGGCATGCAGCGCGCCGCAGTTTGAATGGCGCAGGCTCCGCGGAGTGGGCCCCGGCGCTAGGACTGCCACGGATCAGCGCCGCCTCCTCGGCTCGGCGTGGCCCGCAGCAGCGCGGTACCATGAGCAGCGGGTGAGTGGGGCGGCCGGGTTCTCGGGCCCGCTCTCGGCCACGGCCCTTCCTCCCTTGGGGCTGAGCCCGGGGCCGCTCCCTGGGCCGGGCAGCGCGGGCGCCTGGCTCCGCAAGGGAGGCGTCCCGAGCGCCCGGCCCGCAGCTCCGCCGGGGTCGCTGGCAGGGCTCAGCCGGGGTCGCACTGGCGCCTCTGCGGCGCTAGGCCGTGGCTGGTGCCAGGCATGGTCCCTGGAGGGAGGGGCTGACAGGCAGGGTCTCTCCCGCCGCGTCTCTTCCGGCTGGACAGGTGCCGCTGGGCGGGGATACTCTCCTGGCACGTCTCTGAGTGTTGTCACAGGCCTCGCAGCTCGGTGTGTGCCGGGGCGTGGGCTGACCCGGCAGCCGCCCGGCGCCTCTTGTCTCCGCCACCGTCTGCTGCTCGCCTGTGCAGCCCCTACGTGCGCCCGCTTTCTGGGCGGCCCCCTGCCGGGAGACGTTACACGTGCCATTAGTGACACGGCTCCTTCGTTTTACCTGGGCCAGTGTCCGCCCCCCAGAGGCGCGAGATTGGGCAGAGTGTCCTTTCCTAGCAGGGTGATGAGATGAGCCGCAGTTTAAAACGAGATCCGTGAAGGTGTAGGAGCTACCAGGGCGGCTGGAACGCATATCCTGCGATTTGCCCTTATTTACTCTGTTTAGTGAGTGAAATTGGTGTCTTATTCCTGGGGGAAAATAGAGGTGAAAGAAAGCGGGTGTGCCCTGGTGTGCAGCTCCAGCGGCAAAAGCCAGCAGGGAGCTATTTAAAGAGTTGTAGAGACCCGGATTGCGATGGGACAGTATCTATAAGAAGCTTTAAGTTACTTTCACCGCTGGGAGGAAAAAACACACTTCAGGGCTCTGGAGACTGTATTGCTTTGCTAAGGGAGTTTTGGTTTTCTGAGTAAAATACATGACTTGCGTTAGCGTCATTCAGTATATTTAGATTTAATTCCTGCTGTCCAAACAAAGTTAGAGAAAATACAAATGATATAACTTATAATAGTTGACATTTTTTAAGACTTTGGAGCTATATTTTTATTTTGCAAAAATAACTTTTTTCATTGTGATGTATATTACACTTTTTAGAACTGCCTCAAATCTATATGTATTTTAAAATAGTTACAGTCCTTTCTTGGTTATATATAAATTTCCCCTCTAAGCACCTTCCCCTCTTTCCATTCCTCCTAAGCTCTCTGCCTTAAGCGCAGTAAATAGATGCCACTCTGGGTGTTCTGAAGAAAATTTAATAAAATCGCAAATAAAATTTGTAATTTGCTAGTATTCTTTGTTCAAAGGAACAAATAGAACAGATAAAAGCCACTAGCAGAATTATTCTATTCAAGATAGTTGTATCCCCAGTGTAAATAAAATTGATCTACAGTGTTGATGGGTCTGTGTACAAAGAATGTTATTGAATTGGTAAAATGAGCATTAGCTTGAATTTCTAAATTTGTATTTGAGAATTGTAGTTTATAGTAATCATATTTGCAGGAGAGCCAGTGAGACGTGCATCTGTTTATATTTTTGCTCAATTATCTGTAACACAAATGAAAATTAGTAGTCTGTTACTACAGAGTTATCAATGTGTAAAAAATTTTAAAAATCTGTTAAATCTGTGTCTTCCCTTTTGCTAGTAATGCCCTGAATAATATCTCACAGATGCCAATACACTATCTAAGCCCAGGTTTACACTACAGCCAAAGGCCTTCTTAAGGTATGCAGTAGGGCAGCCCATTTTGCAGGTCTTCAAGCAGCATTGATCTTCTTCTCCATAGCTTAGATATAGCCTTACTTGAAAATTTTTTGTAGGGGTTTAGCATTTTATAGGCTATGCATGGTTTTCTGAGTAAAATGCATGACTGTATCTAAGATCTATCTGGCTCTAAACCCGAGGTAGGCAATCGTTTTCATAGGCTGATCACTTAATGAATTTTGGTATTGACCATGGGGTCTGGGGTAGAGATGTAAGTGACTAATCAACTATACAATAAGCATAAGCTTATCAAATAGTTGAATAGTAACTCTACTAGTCACTCCCCCATCAAGTAATTGACTAGTCCAGGGGTCTCCAAACTACGGCCCGGGGGCCGGATGCGGCCCGCGAGGGCCTCTCATCCGGCCCGTGGAGACCTTTTTGGATTCAAAGGCAGAAGAAGTGAGATTGTTTCAAAACCCATTTGAAGCAGATGTGGCCAGTTGCCCAGATGAACTGCAGCTGGAAGTCATTGAGTTGCAAGCAAATGACCTCCTTAGGGACAAGTTCAAAATAGGACTGGTGGGTTTTTACCAGTTTTTGCCCAAGGAAGACTTTCCTAATGTCAAAACTTTTGCATCAAGGTACCTTTCAATCTTTGGAACAACATACCTGTGTGAACAAACATTTTCAAGAATGAAATACGTGAAGAACAATTTGAGAACAAACTTGTCCGATGATAATCTCAGGTCACTGTTGATGTTAGGGACAACAAATCTAAAGCCAGAAATGTCTGCTATTTTGGCATCCAGGAAACAATTTCACCATTCACACTAATACAGGTGTTCATGTGTAGTGTATGAATGTGTTATTAAATAATAACTGAATAAAATAATATTAAATAAATAATTAAAAACAACATCCATGTTTTGATTGTTTTTTATTTGGACCTCAAGTGTGTAGTCGGCCCCCGAACTGCTGTTTGATAGTTAATGCGGCCCTCGGGCTGAAAAGTTTGGAGACCCCTGGACTAGTTGATGGAATTTCCATCGATTAATTGAACACAATTTAACATCCCTACCTGGGGCAGAATGGGCGGGGCTGGGGACTAGCCTACCACCAGATTTGTCTGGGGCTGAAGGCTTTGAAGTAAAAATACTGCAAAGGACTCGCGGCTCCTGGCCCTGCTGTTGCTGTGTGGCCTGGCAGCTGCCTAGAGTTGCTACATCTATTTAAAAGGCTCATGGCTTCAGCCCCTGCCGGTCTGGTTCTGTGACCGGGAGCCACTTAAATAGAATCCTGCTACCTGAGCCGCAGCTGGGCAGCAGAATAGAAATAGAAAGTGACCAGATGCAGTCTGTGGGTGGGATCCAAGTGTTAGGTGCGCTCGATCTCGCCCTTGGGCCGCATCTTGCCCAGCCTAGATCTAAACCCTAATTTCCACACCCTTGGTCAGAGAAGCTGCGTTGGTGACTTCGGGGGTGCCATGCCAGGGATTGTGGCAACTGTATAAATTACATGTTGATCAAAGGGATGGCTTGTAGAGGACTAGAGATGAAAAGAGTTAACTGCTTAACATCATCCTTACTGGGCGATGCTTATGGGTATCCGATTAACTGGCGGAGCACAGGGGCTGCTCCAAGACTAACCATTTATGCCTAATGTTTAACCAGTTACTATATTAAATAATTAACATCCCCATAGAAGACAGGACACAAATAATTAATAGGAAATGGCAAGGATGCGTAGCCTAGCCACAGATCTAAATTTAGAGGGCTCTTGCAAGAGCTTCTTCTCAAGTAGAAAGAGCTCCTTACAGAGAGCATAGCAATGCAGTGAGCTGCTATGGTAAGAGTGACTACAAGGGGAGGAGTCCAACATATTTAAGAATTAGTTACTTTCCTATGGATTTAGGATTATATTAGTTTTCCTATGAACGATGTCCATTTCTGATACAATGAAGAATGTCCAATACACTGGACAGACATATCCTAACTTAGTATAAACAAAAAGACCCATGAGTGAAAATTAAGGATCTTAAGTGGGTAACTCATAGACTCAGAACTGGAAGGGATTTCAAGAGGTCATTGAGTCCAGTCCCCTGCCCTCACTGCAGGACCAAGCACTGTCTAGATCAGGGGTCTCCAAACTTTTCTGCCCGAGGGCTGCATTAACTATCAAACAGCAGTTCAGGGGCCGACTACACACTTGAGGTCCAAATAAAAAACAATCAAAACATGGATGTTGTTTTTAATTATTTATTTAATATTATTTTATTCAGTTATTATTTAATAACACATTGATACAGGTGTTCATGTGTAGTGTATTAGTGTGAATGGTGAAATTGTTTCCTGGATGCCAAAATAGAGCCCAGCCCACTAGTGACCTCATGAGAGAGCTAGCCAATAGGATAAGAACGCACTGGCCAATAGGGAGCAATTGTCCACGCCAAGTCCCAACCCCTCTTGCTGTGAGGGACGCGCAGAGCCCGGGCTCGGCCGTCGGTCCGCAGGGCGTGTGGCCGTCCGTTGGCGGCTCCGATCCCCCGCACCCCCGGCCGGGGAGTCTCGCTGCCCAGGGCAAGGGCTGCGCGGGTCCAGAGTCCCTCCTCCGTCCCGCTGGCTCCTCCGGCTTCCCTCTCCTAGCTGCCTGCCCAAAAGAAAGTGAGTGCCGGCCGCCCCTGTCCTTCCGGCCCCTCCCCCTTTTGAGCCGGCACGCACGGGGCATGCCGCTCACCCTGGCGTCCCTGCCCCTTCTCCTCCTGGGTCCTGCCGCCTGCCGCGCCTGCGGCTGTGCGCCCTCGCTCCCCTCCCCGTGGGCTTTCCCCTGGGCTCCACTGCGCTGCGCTGCTCGGCGCTTCTCCGGGGGAGGGGCTGTCAGTGTGGGGAGTTTCTTCCCCGCCCCAGCTCCGCGGCGCTGCGCCGCTCGGCGCTTCTCCAGGGGAGGGGCTGTTAGTGCGGGGAGTTTCTTCCCCGTCACAGTCTCCACGGGCCGGATGAGAGGGCCTCGCGGGCCGCATCCGGCCCGCGGGCCGTAGTTTGGAGACCCCTGGTCTAGATCATCCCTGACAGGTGTCTGTTTAACCTGCTCTTAAATAGCTCCAGTGATGGAGATTCCACAACCCCCTAGGCAATTTATTCCAGTATTTAACCAACCTAACAGGAAGTTTTTCCTAATGTTCAGCCAAAACCTCCCTTGCTGTAATTTGTCACCCATTGCTTCCTGTCCTGCCTTCAAGGCCAAAGAACAATTTTTCTCCCTCCTCCTTTTAACACCCTTTTAGATAGTTTTCAACTATCATGTCACCTCTCAAGTCTTCTTGGTTGACTGATCGTATAGTCAATACAAATTATATCGTCTACATCATGAGTCAATAAGGATCCTGCTGTGGGTTTGCAGCTCTACATTTAAACTGCAGAGCCGCAGTGGGGATAGGTCTGGGACCCAGTGCAAGCCAGGACTGAGTAGTCCCTGCTGCTGCCGGATGTTGGACCTCTGCCTCCCTCCACCTCCTTGCCCCCTAGCACTGGCTCTTGCTCCCCCTGCTACAGAGGCAGCAAGGGGGGGAGGGGAAGCAACCAGTGACTCAACTACTACTCGCTTACATCCCTTGCGAAAATGTGGGCTAAAGACCAGCAGCAGGGTGTAGGTTGCTTGGTTTATTGCACTGAGTGCAAACAAATATGATTGCTGGTCTTGTGGCCAGAAAGTAAATATGAACGTGCAGTGCAAGGAATTCAGGGCCCTTGAAGACAAATTACAAGCACTGGAATATTGAAAATGTAAGATGTGAAACTGACTCTTAAGTCTACCCAGTTTAGCCTTAATCAATTTTATCTTTATTTATGCTATTTCAGATTAAAATTGTCACTTACCTATTATTTGGCATAAATATATGTTCAGATAGTGTAAGACAGAATTGGTAGAAGGCCCAAGTCCATATTCTGAGCTACTGGAAAGTTTTGTACTTCATGGTTGGGTCATTGCTGCCTCTGATCTTTAGCCCGATCCTTCAGCCCCATTCTCTCAATCCTGGTCCAGTGTTTCTCCAATTTGGACCTTGTTTACTTGGGTCTTAATAAATATGTAATAGATTTATACAATTCCTTTTCTCAAATCAGCATTAAGCATATTAAGTATTTGTTTTAGATAACCCATATAATATACAAGTTCAAGTTTCAGTTTGTACAGCTATTGCAGTTTGTCATTCTTTGTGTCATCCTGCTCCTGGGTTTTCCAAATAAGGGGGCTTCTTGTCATTACAGGTTTATGTACTTCGTACCTGAAGTATATCCCATATCTCTTTCCTAACAACAATAACCTCATTTTAAAGTAACAAATTATTTAAATGCATAATTTGGCAAACCTATACTTGCTTGCAAGGCTTTGGCCTGAGTGTTAGCTCATTTTAATCTCCTTCACTATCCATAATTGTGAATTATTAAAGTATAACTGAGAGCTCTAACCATACTATTTAGTAATTCTTCATCTTTATATTTTAGTATCAGAATCAGTGCATGTGTATTAGCATTCATTTTGGAAGAAGGGAGAAAAGGCATTCTGACCACAAAAAATTACAGTATTTTCTTTTTCTTTTACACCTCACATCACCACCCCAAAATTGTAATGGGTGCCTCTAGTTTAGTACCTTAACATGGCTCTCCAATAGGAGATGAGAGTGGCTAAAGAAGAGATACAGAAGTATATGAAGGTAATAGGAGAGATTTTTTTTTTTCAGGGACATAGTAGAGTGGTCTTATGTCTTTTCCAACATCCCCTGCGCTATTAAAGAGGATGAAAATCTTGCAGCAGGAGAGCATCAACGGGAGCAGAGGACAGCCATCCCATAGTTAGGACCTATCTTCTTGATAATGTCATGATATCCTCTTGGATTGAGACTATCCCTCTGGGATATGGATGTAATAGTGTAGTCAGTGAATCAATAAGAAAAACGCTCATTCTCCCGCCCCCGCCCCCCCCCCCCCCCCCCGGCTCAGTTCCGGCTTGCACTGGGTCTGGGATCTCAACCTGCTGCAGCTCTGCATTTAAAGTGTATTAGGAGCCAGGCGGGCAGGCAGCCCAGCTCAGTTCCAGCTCACACTTGATCTGGGAGCTCAGCCTCTTCTCTCCCACTCATTTCCTCTCCTCCCTCCCCCTCCTCCGCCCCCCTGTGCTCAGGGGCTGCTGCCACCCCATGCTGCTTTCTCTGTATCAGAAACAGGAACATGGAGAGGCAGGGGGCTCCTCAGGAGTGGGGCCGCAGCTCACTGGCTGCCAGCCTCATCCCTGGGGACTATAGAATAGTCAAGTAACCAATAAGAATTCATGAGGTTAATTGACTATTCAATTAACCAATATTTAACATCCCTACTCTGGGAGTAAGGGAGTCCAGTTTTTAGAAAAGACAGGCAGTAGTAGTGGGGGATTGGATTATCAGAAGTAGATTTGTGATGACTGAGATAACGTGGTGGATTGCCTGCTGGCAGTGAGGACAGGGATCTCATATCTAAATAGTCTTAAAGGTAATAGTGGAGAGAAGCTGGTGGTCTTGGTACATATAAGTACCAGTGACAGAGAAGAATGAGAGGTTCTGGAGGCCGAATTTAGTTTCTGGATAAGAGATTAAAGTCCAGGACCTCCATGGTCTGTTCTCTGTTGCCCATGCTGGGCCTGCAAGACCGACAATGGCAAGGTCTTAGTGTGCAGACAAAACAATGGTACAGGAGGGGCAGAGGGATCGGGGACTAGGGGAAGTGCAGGGAATGGGCAGTACAGAGCTGGGGGGGTAGGGATTGGGAAGAGCAGGGTGTCAGGGCGGTGCAGAGCCAAAGGGTCTCAGTGAAGAGGGGGAGAGCAGGAGGTTCGGGGTGCAGGGGCGGCGTGGGGAATGGGCGGCGCGGAGACAAAGAGGGACTGGGGCTATGGCAGGACTGGAGCCAGCGGGGCGGGCTCTGGCTGTGCCGCGCACCACAGCCAGCTTCCAGGGACGCGTGGCCAGGGCTGAGCTGTCGCGATCCTTTAAAATCAGCGGGGCCAGGTCACACCAGCGTGCTGGCATCCCGCCCCGCCTCCTCACGCCGGAGCTGCACGCAGGCAGCCCAGTGGGAAGAATCTCCGCACTTTCCCCTTCCCAGCAGTGGTGTGCTCCTCCACCAGCCGGCAGATTGGATGGTGTTGCGCCGCCCATAGTGCAGGATTTGGCCAGCCCGTCATAATGGCCCACCGGGCCAGTCCGCCCCTGCACTCTCCAGCTGGAAAAATCTACTCGCCACAGACGAGCGGGCGAGTGCATTGGTCAAGCCCTGCATATCAAAATTATTCTTGGGCGACAAACCTGAAGTACTCTCCAATTTTGTGTCAGTTAGAGATGTAAGAGTTTAACCAGTTAACCGATAAGATGATGCTTATTGAGTTCAGTTATGGTTAAACTCCCATGGCCACCTGGGGCCTTATGTGGATACAGGTGATTCAGTTGATGTTTATTTGGATTTTCAGAGAGCCTTTGACAAGGGCTCCTCACCAAAGTTTCCAAAGGAAACTAAGTAGTCGAAGAATGACAGGGAAGGGCCTGTTGTGGATCAGTGACTGATTTAAAATATAGCAAAGAGAGATTAGGACTAAGTGGTCCATTTTCCCAGTGGGGAGAGAGAAAGTAGTAGGACCTTCCAAGAACCTGTACTGCTACCTATGCTGTTCACTCGTTAATGATCTGAAAAAGGAAGTATATTGAACAGTTAAAGTGGCAAGTAGGGATGTTAGATATTGTGTGTATTAGTTATCATGTAGCTGCAACAATTCTTAGTGGTTACACTGTTACTACAATGTTCCCCAAGAGCAGATCCCGGCCCTTGGCCCCACTTCTGCGGGAGCCCCCTTGCACAGGCAGTCAGAACCAGTCTGAGGGGAGTAGGTTTAAAAAACCCAGCTTCCTGTGCAGACCCATTCCTGTCTGTTGCCCTGACCTGCTGCCTCTGATAGAAAGGCAGCAGTGTGGTTGGGAGGGGGAAGGGACATAGGCATCTCCACAGAAGCCAATACACGAGGGTAGCCATCTTGGAAGCCAGTACACGTGGGAAGCTGACTTTCACCTGCTGCCCCTCTCTGCCTCTGAGCTGCTGCCTCTCTATCTGGTAGCAGTGTGGGGGTAGGGCCAGGGCAGGTGGTTCTATGGGATCTTTTTAAGCCAGCTCCCCTGCCAAGCACCAGTTCCTGCCTGCTCCTCCCCTTCTCCCCCCACTTGCTGCCTCTAATAATGAGGCAGCAAGGGGGGGGGTCACTTGGATTAACCGATAAGGCCAGGCTTATCGGTTAATGATTTAAATGACTTTACGCTAACATCTATAATAGCAATGTTTACAGATGAGACCAAGATTAACAAGCAGAGATGTCTATAGTCAGGGCTCGCCGAGCAACGGCAAGCCCTGCTCGCCAGCCGCGTGGTTCTGTGCTCTGTGCATGCGCAGATCGCTCTGCGCCGGCTCTTCCAGAGTGTAATCTACTCGCCATGGGCGAGTAGATTACATTGTTTGTCGAGCCCTGTCTATAGTCATATCTGCACTACAAGAAAAAGATCTGACTTATTATTTTTAAGTGAGTTATTTAAATACGTGTATTTTTGTGTTGAAAAGCAGGTATTTTCTCTCATGAGCTTGTAGGTAACTGGGATTTTACATCCTTAATAATCAGTTAACTGGTTGAAGATTTAGGTTGACCTGACTGACTGGGAACCACTCTGGCCCAATTGGGGTGGCCTCCGGCCCCTGCACATACAGAGGCTGCCCATGGTGAGTCCACTGCAAGGCTGGAGCATACACCTGCCTGCAGCACATGGGGAACTGCTCCACACACCCCCACTACCTCCGGATTACCAGTTAACCAGAACTAGTAAGCATTACCCATTTAGGGTGATGCTTACGGGTTAACCGAATAACCAATTAACCTTTCACATCCCTAAATATGTGTCAATCCAAGACTTGAAGACCACAAGTTGCAAACAAGGCCTGTGAGAGTCTTCAGAGTACCCAGAACAATAGCTCTGAGGGATACCTGCAATTGATTTTTAAAAGTTGGTATTTCATTGTATAAGAAAGGAGAGAGAGGGGATCTCACATCTGAGAGTTGATCTTATTTTGGTGCCATGTGTGGATTTCACATTGGAGAATAGCACCACTTACTTTTTTTCCTAATCAAGAAAGATCTCAAGAAGCCATAGATATACTCAAACCCTATAAAAAAGGAGCTAAGATAATGGAAGCCACTAGTGCTCAGAACATGTACAGTCAAAATCTACTGTGACTAATTTTTCGTTTTGTTAAGTCATAGGGATGGAACGTACAGAGTACTACCTATTCCCCATTTGACACAGCCCATTGAAAACTTGAAACAGAAACAACTTCCTTTTAAACTTTCATTCCCTCTTTCTTCATACCCTGACTTTTTACTAGGGTGCTCCCAAGCCCTGTAGGATTCTGAGGATTGGGCTGACTTGCAGATGGTCAATCTGAGAACAGGCCTATATGTGGGAGGGATTGCAAAAGGTGTGAATGCATCCCCTCGTGGTCCCACAAGTTGCCTAAGCCTCCCTCCCCTGTGCTCCGGCTGGCGAGGGGAATGATTTTTCTCCCCCACCCCCAAGGAGTGAGGCCAGGTGGGGCTGGGCCACTGTGGCAGGAGTGGCAGCCACCAGCCCTTTCCATGACTTGGGCTGGCTTCCACAGCCTTGGCCAAACCAGATAGGGGCTGATTCTGCTCAAGCCCTCCTAGGCAGCTGGGGAAGTAGACTGCTGGTCTGCTTCGTGATCTTCTGGTTGACTACTTGGGATCAACTGGTCGACTGTGATCGATGTCTTGGGCACCCCAGATATAGGATATAATTGGGCCCGGCTGAGTGTCCCATAGGTGTTGGGCAATTAGTGCTGCCTGGTAGCACACAGGCAATTTCACTGCAACTGGGTTGATTCCTTGTATTACTATTATTCTAGTTTAAATTATTATTTATTTTTTACATTGATTTTTAGACACAATTGGAATATAACTGGAAAATAAGGGACCACTTTAAATTCAAATGAAAATTATTTTAAAATAAAATCCTTTTTAAAAAAGGTCCCATATATTCCAGTTGTGCCTTTTTTATTGAAAACAAATTCAAATATCACTATGGGGAGAAAAGAGCAGTGGAAAATATATATTTTTAAAAATCGCAGTCCCCATTTACAAAAAAGAGCATTTCCTTCCTTCCTTCCCTCCATAAATTCCTGCATCTGGGCCTGGAGAATGATCTTGTGTAAGCTGCCTCAAAGTAAAACTGGCAGCTTAGAAAATTGCTTAAGTGGTTGTCTACTTAAAAAAATCTTAGTTTTAATATTGCCTCCCTCCCCCTCCCCCCCAAGGAAAACTGTCACAATCTTTCTGCTTCATGTTTAATTAAAAATATTAGTGGGAATTCTTGCAGTAATGTGCATTTTAATGTGCATTGGACATTTTAATGTGCATTGGACACATAAATTACATCAATATGCAAATAGGCTGATTGAATGTTCTCCCATCACTGTAATTTCAATATCTCAAGCTTCAAATCTTATAAACTACGAATCTTTAACTAAGATTTCCTAAAAGTGAGGAAGAAAAAAATCTCTTAACGTTCTATGTTAAAGGTTACTAACTTCTCTTTAAGAAGCCAATTAGATATGTTGTCCTGTGTATTCTAAAACAAATCTTAGGTTGCTTTCAGTTTATCTACACTATTCTATCAACAATATGAAGTAATAACTAATATTTTTATTGGTTTTTGATAAGGGATCAGTTACTTGTTATCTAAAATGCCTAAATGGACTTGTGGACATAGAAAAGCCTCACTCAAAGTTGCTTTAGACAGATTATCTCATGTAACCTATCAATCTTCATGTCATAATCTGCTGGATCTGTATATCTGTTTGGTTTATGTATCATTCTTGTATGTAAAATTAGTCCTATGGAGTATGGAATGCTTTATTGGCAGGGGTAGGGAACCCTTTTTGAGTTGGAGGCCAGATGCAGGCAATCCAAGGGTCTCCTGTAACCGCATCCCGTTAAACCAAGTTAACCAGTTAAAAGTTAGGTTTGCCTAGCGTTTAAGCAGTTAACTGACTAAAGCAGGATTCCCAAGCTGGGGACCACTCCGGGGTGGGGCTGTCGCCAGCTCCCAGCCCCTAATAGAGCAAGCCTGTGCCTACAGGGCATCCTGGCTCCATACAGACAGTGACTGCTCGGGATTAAGGATGTTAAATATTGGTTAATTGAATAGTCGAGTAACCTCATGAATTCTTATTGGTTAGTTGACTATTCTATAGTCCTCGGGAGCGGGGCTGGTAGCCAGTGCACTCTGGTTCTGTCCCCGAGGAGTCCCCTGCCCCTCTTTGTGGGGTGCCAGGCAGGAGCTGATCCGTGAGGAGAGACAGTTTAAAAACTGCAGCACGGGGTGGCAGCAGCCCTTATCTGTGGGGTGGGGGAAGGAAATGCATGTAGTCTATAGCATTAACCTATAAGCTTTTGCTTATCAGTTAATCAACTACACTATTACATCCCTAATCTGGATGCCAAAGTGGCCCCTGTTCATGGCAGGCCCCCTGCAGCGCTGGAGCAATCCCCTCCCTACAGCAGGTGGGGAGCTGCTCCAGCCCCTACTGGCTATCCAGAACTGGTAAGAATTATGTGTTAATGGTGAAAGCATCACCCTAAACCTTTCACATCCTTAATGTGTACTTGTAGAAATAGAGTGGACTTAAGAGTGTCATTTTTTAAATGTTTGAGAAGGTCAGTCTGTCTGTCTGTTAGAAAGTCACCTACTATGGCACAAATTCCCAAACTTTAACTTAAGCCTTCTCTTTGCTAGGAATTACCATGTTTCCTAAAACATGGGAAGAGTACCGATTTCTGGTCTTTAGGTTTTTATCCTTTGCTGACAGCAAACCTTCTTTCTCTGCTCCTGCCCCCCATTGTGGACTCACCCAGTTACAGTCACTTGAGTATCTTTCCTTGCAATGCAAACACTAAAAAGCAAGGAATTACAGCTACAGTCATATCTATACAGTATTGGGCTACAGTACTCGATTGTACTAAATATCCTTTTCAAAATGTTGAATTTTTAAATTCAGGGTTATTACAGCAGTCAGTATATGCACATTAATTTGAAAATATTACAGTGCAGAACCTTGGAACATCATTTAAAATACCTTATCTTAAAATATAGTCTTTCACAAGGTAGAGGAAGAAGGTAAAGTTGATTATGTATTCAATGTGTATTACCTTAATAAAATTGCAGATTAAACAGAGTTATGTTATTCACAAATGTCTTGTACGTACATTCATAATGTCATAAGTCAGTGTTTCTCAACCAGTGATACTAGTACCCTTACGGGTACTTGAAAGAAGTCTGGGGGTACGTCAACACAACTGAAATTTGGAGAAAACTGAAATTTTTTTTCATTATTTTTGTACTTTTTACACCCAACAATTTAATTGCCCACCTGGCTTTGATTAAGTTCTTTAAACAAATGTGTTGCAATAGTAGAAAAAAAATGGTGTCTGAAAACTGTAGGTACTGGGGGTACTTACAAAATGTTGTTTGAGAAAGGGGGTACTTTTTTTTTAAAAAGGGTACTTTATAAAAAAAAAAAAGTTGAGACACTGTCATAAATGATACACTGTGGTGGGATTTTTTTTTTCCTTTTTCACTTTCTTGATGTGTACCTGAGGGTGATGGTATTGCAAAAAGAAATTAGTGTGAATTTAGTTTATAGTGGTAGCAGGGTAATGCTTTGAGACTGTGGGTTCCATGAGACTAACCTAAATTTACTATAATTTTTCATTTTAGTGTTTTATGAAGAAATAATCTCTAATAACTCGAACTTAAAAGTTAACTTTTTGTGAATATTTATATTTTTATTAATGTAATGTGTATGTGGATACAGGGGAGCTATCCATGGAGCTAGTAAAGTAATCAGATGTCCATTTAAAACTGCACTAGACAGAGAAAGCTTTAATCTGCATGCCAATTTTCTGTGATGTTGCACACAGCTTTTTTTATGTGAAGTTAGATAAACATGGAAGCCTAAAAAGCTTTGAGTGCCAGCTGGAGAAAGCTTGTTTTCAGACTTTCTATGCCAGGAATGTAATGTTTCTCACTGAGTGAACTGTCTTCTCCAATTTGTAGCAAAAACCTGTGTTATAAGCTACTTTCTAAGTTCATTAATGTGGTTAATTTATTACCTCGGTGGCTCTGGTACTCCACTATAACAATGGCTCTCACCCTTCCAGACTACTGTACCCCTTTCAAGAGTCTGATTTATCTTGTGTACCTCAAGTTTCACCTCACTTAAACTTACAAAATCAGATAGAATTATACAAAAGTGTCACTGCACATTATTACTGAAAAAATGCTTACTTTTTCAGTTTACCATTTAATTATAGCATAAGTCAATTAAAGTATAAATACTGTACTTACATTTCAGTATGTCGTGTACAGAGCAGTATAAATAAATCGTTGTCTATGAAATCTTAATTTGTGCTGACTTCACTAATGCTTTCTGTACAGCTTGTTGTAAAATTAGGCAAATATCTAGATGAGTTGATGTGCTCCCTTGAAAACCAATGTGTATACCCTCCAGAGATGCACATACTCATGGTAGAGAATTACTACACAACTACTGCTTAACCACTTCCTTGAGGCTTTGCAAAAAAGAGAACAGTGTGGTGATATAAAGATGATTTAGTGGCTCTGAGCTAGCCGTGTATGAGGTGAGCTAATGGAAGGGGACATAAACTACAGTTAACTTCCTGGCTGTCACAATGGCCTTTCAGACTGTGGGCAGCCAAATGTGTTCAGAGCAGCCATTAGGCTCTTTAAGTTTGAATGGAGGAATGGCTCATTGCCAAGACTTGCCAGGCTTTTAGTGGGGGAATTAAGCCTACAATATAGCCAGCTAATATTGCTTCAAACATGTTGGGGTTTATTTAACAGCTTTTCAATTGTATTAAGCTAACTCAATTGGAAAATAAAAGCCCCACCTTGTTGAAGTGTGTATCAGTGAACTTTCATATTACAGGGGAAGTTCTTCACCCTACCAGCCACTAAATCTAACCTCTAACTCCATGGTCACCAACCCATCGATTGCAATCGACTGGTCGATTCTGGGGGCCTGACCTACCGATCACGAGGCTTTCGGGGGGGGGGGGCCCTGTTGCTGCTCCCCACCCCAAGATGAACGCTGTGCTGATACTACTTCTAGGGACAACAGACGTAGTTTGGGGGGAGGGGAGTTCTGCAGCTGCGCGCCAGGTCCCAGAAGTGTGTGGGCTGCCTTTCCTCTCCTCCTGATTTCCCCCCCCCCCCCCAAAAAACAAAAAAACATACAACAGCCAGCACAGTATCTAAAACGCTGATCTGTTGTGTGCTAGGGATTTTGTTCCCCTCTTGCCTTCCTGCATGCGGGGCAGGCAGTGAGAGTCCGGGACTGTGCCAGCTGCAGCTGCTCGGGCAGCACGCACTGCTGTGGGGAGTGGAGGAGCAAGGCGTGCACTGCCTGCGTGGTTGGGGCTGGCACAGTCCTGGACTCCCTCCCTCCCCCTCCCCCCCCCCCCCCCCCGCGCAGGAAGTAGTAGGGGAATCAAGTCCCCAGCGCACCGGCTCCAGCTACTCAGACAGCACGCGCTGCTGTGGGGAGCGGAGGAGCAAGGCGTGTGCTACCCAAGCGGTTGGGGCTGGTGTGGTCTGGAATGCCCCCTCTCTTCTCCTTCTCCCCTACCCCCCCCCCCACCCTCTCGCGCAGGAAGGCAGCAGGGGAATAAAGTCTCCAACATGCTGGCTCCAGATGGCATGGTTCGGGACTCCCCTCCCCCGTTCACACCCCACGCAGGAAAGCATCAGGCGTGCAACGAACCAGTGTTTCAGGTACCGTGCTGCTGTTTGGGGGATGGGGGAGCAGCCTGTGCATTTCCTGGGCCTTGGTGGGTAGCTGCAGGATCCCCAGGTATCTGTCTCTGTCCCCTTTCCCCGCCTAGACCCCCACAAGTACCCTGCCCTGGCACCCATTGGCACTCTGTCCCCTGCCCTGGCACCCACAATCACCCTGCCTCTGGCCCTTGCCCTGACATCCTGTCACAGCACCCTGTCCCCTACGCCCACCAGCGTAGTTGGGGCCACATTAGTGAAGCTTGAGGGGTGTGTTTTTTGTATTTCACTTGTGTGGCCCTGACTGACTTGTCTGTGGGTCAGTGACCCCTGACTCAAAACAGGTTCCCTGTCCCTCTCATAAATAAAGACAATGCTGAAATCTTTTGTTTTGACATATTTTATTTAAAAATGAAGCCTGGCCAATAAGCCCCCAATTGGGGCCAAACCCTCATCTGGCTACAGCATCATAACATCCTTGACTCCCACCCCACCCCCAACCCCAAATCTGAGCCTATCATATACTGGAACACCATGTCCTGAGCCGCTCACATACCCAAACTCCTGCACCCCCACATCCTGAGTCTTCTGCCACAATACACTTGCACCATTCACACACTGCAAATCTGTGTCCTGAGCCTATCATACTCCCAACCTCCCTACCCTGAGCCCCTCACACACCCCAACCCAAACTCCTGCACCATCACATCCACAAGCTTGTGGCTTGCTCAGCACCCCAACCCTCCACCTGAGCCCAACACTCCCCAGCCTGGAGCCCCCTCCCTGAGCCAGCATCCCCTTCTCCACCTCCTCTTGCATCCAAATTCCCTCCCAGAGCTTGCACTCCTCACCCTTTCCCACACCTAAATCCCTCATTCCCACCCCAAAGCTCGCACATCCTGTCTCAACCCAGTGAGGCTAGACTATAGGAGATTTTCCAGCAAACACGCTCTTTGGGCAGCCCCTATATTCCTCGTTTCACAAGGAATGAGGAGGCTTCCAAAAGAAGATGGTTTTCCAACATTTGATCTAGTCTAGACAGGCCAAATGTTGGAAAAATTTCTTCCAACAGAAGGATTGGAAAAAAGCGGCAGTGTAGCTGTACCCTGAGAGTGTATAAGGGCCAGAGATAGGAAGTGATGGAGAGAAGAGGAACAGAGGGTGGGGCCTCAAGGAAGGGGTGGGTTAGATCTTGGCTTGTCCTGACATTTAAAAAGTGATCTTGGGTGTAAAAAGGTTGGAGACCTGTGCTCTAACTTATGAGAAGTACTCGGGTATTTAAAGAGTTAAAAGCCAACAGCATTCAGTCTAAATAGGAGCTTGCTAAATTAGTGCTACATCCTTAGAGCTGTAATGTGTTTAATTGGGGTCAAACTGAAACGTGGAAATATGTGGCAGTTAAAGTCACTAACTTTTTTTTTTTAAACTTTAACACCACTAAGGCCCTATTGTGACCAAAAAAATTTTTGGTATGTTTTCAGTTGAGTTGGCTTAGTGTGCCTAAGAAGCTCTCTTAGGGTATGTCTTCAGTGCAGACCTGCACCTGTCCCTGGTCAACAGACTCAGACTTATGGAACTTGGGCTTCAGGACTAAAAATAGAAGTGTAGATATTTAGGCTCATGCCTGAACGTCTAAACCACACACCCCTTCTGACAACAAAATTACTATATGGCAGGGAACAGAGGTGGAAAGTAACTAAGTAGAAATACTTCGTTACACTACTTAAGTACATTTTTTTGGTATTTGTACTTTACTCAAGTAATTTATTTTTGTGATACCTTGACTTTTACTCAAGCAGGTTTTTTAAGAAAATGTTGTACTTTTTTACTTCCCACCAATTTCTGGAACAACTTAGTTACTCGCTGCTTTCATCAGTCAGCTGTGCTTAGGCAAATCTGCATGTGCAAGCACCCAATCATCCCCAAAAAGCCCAAATCTATAAGCACAATGAATCTACCAACAAAGAAGCCTTTTAATAGCGCATCAACACTTTTCATTCAAAAACAGTATCTATGCAGGCACTGCCAGCCTGAGATCTGAGCAAGCAGGGCGGTTCCCCATGGGAATGTGCTGAAGGGGTACATTTGAATAGTCTCCTGTGACCTTATCTGGGGCCAGACAGCTAAATAGGAGGGAAACCCAGCAGCCAGCTCAGCCAAGGTCAGGGAGGACAGAGGCACCTCCTTTTGTCAGGTAAATCCTCTGCTCTTGTGGGAGCAGCAGCCGAGTGGGTGCCCAGGGCAGGGGCTCCCCATTCTCCCTGGGACAGAGGACCCCTGTAGAATCCCTGTGATCAGTGTGTGGGCCCAGCTGTGCTGGAAGAGGCTCGGGGTGGGCACCTGAGTTTGATGGGTATTAAAGAATTGTCTGTGTGCTCAGCTTCCGTCTGTGTGCGGGCTGGCTGGGATTTGGAGCAACCCTGCTATCTGGATGTGTGCTAGAGTAGAGGAGGTATGGGTCCACTCCCCTCTTCCTCCCCCCCCCCCCCCCTTTCTCCTAAGATCGCCATTGGGGAACTGAGGAGGGCTGGGCTACTGGCTCAGTTGGGGGATATAACAGTTTGAGTTGTTGCGGGGAGACCTTTACATTGCGCCCCCCACCCCCACCCCCCATGAGCAGTTTGTCTTATCTTCCTGCTTCCCTGGCTGGCACAGAAGTTTTGCTCACTTTTGGGGGATGGGGGCGGGGGGTTGCTGATGCTTCCTCAATGTGAGGCAGGTGAGTGCAGTGGAGATGTGTTACTGAAATCAGCTCTCCCATGTGCCCCCTAGGAAAATGAGTCACAGTGGGCGATGTCTCACACTACAGCTTTGGGGGGTCCAGGCTAGTAGATTTTGTGTGCACCAGCCCCATGGAAAGATATCAGGAGGTTGGAGCACCGGTACAGGGGGGAAGCCCTGAGCCTCAGGGTCTAGATCCAGCGTGTGGAGAAGCAGCACAGTGTCATGTGCTGCTGTTTGTCCTTCCCCCAGCTGGAGAAATGCAGTGCTGGAAACTGCTCATGAGAGAGTTTCTCTGCTGCTCCCTTTGGCCAGATTTCGAGGCTATATCAGTGAAGGGTTTTTGTTTTTGGGGGGGGGAGGGTGTTGCCTCTCAGTAGCTCCCGACCCAAAAAGGGTTCACCACCCCGATGTACAGTTTTCCAGAAGGAGCATCATCTTTATTAACGGCTATTGTTGTTTTACACAGATGCACACTCTCTCTCTCACACACACACACATGCATGCACATATATGTCAATGCACATTGTGTGTGTGAAAAATAACCACTTTTTACTTTTGGATACTTGAATACAATTAAAATGTGATACTTTTGTACTCTTACTCAAGTAGTTTTCCGGAAGGATACTTTGACTTAGTTACAGTTTTTTCCAAAGTAGCAGTACTTTTACTCAAGTAACTTTTTGGGGTACTTTATCCATCGCTGGAAGGGGGGACACAGAGCCTGAGCCCTATCACCCCAGGTGGACCTTGGCCGTCAGCTATGGGTCCCGGCAAGTCTAATGCTGGCTCTGGCAACCCCAGCATTAAATGAGGATATGACTCACTCTAATCTTTTTCATCCTATGTGTGAATACTCTGCTCATTATTTGGGTGGCATTTGAATCTCTCCTGAGCAGCTGCACAGGTGCACATCTTAGCGGGAGCACTGGTTATGACCCATTTTAGAGTTTCGACCCACAGTTTGAGAGCTGCTGGTCTAAATTGTTATATTTAGCTCTGCAGATGAGACCAGTGCTATGGGTTTACATTACAGTATAACAGACCTAGAATGCTCCTTAAGAATCAGTCTACTGTACAGTATCTGAAGCTGTTTTGTTCTGTACAGTTTCTGAATCAGTATTACTGTCAGTTAGGAATGTGACTCTTTAATATATTTGTACATCATCTAATGTAGGCATAATAGTACTGGTATAATGATTCTTTATATCAAAATAGCTTGTCTCCTTCCTTTAAAGCCTGTATCAGTGTTACTACCATATTACCAGTCACATAGTGCCACTTGAGCTACTCCTAAATAATACGACTTTTGTGGCTAGACAAGGCATGTTTTAGCTGCCAGTTATATAATTTCAGATGTGTTATACTCCCTGGTAGAATTCTGCCCCAACAAATTACAAATTCTGCATGCTATTTTAATTCTGCATATTTTATTTGTCAAAATAACACAGTATAATTACACCAGTTTCAATTATTCCTGTCACCAAATATATCTATAACAAGCCAGATGACAAAGATTTAGGGTTTTTTGGCAAACAGGTTCCTTACTAGGTATATTAATTACTGAACCATATTTTCTGCACCCCACAGAAACAGTTCAAAGGCTTGGGGGAGTTGGGGGGCTGAGGGAGAGGAAGTAAATTGCTGAGAAGGAACATGGATATCAACTTGTAGAACTGTTGGTATGAGTGGGAATAATATGGAACAGGTTTTGGGGAGGGGCAGATTGTTAGGGTGCTTCCCCCATGTGCATCCTGGCTGACACTTACCCTCTTCTATTCCGTTTTACCCCATATTTCTGTGCCCTCATCCAGCCAGTGTCCTGGCCCTATGTAGCTATGTATCCCCTTTCCCATCGCCATGTATGTCTGCACCTCCCTCTCTTCACACCCCTTCGGTCCCATTCAGACCCTGACCTTTTCTATCCTCCCCTACTAGCTGGTGGGAGGAAGAGCAAGAAAGCACGTAAAAAATATTGTACTAGTGTTACTTGCAGGTTTAGTCTGTAGTAGGCAATGGTCCTAGGAGGAAGTATGTCTTCAAATTAAGAAGCTGAAAAGTATACTATCCACTTATATTTTTAGAAACTTTTTTCTGTCTTTCTGCTGTTTATAGTGAGATCTCAGCCTGTTTCTGCCTTAACTGACTATACAAAGTGCTGTCAATTTTTTTCTACTGTTTACATCGTGCAAAACATTTTTCAATTTAAATTCTGTTAGTAATCTTATGTGTAATAGCAGCTAATCTTTCAGACACTGTAGCTTCAAATTGAGCATCCCTTTTTAAAAGCATTTAGCATAAGTTGTATGAGGTATGCAACTGACCTAAAGCCTGTAGTCCAAACTCATTTGTATAAGGAAAAAGGACACAACCCTACTTGCTTCTGAGACATAATTACAGGTAAAAGTAACATTACAGAAAAGTGTTCCTTTTCATCTTGGCCACATATAACTGATATCAAAATAACTGCAGTCTCTTCTGATCTGAGAGAGCCTGGATCTAGCAGTCAGTGCTGGAAAGTATTAACAAAAACCCATTTTGCCTTGAAAGGCAATCGGCTATACAGGCAGTCCCCGACTTACGCTCCGCACTTATGAACGGGGCTTTTCTCGCCCCGGAGCTCACGGGTGGCGAGTTGCCACCCGTGTCCTCCGGGGCGAGAAAAGCTTCTCCCGGTCTCCTGGTCTGCTGGGGGTGGTCCAGCAAAGCCGCTGGACCCCCCCCCCCCCAGCAGACCAGGGGGACAGGAGCAAAGCCGTGGAGCATGCTCGCAGTGGGACAGCCCGGGCGCACTTGGGCTGTCCCGCTGCGGGCGTGCTCCCCGTCTCCCAGGTCAGCAGACCAGGGAGACGGAACAAAGCTGTGGAGGACTTGGGTGGTCCCGCCACCCCCGTCTCCCTGGTCTGCTGGGGGGGGGTGCAGCTAGTGCCCCCCCCCCCCTCCCAGCAGACCAGGCTTTTCTTGCCTACCCCTGGGGTAGAGCAGCTGGGGGCTGCCGGGTTGGTCCCGGGTTGGTCAGTTTCAGCAGCGGCTAAATCAGGACGCCTGGGGCAGAGCAGCTGGGGTGCTGCTGGGTTGCTCCAGTAGCGCCAAGGAGCCGCGCTACTGGAGCAACCCAGCAGCACCCCAGCTGCTCTGCCCCAGGCTTCCTGGAATCAGCCGCTGATCAGTTTCAGCAGCAGCTGACTTGGGGACTCCTGGGTTTCTTAAGTTGAATCTGTATGTAAGTCAGAACTGGCATCCAGATTCAGCCGCGGTTGAAACTGATCAGTTTCAGCAGCGGCTGACGCCAGTTCTGACTTGCATACAGATTCAACTTAAGAACAAACCTACAGTCCCTATCTTGTACGTAACCCAGGGACTGCCGGTAGTAAGGATAGTCATTTGTCAGCTTTTGAGTCTTTGCCTCCCTTTTATAGCCTCAGCACAGCTCTTTACACATACTTAGTTTAGTCATCCACCTGGGTCACCTTCCATATATGAGCATGTGGTAAGTCTCATGACTTAATATACTGAGCTAGTCCCAGAGTGTAAACAGATCCAAGAACTTGTTTGCGTAATTCTTACTATTAAGTGGTATAGCCACAGAACGTTGGTAGGTGTCTTGAAAGAATGCTGTTTAGTTTTACACACACACAATAATACTTTGAGTAGCTCACAAGAATAATTTCTGGCTTCTAAATAGGCTTGGCACAATTTGATCTAAATAGTTGCTAAAAGTTGATTTTTATTTGGCACATTGAAATTAGCCCTTCCCCCGCCCCCCAAAAAAATAATGCATCGATAACAACCTTCCCTGCACCTTGTATTTGCAGGAGTCTGATGTCAGCAGCCCCACAACTGCACAGGGAACCCTTTGCAGTCCAGCTATCATGGTTCCGCTCCCATACGGGAAGCACTTTTTGCTCACGTTTAGTGTCAAGCTGCATTAGGATAGTAAGTGGAAGATAAATACATGAACTAACGTATCCATTTTATTTTTTATTAAAAATAAGCCCTTAATGCAGTACATGACCTATTGTGCATATTTATGAAGTGTGGCCTCAACAGTTTAATGTTTTTTTCCTCTGATTTGCCTTTAACTCAAATTTTTTTGATAGTCTCGTGAATGGAACATATTTAAATGTTTTAAGTAATAAGTTTTGGCCTTTAAATATCTTATCTTTAGGTGCAAATTTCATTTTAAATAGGTACATTAAAGGTGACCTGGACAGTAGCAAAGAGCACAGAGATGCTGAAGGAACAGGACAGTACAAGCAGTCCTCGGGTTACGTACAAGATAGGGACTGTAGTTTTGTTCTTAAGTTGAATTTGTATGTAAGTCGGAACTGGTACATATTGTACCCCAGGTGTCCCTGATTCAGCCGCTGCTGAAACTGACCAGCGGCTGACTACAGAAAGCCCAGGGCAGAGCTGCTTTGCCCCGGGCTTCCTGGAATCAGCTGCTGATCAGTTTCAGCAGCAGCTGACTTGGGGACACCTGGGGTAGAGCAGCGAGGGTGCTGCCAGGTTGGTCCCCGCAGCGCCGAGGTGCGGTGTTGCGGGGACCAACCCGGCAGCACCCCAGCTTCTCTGTCCCAGGCGTCCAGATTCAGCCGCTGTTGAAACTGACCAGCAGCAGCTGAATCGGACACTCCTGGGGCAGAGCAGCTGGAGTGCTGCTGGGTTGGTCTGGTAGTGCCGACCCTTGGCACGGCGGGACCAACCCGGCAGCACCCCAGCTGCTCTTGGGGACGCTTGGGGCAGAGCAGCTGGGGTGCTGCTGGGTTGGTCCAGCTGCTCTACCCCAGGCGTCCTGATTCAGCCACTGCTGAAACTGACGAGCGGCGAGAAAAGCCTGGTCTGCTGGGGGGGTGGGCAGGCACACTAGCTGCGCCACTCCTCCTCCCCCATCCAGTAGACCAGGGAGACGCGGGCAGCGGGACCGCCGAGATGCGCCACGGTCCCGCCACCCACGTCCTCCAAGGTGAGAAAATCCCCGTTTGTAAGTAGGGATCCGACATAAGTCGGATCCACGTAACCCGGGGACTGTCTGTAGTAAAGAGAACAGGGAAGGTCAAGGGGCACTGGCCCTCCCACCTTCTGCCACAGTCCAGCCTCCCCCAGCACTCTCCCAAAGTACACCACACCCACACACCTGGGTGGGTGTGAAGCCACATTTGGCCATGGTAAGACACCCAGACCCTTACTTTCCCTGGTTGGTGGGTCTGGAGTCAGAGACATAGGCTGATGGCTACTCTTGAGGCTCCTCCCCCAACCATGAAGAGGGGGGCCTAGGCTCCCCAACCTGGCTTTAGCTTCAGTGGGGCCTGGGAGCAAGAGGGGAACAGGGTTAGGGCCACAGAGAATGGGTCTTCTCTTCCCTTCCTCCCCATTTTGAGAGAGACTCCATCACGCCTGAACGATGATGTATACTGCTTTAGTTTGTGCTGCACAAAGAAAGCCCAAAATGACTTGTTGCCCGCTTAAGCATAAAAAAACCTTTCTGGTGTTTTAAGCCAAGAAATATCAGATGCATGTTGGCTGGCAGTCTTCATTTTGCTAGAGAACTCCTCTCTGGATTCAATTAAATTTGTGAGCTTTTCTAGCCCTTAACTGAAGGGGTGAGAGCTTTTAGTCTTTACCTGAGTGACTTTAGAGCTGTTTGTCAGATGTCAGTGTTGCCAGAAAAATACAATGAACAGCAGAGAAAATAAAATAAAAATCACTCTCTATTCAGTTAATTAGTTTCATTTGCATATTGTCTGTCAGACTCATTCATTTTTCCATATTTAAAGGCTTTCCAGTTATCCATAGTCTTTCATATGAAACAGAATAGACAGTACCTGAGATCTCAATTATACAAAAGGGAGGGAATCTTTTTATTTTTTATTTTATTTTATTTTATTTTATTTTATTTATTTATTTATTTATGTATTTCTCTACATGTCAGACATGTTTGGCTAGATCAGACAGTTATTAACTTGGATAAATTCTTACGACAAAGTCTCACTGAAAGATGCAATGTTTGGCAAGTTGAACTACATCGTTCTTGGCAATTTGATTAGTGGATACCATCTCTAGGATCACTTTTTTGGAATTTTACTGAATTCTTAGTGAGACTAAGTATGTGAAATTGTGCCTAAACTGCTTCATTTCTCATGCTTCAGATCCATATAGATCTGACCACTTTCTGTCCCCAAAATGTGAGCTTCTAGTAACGTGCAAGACAAAGCCACTCATTTTAGGGATGTTAACGACTAATTGACTATCTGATAAGCAAATGCTTATTGGCCGGCAGGCTAGTCAACTAGTCGCTTCCCTTCCCCTTGCTGCCTCTATCAGAAAGAGGCAGCGAAGGGGAGGGAGTACAGGCAGTCCCCGGGTTACGTACAAGATAGGGACTGTAGGTTTGTTCTTAAGTTGAATCTATATGTAAGTCGGAACTGGCATCAGCCGCTGCTGAAACTGATCAGTCCGCTGAATCTGGACACCAGTTCCACTTACTTACAGATTCAAGATAAGAACACCAGGCGTCCTCAAGTCAGCTGCTGCTGAAACTGATCAGCAGCTGATTCCAGGAAGCCCAGGGCAGAGCAACTCTGCCTCGGGCTTCCTCTGGTCAGCCGCTGGTCAGTTTCAGCGGCGGCTGACTTTGGGACGCCTGGGGCAGAGCAGCTCGGGTGCTGCTGGCTTGGTCCAGTAGCGCGGCTGCTCCTCGGAGCTACTGGACCAACCCAGCAGCACCCCAGCTGCTCTGCCCCAGGCATCCTGATTCAGCCACTGCTGAAACTGATCAGCAGCTGAATCAGGACGCCTGGGGCAGAGCAGCTGGGGTGCTGCCGGGTTGGTCCAGTAGCGCCAAGAAGCGGTGCTGCGGGACCAACCAGCAGTGCCCCACCTGCTCTACCACAGGCCCCCGGCTTTGCTCCACGTCTCCCTGGTCTGCTGGGGGGGCACTAGCTGCGTCGTCCCCCCCCTCCCCCCCAGCAGACCAGGGAGACGTGGAGCAAAGCTGCGGAGGACCCGGGCCGAACTGTGGTGCTTCCAGAACAGCGCCGCGGTCCGGCCCGGGTCCTCCGCGGCTTTACTCAGTGTCTCCCTGGTCTGCAGACCAGGGAGACGCTGAGCAAAGCCACAGAGGACCCGGGCGGACCCACAGCTTCCAGATCAGCTGAAAGCGCTGCGGGTCCTGCCCGGGTCCTCCGCTGCTCTGCTCAGCGTCTCCCTGGTCTGCAGACCAGGGAGACGCTGAACAGAGCGGCGGAGCACCCGGGGCCGGACCGCGGCGCTGTTCTGGAAGCACCACGGTTCGGCCCAGGTCCTCCGCAGCTTTGCTCCACGTCTCCCTGGTCTGCTGGGGGGGGATGCAGCTAGTGCCAGCTGGGGTGTCCCCAGGCTGCACACAGCATTTCAAAGCAGCAGCGCCATGTGGAGCCTGGGATCAGCTGGGGAATCTCCCCTTGACCCTGGGCTCTGTGCCGCGCTGCTGCTTTGAAACACTGGGGAACCTGGTGCCAGACTGCATGTGTCGTTTCAAAGTAGCAGTGCTGCATGGAGCCTGGGTTCAGTGGGGAAATCCCCAGCTGATCCCGGGCTCCATGCAGTTTTGCTGCTTAGAAATGCCATGGGGAGCACAAGGCCAGTAGGGCACTTCCCCGCTGGCCCCATGCTCTCCACAGCGCTTTCACCTTTGAAATGCAGCAATAGCCCTAGGCGCCCTGTCAACTAATCGAATAGTCAGTGCAATTTGCATAAACTGTTAATTAGTCAATTCCTCAAAGTTAAACATCTCTAATTCATTCCTTTTCCCGCTCATGGACCCTTCCAAAGTCCCCCACCCCCATTTGAAAATATGATATATAAGAATAGATTTCCTGGTTCACTGCAATGGGAGTAAAATCCTGCTCTAGGTTTCCTGTACTATTCCAAGTTTTATATAGCCCAGATATACTGCACTCAGATGCTAAGTAAAGAAATGGAATCAAAAGGTGGTTTAAATTGTTTGGGACAGGGAAAGCAAAGTAGATTCCTGAACAACTATCCTCCAAAGACATCAAAAGTTAAAATATGGCTTCAAGCTGCTGCCCATCACCTGTTCTTTCTGGTTAAAATAGCAAATGAGAACTTGGAGAGGTTAACACCTTGCCCAACACTCAGTAGGCTTATGACCTGTGTATAGTTCTGCACTGTTAATAAAACTTAGGGTGGGTTTAAGCCTTTATTATGAATGGCTGCATAGATCAAACATTATAATGCTTTCAGATTTAAGTGTGCTCTCTACCTAACACTTGCGTGTAACTTTAATCCAATCACAACTACTTATGTTAATCTCTGCAAAACTCAGCTGCTCTCTTGTCACAAAGGGAACATTTAAAAATAATCCAAGTGTCTAGATTCTAAAATGTTTTGTGACCTTCTGAATGAGCCATCAAAGCATAAAACTAAATTGTGCACAAGATAATTATAGTAACAGTGACTTGAGCATCAAGCCTCCTGAAGAGTAATGGGACAGTATATATTAACTAAAAGTGTGGTGTTTGGTCACTACCAACTTAAATTTTAAGCATTCCAAAGTCCACACTAAAAGTGGAGGTGAGAGGGGCAAAGCAGGTGTTGTGTAGATTTTGTTGTAGGGATTTTATTTTGTTGTTTTTACTCTACTCTACTGTTCTTTTCTCTTTAATAAATTAGTTCTGTTAGAACAACTGTGGTGTTGAATTACAACCTGGGTAAATGTGTTCTTAGATTAAAGGTGAACTGAATTTCTTCTATATAAGTATAGTTGCAAAAATGGTTTTGTCTGAATTCAAATCAGAAGTTTAATCTTAAAGTTGCAAATATACTTTAATGGAAAAGCTTGCCATTACATATATGTATAGTTCTGTGCCTTTGTTGTAAAAATTAATGGCAGCAGAAACAGAGTATTAACTTAGTGTTATCCACAAACTTACTGAGGATGCAGTCCATCCCCTCATCCAGGTCACTAATGAAGATGTTGAACAAAACTGGCCCTAGAACCGATCCTTGGGGCCCTCCACTTGAAACCGACCACCAACCAGCCATCAAGCCATTTGATCACTACCCGTTGGGCCCGACAATCTAGCCAGTTTTCTATCCACCTTACAGTCCATTTATCCAATCCATATTTCCTTAACTTGCTGGCAAGAATATTATGGGAGACCGTAGCAAAAGCTTTGCTAAAGTCAAAGTATATCACATCCACCAACTTCCCTATGTCCACGGAGCCAGTTACCTCATCTTAGAAGCCAATCCCAGATTGGTCAGGTATGACTTGCTCTTGGTAAATCCATATTGACTATTCCTGATTACTTTCCCCTCTTCCAAGTGCTTCAGAATGGATTCCTTGAGGATCCCCTCCATGATTTTTCTGGGGACTAAGGTAAGGCTGATTGATCTGTAGTCCCGTGGATTGTCCGTCTTCCCTTTTTTTGCCTTTTTCCAGTCAACTGGGATCTTTCCTGATCTCCATGAGTTTTCAAAGATAATGGCCAAAGGCTCTGCATTGGCATTTGCCAACTCCCTCAGTACCCTCAGATGCATTAAATCCGGATCCATAGATTTGTTTGTCTAGCTTTTCTAAATAGTTCTTCACCTGTTCTTTCTCCACTGAGGGCTGCCTACCTCCTTCCCATACTGCGTTGCCTAGTGCAGTAGTTTTGGAGTTGACATTGTCTGAAGACAGAGGCAAAAAAAGCATTGAGTACTTCAGCTTTTCCCACATGATCTGTCACTAGGTTATCTCCCTCATCCAGTAAGGGCCCCACACCCTCCCTGATAACCCTCTTGTTTCTAACATGCCTGTAGAAACCTTTCTTGTTACCCTTCACATCCTGTGCTAGCTGCAATTCCAATTGTACTTTTGCCTTCCTGATTACCCCTGCATTCTCGAGCAATATATTTATACTCCTCCCTAGTCATCTGTCCAAGTTTCCACTTTTCATAAGCTTCCTTTTGTGTTTAAGTTCATGTCAGCCGACGGTCAGGGCAGTGAGTCCCTTATGACCGGCTGAAGTTCTTTTAAATTGTGCTTGGTTCTTACAGCAACTGAAGGAGTCAGGTTAAAGCTTAAACAGTTACTATTTTATTGTTACAGGGTAAACTTAGTTGTTAAATGCTACTGCTGTGTTACAGATAACACAGCCACTACAAAGGAAATTACACTAAGAAGTTACTTACAGGTACCATGAAACCCTTTTGGTTTTCTGAGCTCTTATTAAATGCATGCAAAATACACATAGCAGGTATATATTCTCACCCCTGCGTTCCAGACTTGGCGTGGCCAGCGTCTTTCTCTCAATCCCTCGGGAAGAAGTAGGGCGAGGTTGGGCGTCCCACAGACCTCGGGAGACAATCAATACCTGCCAGCAGGTATAGATGATTGGAGCTCCAATGGGGTGGGCTGCTGAACCTCTTTTATACCCCTTGGGTCATGTAGGCTTCTTCCTGGGCTCAAGTGGCCAATTAGGAAAAATGGCTTTGAATGCCAAGTTTCCCACGAAGGGTGCAAAGCATAATTCACACCTGGGAAAATGCAGACAATGGGCACCTCTGGTATGTGATGGGCGAAGATTCCTCTCTGGGACAGTGCAGGCGTGTCAATTACTGATACTAGCCATCACGGCGACGGGAGGCCTCCCAGTCATCAGCTAGTTCATTTACTGTCTGGTTTCTGTTTATGGTAGAGTCAGGGACAGGCAGCACACCTGAGTTCCCAGGGCATCAAAGGCTGACTGCCTTTCTCTTGCTCTCTGGGGGGGGGGGGGGAGGAAACAAGATGGGGCTCGTGGAAAAACAAGATGGGGTTTTTGTGTCTGGCTACAGTTCACCAAAGATTTCTGCAGTAAATCAGTCTAGTCGCCTACCATATTTGCTTTTCTTACTGTGCATTGGGATGGTTTGTTCTTGTGCCTTCGGTAAGGCTTCTTTAAAATACAGCCAGCTCTCCTGGACTCCTTTCCCCTTCATGTTAGCATCTGAGGGGATCCTGCCAGTCAGCTCTTTGAGGGAGTCAGTCTGCTTTTCTGAAGTCCAGGGTGTGTATTTTGCTGCTCTCCTTTCTTCCTTTTGTCAGGATCCTGAAATCTATCATCTCATGATCACTGCTTCCCATGTTACTACCCATATCTACTTCCCCTACTAGTTCTTCCCTGTTTGTGAACAGCAGGTCAAGCTGTGTACGGTGCCAGGTTGATTCCTTCAGCACTGGTACCAGGAAGTTCTCCCCAACATTCTCCAAAAACTTCCCTGCATTATTTTTAATATAGTTTGTTTAATCATTAGAACATTGATTTGTTTAAACAAAATTCTAGTTATGGGCTGGTATTTACCTTACTGTAAGATATTGTAACTTTATGAGTGCCATCTTCTGTAGTGGATTTTCAGTGTGTAGCTAAAATACCACATTCTCTGGGTCATGGATTTCTTTGATTTGGTGTCCTCTTTATTATAAACTTGTAATTTTTCTGTAGTTTTTACTGCAGCAAAAAATAGAAATTTTTGGCTATTGTACTTACAACTGGCAAATACTTGCATCTCCTTTTATAGTTGAGATGAATTTATGGGAGGGAGCTATGCGTTTTGCATTAAATGAATTGCTGATGTCTATTTCTGAGCTAATATTGCATTCTAAAAAATTGTGAAAAGATTTCAAAGATCAAGGAACTTGAAACTGGTACCTACTTGCCAAATGTGGGTTGGTCTTTGTTATGATTAACTTACATTTTGACCCTACCTAACTTCTTCCTTCCTCTCCACCCACCCTACTCCCACTCCATTTTGTTTTCCCTCTTCCGTCCAGGTTAGATGTAATTTCTTCCCTTCTTAATTTTTTTGCATCTTGTTGGTGTCTCTGCATATTCTTTCCTTGTAGAATTCATTCTAGATCAGTGGTCTCCAACCTTTTTACACCCAAAATGACAGAACAAGCCAAGATCTCCTGCCCCTTCCTTACTTGCTCTCCCCAACCCTTATACTGCTGCTTTTTTTCCCAAATTCTTCTGTAGGAAGTTTTTCCAACATTTGGCCTGTCTAGACTGGACCAAATGTCAGAAAAACCTCTTCTTTTGGAAGCCGCCTTATTCCTCGTGGAAATAGGAATATAGGGGTTACCGAAAGAGCACGTTTGCTCTTCCACTTTAAAAAAAAGCGGAAGAACAAATGCATCCCTGGATGCAGAAGAGTTTTTCTGGGGTATCTCCAGAATCCTGAAAAACTCCTGTAGTCTAGCCGCACCCTTGCTGGCTTGAGACAGGATGTGTAGGGATTTGGGTGTAGGAAGGGGTGAGAGGTGCAAGCTCTGGGAGGAAATCTGGATGCAGAAGGAGGTGGAGAAGGGGATGCTGGGTTGGGGAGGGGACTTGGCCGGGTAGTGTTGGGGTCAGATTTATGGTTGGGTACTAAGCAAGCCACAGGCTTGTGGATATGAGGGTGCAGGAATTTGGGTTGGGGTATGTGAGGGGCACAGGGCAGGGGGTTCCAGTGTATGATAGGTTCAGGTCTGGGGGAAGGTGTAATGCAGGAGTGTTATGATGCTGTGGGCAGATGGGGGCTTGGCCCCAGTTGGCGGTTTGTTTTTAAATAAAATACTATGTCAAACACAAGTTCCTGCATTGTCTTTATATATGAGAAGGGCAGGGACCCTGTTTTGAGTCAGGGGTCACTGACCCACAGAAAAGTCAGTTAGGGCCACACAAGTGATATGCAAAATTAAAAACCTCTCCAAAACCCCCACAAGCCTCACTAATGTGGCCCCAACTGTGCTGGTGGGAGCAGGGGATGTGTTATTGGGGAAGGGTGCCAGGGGGTACCAGGACAGAGTGCTGGGTAGGGTGCCAATGGGTGCTGGGGAAGGGCCTGGGGCAGAGAACAGGATGCTGGTGGGTGGTGGGCAGGGTGCTTGTTGGGGTCTGGGCAGGGGGAGAGGACAGGTACCAGTATCTGGGGATCCTGGAGCTGTAGGCCAAGGCCTAGGAAGTGCATGGGCTGCTCCCCCGAGCCCTAAACAGTAGCACGGTACCTGAAACCCTGGCTCGTTGTGTGTCTGATGCCTTCCTGTGTGGGCTGGGAATGGAGGGAGAGGGAGTCCCGGACCACGCCGGCTCCAGCTGGTGTGCTAGAGACTTTATTCCCCTCTGCCTTCGGCGTGGGGGCAGAAAGAGTCCCAGACCGTGCCAGCCCCAACCTAAAATGCTGGTCCGTCGCGCCCTGGGGAGTTTGTTCCCCTGCTGCCTTCCTGTGCACGGAGAAGGGGTTGGGTGTCTGGGACTGTGCTGGCTCTCGCTGCTCAGGCAGTGGATGCTGCCACGGGGAGGAAAGAAGTAAGGCGCAAGCTTTCTGAGTGGTTGCAGTTGGTGTGGTCTGGGGCTCCTCCCCCAGCAGGAAGCAGGGGAATAAAATCCCCAGCACTCCGGCTCCAGCAGCTGCTCAGGCAGTGGGAAAGGGGAGTCCCAGACCACGGCAGCCCCAACCGTTTGGGCAGTGCGCGGTGCCTGAGCAGCTGGATCCAGCATGCTGGGGACTTTATTCCCCTGCTGCCTGCCTGCAGGGGAGGGTAGTCCCAGACCACACCAACCGCAACCGCTAGAAAAGCTTGCGCCTTATTCTTCCCCCTCCCCACGGCAGCACGCACTGCCTGAGCAGCCAGAGCCGGCGCAGTCCGGGACACCGAAGCCCTTCCCCACACGCAGGAAGGCAGCAGGGGAACAAAGCCCCCCAGCGCATAATGGACTGGCATTTTAGGTACTGTGCCGGCTGTTCGAGGAGAGGAAGAGCAGCCCACGCACTTCCTGTACCAGGCGCGCGGCTGCAAAACTCAGCCCACCCTGCTGGAAGCCCGTGCTACCTCCGTTGTTCGTGGAGGTAGCATCAGTGCAGCATTCATCTTGGAGGGTGGGGACAGTGAGGGGGAGAGCCCCAAAAGCCTCGCAATCGACTGGTCGGGCCCCCAAGATTGACCAGTAGATCGCGATCAATGGGTTGGTGACCACAGTTCTAGATGATAGCTCTGTGTACTAGCAAAAGAAATTAATTGATCTGATATCAAATTAATACTTTTTTCATAAAATATTTGCCACGTAGTTTTCTTAATTGCTTATTGTTCCAAGGTGTTTGCCCAAAGTTTGTTGTTCGTATGATAGCACCAGTCTTCCTGGTCCTTAGACCCCGAACCTCCCATTAAATGCTAATAGACAAAGGTTGGAAGGTCAAACATTCACCTGGACTGTCACCAGTGATAAAACTCATTTTGACATCTGCTGAATTATGGTACTGCTATGCTATGTAAATTACCCAGACTATTTTATGGATTTTTATAGTTTATTTGTAATTGTCTTAACAGTTTCTAGGACCTGTAGCTCAGAAAAGATGGGGTGGAGGGATGGGGGGGATTATTTTAACTTGAATGAATTTTAGTCTCTAATTTGTAAACTCTCTTGAAAACTAGGGATTTAGGAGATTATGGCATCTGAAGCTCACAATGTTAGAAAATGGAACCTGTTGCATACCAAGGGTTGTCACATTGATCTCAGAAAAAGGATCTCTCATTCCACTAAGAAGAACATGAAGGAGGTAAGTTTATTGTTACTATTTTTTCAGGCAGTTATAAACTAAAACTGTAAATTTGATGCCGTCTCGGGTAGCTGTGTTAGTGTGTATCTTAAAAAAGAAAAAGGAAAAAAAAAAAGGTTAAATGAGTGGTCCTGTAGCACCTTAGAGACTAACAAAAATATAGATATCAACTCCCTTCTTAATTTAGCTGTAACTTTAAATAATTAAATGGGTGCACAGATTTTTTTATCCCACAATTTTGACACTCGGTGTCAAAAGTCATCTCTAATTTATGCTCTGTGCATGCTGCCTTTGATTTAAAAATAACAAGGATCTCTCAGGATGTGGAAAATGCTTTCACAGACACAGCTTGGTCCAAAACTGTTTGATACTATTTACAAAATAACCTACACTTCCTTCACAATGTATGGAATTTACATCAGCAGCTGAGTGGAAACAACCAGGCTGACCACTGCCCAAGCCAACCATTTGACACTGTTGTATCATCTGCATAGAAACTTGTCTTTTTCCTCCTGCTCAGGCATGGCATAAAAATTCAAAAAAACTAATGCAATCAGATTGCTTCAGCTTTAGAATTCCAGTGCTTTAATGAACAGCACAACATAGAAGCCAGCAAACAGAACTGAAAACAAAAGTTTGAAGTTTAAGTGGGAATTTGTAATGTGAGTTTGGGGTATGGTTTGTGTGTGAAGTTTTTAGGTGCCATGGCTCACCCCAGATAGGAATTTAGAAGGAAGGGAAAGCTCTGATAGCAGCAGTGATAGGGACCCAAAATGACCCATGGAAGAGATAGTGACCCATGGAAGAGACAATGGAAATGTCTACATGGAAGTTGCAGGAGGTACGTTATTCTGGAGAGGGTATCTGAAGGGTGCTTTATTTGTATGAAATGCCACTTGATGGATGTAAAGGAAGAGTATATTCAAGGTTTGGAAATACAGTTAGAAACTGTGGTTGAGCTTTGAAGGGGATGTGAGCAAATAATGGAGGGAAGGAGAGAGAAGGCTGGAGGGAAACCACAACACTTGCAGATGCATGGTGGACCATAGTACTACGAGGTTAGACTGCTGGATGAAGAAAGTGTACAGTGGAAGTACATGACACTGAGAACAAGGCTTAGGAAAAGACTTGTTACCTAAAGGAGAAATAGAGGTGATGAACAGTTTTGCTGAGCTGGAAAATAAAAGGGAGAACCTTGCAGTAACAGACAGTGAGAGAGTAAGGAAGAAGGAAAGAGTAGCTAATCCTACAAGAAGAGAACTAGAGCTTTCAGCATCAGGAGGATAGAGGATGATTTGCACAAGATGATAAAACAAAAAAAGGACTATAACTGTGGTCCTTGAGTTCAAAAGGGCTAACTTTAAAAATATAAGGGAATTAGCTAGGGATGTGGACTGAACTGATGAACCTTAAGGATCTAAATGTGGAGAAGGCTTAGCATTAGTTTCTGCAGCTTTGGTTTAAAATTACAAAAGCTATCTGGATCCTGCATCCCAAGTAAGCAGAAAATATTTACAGGGAAGGGTTGTTCATCAATCTGGAACATTAATCCTCTTTAGAAATCTCTGGATAGAGATTTCAGATACTAAAAGCGGGAGGTCACAAGTTAATTTTTAAATAAGGAACTTAGTCAGAAATGTGATTTTCATTTTAAAGGTTTTTGTAATGAAGATTAGTCATTGTCAAATATTTATATGCTTATTTTTTTAAACGGCTTGCTGAACATATATAGCAAAAACTTGATTTAGTATTAAGGATATTCAAGTTTTTAATCCATATTTATTCAATGTATGCATGGTTGGTACATGAACCTATTCCAGATAGGTGAAGTTGGACTAATAAAGGTTATATTGTATACAACTAGCTAGAACTGGTATGTTTTCTCTTGATGCCTTCATCTTTACCAAGTCCTGGAAACCAATATTAAAAAGGCTTGTGGCTTGTAAATTTGAGACAGGTGATTTTTCTATATTTGCAGTCTCACTACAGGTAGAACTTCTCTTATCTAGCACCTTTGGGACCTGACTGGTGCCAAACTAGAGAATTTGCCAAGCCATGGGAGATCAATATTGTCTAGTAGCATTACCAACTTTTCCACTGCCTACTGGGCTCTTAGAAGACACATAGGGTAAACGAGATCTAAATAACCACACAGAACACTGACAGCCACGGCTGGTGGCTTTAAATAGACTTTATGGGACTGTGGAAAACTTGGCCACACCCATAATAGGTGGGCATCCAGCTAACTAAGATCATGCCGGACCATGGATGTTGCCAGACCAGAGAGTGTTGGACTAGAGAGGTTCAGCCTATACCAAATTTAGAGAATTTACATTGATCACAATCCTCAACCACACTTGCAGTTTCCCTTTTACCTCTGATGTCACAATCCTATCACTCACCAAAGACGTCACAATCCCATCTCTGAACAAGATGCTCATAGGACAACTGTCGGGGGGGTTGCTACACCTCCTGAAACCTATGCATCTTTCATAGGTACAGGTCAGTTGTGGGAGAGAGGGGAAGAACATTAGTAAAGCAATGAAATGGGAATGTTCTGTTTAAACTGTGATGTTATTTCGTAAGCTTTCTTTTCTTATACTCTTTTTCAATAGGGTAAGAAATCTCCAAAACAGTTGGCTTCTTACACTAACAGGTAAGCTACTATTTAGATTCTTGGGGACAGAATATTACTTTTCATAACTATTGGGATGTTTGTTTAAAAAATAAAAACAAAAAAAGTTTGGGGCCCTTATACTACTGTATAAGGTCCTTCAAAAGCTTATAGGAATAATACTGGACATCAATTCCATTGCTGGTGTGGTTTTTAAGTTCTTTTCTGGGAGCTTTCTGTCCCACCCAAAAGGAAGTCCATCACATTAATTCAGGTAACAAAACTAAAGGGTTGATTTATGCTCTGAAAACCAGATTCATATTTTGGAACTATTCTCATTCCTGGAAAAGGCATGAGCCTTCAGATAAATACAGAGGGATATTAACAGAAATTATTACTATGCCAGTAATCTAATTACATTTGTAAAGTTTCAGAAAGATGACAAATCACTCTTTTTGGGAAAGAGAATTATTTGATTAAAATAATCTGTAGGTTCAAGGCTTAAATTCATTAAAATATCTTGGTGTTTAGTTACTGTGAATTATACATGACTTGATTTTTCATGAATATTCTCTCTATTGTTTGCAGAACAACAGTTGGACAAACTGTGACCAGCTCCCCTTTTCTTTTCAAAATAGTATATTGTAAAAGAAAAGTTCACTCTTATACTTCAAAACCTTGTTACAGAAAAAAGCAGTTCCCTAAAGTCAGGGACCAGGACATGGCAAATAAGGAAAATGAACTGGCTTGTGCAGGTAATCTGCCGACAAAACTACATGAGAGTCATACGCTTTTACTAAATGCCAGTGATTCTGGCTCCTCTCAAACACAAAGTCCCTCATCAAAATACAGTGGATTTTTTTCAGAGGTATGTTAAATTTGCAAAAGTGTGTTGTGGTGTGTGTGTGTGTGTGTGTGTTTTAATTACAGTTGATGCTGACTACCTCAGTATATTATTTTCATGTTTGGTTAGTTGTAGATTTTGAAAAGACTGTAGTTGATTTCATCATGATTAACTTATGCAATTAACTTAATTAATTTCACTGTTAAATAGTAGAATACCACCTGAAATTTATCAAGTAGTTTGGATGTTTTTCTACACTTTCAAATATATTGATTTCTAATACAACACAATAAAGAGTTTTCTGAGCTCACTTAATTTTTATTACAAATATTTGTAATACACTTAAAGTATTTGTATGAGATGAACAGTGTGCAAACTCTTTATTGTGAAAGTGCAACACGCACATGTTACATAACAAAAAGTTTCTACAGCATTCAAGAACAAAACAATGTCAAACTTTAGAGCCTATAACTCCACTCAGTCTTCCCTTTCAGCCTATCACTCAGAGAAACAAGTTTGTTTACATTTATGGGAGATAATGTCTGTTACTTGTTTACACTGTCACCTGAAAATGAAAACAGGTGACACTTTTTTTTTGTAGCAGGCATGACGTGTCAAATATATTAAATGTTTATATTCCCCATCATGCTTCCATAGTGAGTATTTTTTTTTTTTAAAACAAGCATCATGTATTAATTTAAATTTGTGACTGAACTCCGTGGAGAATTGTATGTCTCCTATTCTGTTTTTGCCCACGTTCTGCCATATATTTCATGTGATAGCAATCTTGGATGATGACTTGGCACGTGTTCATTAAGGACACTTTCACAGTAGACTTCTCAAAACTCAAAGAGATGTAGCTATTTTTAGAAATCTCACAGCACTTGACCCAGAGTATAAGAATCTGAAGTGCTGTTCAACTTCTGAGAGTGAAGTGTGGAGCATGCTCTCAGAAATCTTAAAAAAGCAATACTCTGATGTGGAAACCACAGAACTGAACCACCAGAAAAAGACTTTAAGCAGCTCCTGTGGAAGTCTGAGTGGGTTGCAAGGTGCTTGACACCTCTGAATGTCAGGTCTCTTACTAAATATCTAACAAAAATAGTCTAGTAGCACCTTAAAGACTAACAAAACATATAGATGCTATCATAAGCTTTAGAAAAAGGACAATAAACTATCTAAACTCCTACATGTGTCAGGATCTCTCATTCCTGATACTTTCAACTCACCTAGTGTGCTGTTCAGGACCAAATTTACACACACACACACACACACCTGCACCTGCACCTACACCCAATCCCTGACAAGGAGTCTATCTGCTACCCAAGATACAGAAACCAGGAAATCCCGGACGACCCGTCATGTCAAGCATTGGTACACTTACAACAGAATTATCTAGCTATATCAACTCTCTCCTCAGTCCCTATGCTACCAGCACTCCTAGCTACCTTTGAGGCACCACCAACTTCCTGAGGAAACTACAAAACATCAGTAGTCTACTTGAAAATAGCTTCCTGGCCACAATTGACGTAGAAGCTCTTTACACCAACGTGCCACATGAAGACGGATTACAGGCTATCAGGAACACCATCCCCGATGACAGAACTGCACACTTGGTTACAGAGCTTTGTGACTTTATCTTCACCTACAACTACTTCCAATTTGGAGACCATTTGTGTCTTCAAGTCAGCAGCACAGCCATGAGCACCCGCATGGCACCATAGTATGCCAATGTCTTTATGGCTGACTTTGAACAACATTTCCTCAGCTCTTGCCCCCTAAGAACCTTACTCTACTTTTGTTACATTGATGACATCATCATGTGGACCCACAGGAAAGAAACTCCTGAAGAATTTCAGAGGGATTTTGACAACTTCCATCCCACCATCAACCTCAAGTACACAGAGAAGAATTGGAACTTAACTTCATTCACAAGTTTAATTCTTATGCTCATGGTCTGAACCATGGATATAGGATGGCTTGCACACTATCTTCCACCTTTTAATGACTTGAACCAACCAACCAACCAATGGAGGTGCTAATGGTTATTAACAGTGCAAATAGTTTTCTTCCTCTCTGCCCCTTTTTCCTTTTCCTCCCTCTCCCTTCCCTTATTTATTCTTGGACCTGGACTACTTATGCTCCGATCATCTGAAGAAATGGGGTTTGCCCACAAAAGCTCACGAAACTATCTACATGTTTAGTAGTACCTTAAAGACTAGCAAGACTATACTTAGTTTTTTTAAGTTTTTCCTGTAACAGACTAATTTGTCTACCCCTCTGAAGCTTTTAATTATCTAACGTTAAGCTCCATTTGAGCCAGAGTAATAGCAATAGTCTATTTGTATTGCATATATTTTATTAAAAAGACACTTATGAGCTGCTACTGTCTTAAAAAAATACTTTAGTGTTTTGGACCTCTCGAGATTTGAAGACTACTTAATCAATTTTCATGTTTTACTAAAATTTAAAATTCCTTCTATCCAAATTGGATGCGTCACCATTTGGCTAGAAAAATTAAATGCCATTGTAGTAGCCTTTATTGTATTGAAGCAATTTATTATGCAATAACTTTTTTTTAAAATCCTTTTGTTAAGGTTTCGTTAATCTTTTTGTTTTGTAAATACAGGTTTCTCAGGATCATGATACTATGGCACAAGTTCTTTTCAGTAGAAATCTGAGACTGAATGTAGCTTTAACCTTCTGGAGAAGGAGAAGTATAAGTGAACTCATAGCCTATTTAGTAAGGTAAACTGAGTATTCAATTTTTTAAGTTTTTATTTTAAATTTCTCTCTAACATGGTAGGCATCCCAACCCTGCTGCAGCACTGTAAACTTTCCTTAACTTGAAACAACTTGTAATTTAGCTACAATTCCTGATGTAGTGTTTTTAATTACAGGCAGTGCCCGGGTTACGTACAAGATAGGGACTGTAAGCTTGTTCTTAAGTTGAATCTGTATGTAAGTCGGAACTGGCGTCCAGATTCAGCCACTGCTGAAACTGACCGCCAGTTCTGACTTACTTACAGATTCAACTTAAGAACCCCAAGCTTCCCCAAGTCAGCTGCTGCTGAAACTGATCAGCGCTGATTCCAAGAAGCCTGGGGCAGAGCAACTCTGCCTCGGGCTTCCTGTAGTCAGCGCTGGTCAGTTTCAGCAGCGGCTGACTTGGGGACGCCTGGGGCAGAGCAGCTGGGGTGCTGCTGGGTTGCTCCAGTAGCACCGCTCCTCGGCGCTACTGGACCAACCCAGCAGCACCCCAGCTGCTCTGCCCCAGGCGTCCTGATTCAGCCACTGCTGAAACTGACCAGCAGCGGCTGAATCAGGACCTGGGGCAGAGCAGCTGGGGTGCTGCCGGGTTGGTCCAGTAGTGCCCAGAGCAGCGCTGCAGGACCAATCGGCAGCGCCCCAGCTGCTCTGCTCCAGGGTCCAAAACAAAAGCCTGGTCTGCTTGGGGGGGGGGGGCACACTAGCCGCACCCGCCCCCCCCGCCCCCCAGCAGACCAGGGACACCGGGAGCAGAGCCGCAGCGGCAGCGGGGTGCCGCGCCTCTGAGGCTTTGCTCTGGCAAAGCCTCAGAAGTGCGGGAACCCTCCCGGTGCCCCTGGTCTGCTGGAGGCGGTCTCCAGCAGACCAGGGGCACCAGAGCAGCTTACGAACGGGGCTTTCTCGCCCCGGAGCTCGCAAGTAGCAATCCGCTACCTCGACCTTCGGGGCGAGAAAGCCCCGTTCGTAAGTGCGGATCCGACATAAGTCGGATCCGCGTAAGTCGGGGACTGCCTGTAGCTCTATTGTTATTACAGAGTGTAAAATGCAATCGACTAGTAATTTGACCTATTTTTCCTTAATATCTTTAGGATACAGGATCTTGGAGTAGTAGTAGATTGCCTTCCTGTGCTTACCAGCAGGTAATAAAAGAAAAAAACCTTTCAGAAAGAGGGAGTTTCTATGGGTTTCAGATGAATTGATACCAATTCATATACTTTAACATTACTTTATTTTAGTTTACAGGAAGAAAAAACATATATTTCAGTTGGCTGCTGTGTGGATCTATTGCCTTTAGTAAAATTACTACTTAATAGCAAATATGAAGAGTAAGTACCAGAATGAATACTATGTAAAAGTTGTTAATTCTTTGTATCCAAATCTTTGAAATGGTTCAAAAGAGTCCGTTCTCCACCAGATTGCTGGCCATGAACTCACACCAATGCAAATTGAATAAAGTACCCTTCATGGGCTCTGATAGACTTTTTCTTCCCTACGCTTCCCACCAAGGGATTTCTGTATTGTTGTGGATCTTCCTGCTGTTCCCTTGATGTAGTCCTAAGTGGAGTGCAGGATGTGGTCCAAGAGGTGACTGTAGGTGGACCACTTGGAAATAGTGACCATAATACAAATAAATTTAACATCCCTCTGGTGGGAAAAGGACCACAGCTTCCCAACACCATGGCATTTAATTTCAGAAAGGGGAACTGCACAAAATTGAAAAGGTTAGTTAAAACCGAGATTAAAAGGTACGGTGCTGAAAGTAAAACCCTGCAAGCTGCATATAAACTTTTTGAAAACACCGTAACTCGACTTTTAATGTATATCCCAATCTAAAAACTCCGTAAGAGAACCAAAAAAGTACCACCATGGCTTAAAAACCAAGTAGAAGAAGAAGTGAGAGATAAAAGGCTTTGTTTAAATCCTAGAGAGAAAAATAAAAAAGAGCATAAACTCTGTCAAATCAAGTGTAAAAATATAATTAGGAAGACCAAAAAGGACATCAGATGCAGGAAGCCTGCTAAGCAACCAGTGGTACCACTGTAGGATCAAGATGCTAAAGGAGTACTCGAAGGCAATACAGTAATTGCGGAGAAACAAAATGATTTATTTGCATCAGTCTTCATAGCTGAGGATGTTAGGGAGATACCCAAACCTGAGCCTTTCTGTTTTGGTGACAATTCAGAGGAATTGTCCCAGATTGAAGTGTGATTAGAAAAGGCTTTGGAACAAATTGATAAACTAAACAGTAACAAGTCACCAGGACCAGATGGCATTCACCCAAGAGGTCTGAAAATTCAAATGTGAAATTTTGGAACTACTACCTGTGGTTTGTAAGCTGTCCTTTAAATCATTTTCTGTACCAAATGACTGGAAGATAGCTTAATATGATACCAATTTTCAGTAAGGGTTCTAGAGGCAATTACAGGCCAGTAAGTCTACCTTCAGTATGGGGCAATTTGGTTGAAGCTGTTGTAAAAGAACAGAATTATTAGACACATAGATGAACGTAATTTTTTGGGGACAAGTCAACATGTTTTCTGTAAAGGGAAATTATGCCTCACTAATGTTCTAGAATTCTTTGGGTGGGTCAACAAACATGTGGACAAGGGAAACACAGAGGATATAGTGTACTTAGATTTCCAGAAAGCCTTTGACAAGGTCCCCCACCAAATGGCCCTCAGCAAAGTAAGCTGTTGTGGGATAAGAGGGAAGGTTCTCTCATGGATTAATACTGGTTGAAAGATATGAAAAGTTCACAGCAGACTGTGAAGAGCTTCAAAAAGATCTTACAAAACTAGGTGACTGGGCAAGAATGTTTTTTAATGCAAAGTAATGTATATCAGAAATCTTAATCCTAAATATACATATAAAATGACAGGGACTTAATTAACTATTACCACTTGAGAGGAAATCTTGGATTTGTTGTGGATAGTTTTCTGAAAACATCAACTCAATGTACAGTAGCAGTCCAAACCCCTTCCACAATGTTAGCAATCATTAAAAAGGGATGGAGATTAAGAGTATTTTATTGCCTGGTTGCCCACATCCTGAATACTGTGTGCAGATGTATTCCTCATCTCAAAAAAGATATATTGGCATTGGAAAAACTTCAGAAAAGCATAACAGAAATTCTTCGGGGTATGGAACAGCTGCCATATGACAGATTGAAAACACTAGGAGGAGACTGTGGGGGGGATATGATAAAGTTCTTTAAAATCATGACTGGTGTGAAGAAAGTGGACTAGGAAGTTATTTACTTATTCCCATAACACAAGAACTAGTGGTCACCAAATTAATAGGTGGCAGATTTAAAACAAAACGAAGGAAGTATTTCTTCACACAGTCAACGGTCTTCACATGGTCAGCTTTGCCAGAGGACGTTGTGAAGACCAGGACTTTAACAGAGTTCAAAAAAGAACTAGATAAATTCATGGAGGATAGGTCATAAGAATCCCATTTAATTGGTTAACCGGTTAAATATAGTGCTGACACTTGGTTTTAACAGTTTAACTGATGAAATGGGTGGAGGGGGTGGGGAGAAGGAGTTGGGGCTAGAATAGCTCCTGCTAAAGACTGGCTGCTCCTGGCCATGCCCCCCAGGGGCGCTGCTGCTCCCTCCCCCTGCAGGGGGTCCAGCAGGGATGGAGCAGTCCGCCTCCCGTTGCTGGGCCTTGGTGGGGGACTGCTCCCCCCAGGTGACATTCAACCATTAAGGGGTATAATTTAAGTTAAGCCTCTCTCCCTTAATGGACAATGCTTAACAGGTAACCAATTAAACTGTTACCTGGTAACACCCCAATAGGTCCATCAACGACCAGGATGGGTAGCAATGATGTCCCTGGCCTCTCTCTGTCAGAAGCTGGGAATGGGTGACGGGGAGGGATCACTCGATTACCTATTCTGTTCATTCCTTCTGGGGCATCTGGCATTGACCACTGTTGGAAGACAGGATACTGGGCTAGATGGACCTTTGGTCTTACCCAGTATGGCCATTCTTGTGTTCTTTTGTTCACTTCCCCCTGCTTCCATACACAAGTCTCAGCAGGGACTGCTCTTACGGGGTGAATCCCTATCCCTATTTCCTCCAGGCCCAGTCCCCCAATCGTGCAAAAAGTGCAATTTTTTGTTTGGTTTTAATTTTGGCAATGGTTCTCTAGAGCCATAGAGGAGGAGGCTTGCTTTGCTCTTGTTTCAAGGTTTATTCACAAGTACAAAAATCTTGTAGACCCAGTACCAAAGTCTTGAGTCTGTTATGAGACTCACTGGGGGAACATTCTGGTGCAGAACGTTTTGATATCCTTTGTGAGCTTGCTTCATCATTTCAAAATAGAAAATACACATAGAGCTGTTAAAATGTAAAATTATTTTTCTTTCATGATACAGGCTGGATCTCCCTGGTCCGGCTCCCTCAGGAATGTAACCAGTCCCGGACAAGGGATTTTTCTAGTCCAGGGAAGGTCGGAGGAGGGAGGGAAGCTTCTCTGATGGGCTCTTCTTCCCAGCTACCTGACACTGCTACCTCAGCCCCCTGGCTGCGGCTTCTCTGTGGACTCTGCAGTCCTGTGAACTTCAGTGAACCCACCAGCCCCAGGAGTTCCAATGGCAGCCCTGTGGGCACTCACAGCCCCACCAGCTGTGAGCTCTGCAGCCCCTCTTTTCCTCTCTTCCTCCCGCCCCCGCCTCTCCCTCCCCTCCCTGCCCTGCCCTGTGGACTCCAGCAGCCTTGCTGGCTGTGAGCTCTACTGTAACCTCCCCCCACCCTCCCACGGGCTCCAGCCCCCTGCTGGCATCCCAGCCATGCCAGCCAGCCCTGCTCCCTGCCACCAGCAACCCTTTGTGCTGGGGCTTTCTAGTCCAGCAACATCCATGGTCCTATTGAAACACGGATTTTGCCAGTCTAGAGAGACCTGGACAACAGGTTCAGCCTGGATTGTGGTTGTGTTGTGCCACCTTCGGAGCTTTATCCTTTACTCTCAAGTAATCTCCTTTCATTTGGTGGATATGCATCAATCTGCACCGAAGAGGTGTAGGTGCATACTATCTAAATATGTCGTTACAGATACGTGATAGTTGGTCTAAACTGGCTCTTAGCTGTCATTAAGAGATGGTGGTCAGAACTGTCTGCACACATGGAAAAAGTAAAAGATGGGTAAGTATAATATTGTGCATTGTCACTCATTATTGTAGTTGTGTAGTTATTCAGAAACTGCCTTACATTGTTTTTTCTTTCATGATCACAAGGGCTCAAATACCAGTTCTCCAAAAATAAAAAAATGCTTCAGGCAATATATGGTAACCTGAACATGTGAACTTCACTTCTTTGATGGTTTCTATATGTATTGCATATGTTGATATGCATTTACACCATGCACCTGTATTTGGAAGTTTTTTCTCCAAGCAGTATCCTGCATGTTATTTGAAAAATGGTTACATCTCCTCATACTCCTGAGGGGCAATGCAAGTCAACTACACTGTGCATGGTCTAATTTGAAAGCCATGTTCCTCCTTCACTCTTATCCAGATAGAGATGCCTCTCTCTTTTGTAAATAAATAGTTTTATACTTGGGATCATTCATATAGTTGTTATTGTGGCTTAACATAACCTATCCCCAGTTGGGACCCTTGTCAGATCCTTGTCACCCAGAAACTATACATCAGATTCCAGTCTTCAAGAACTGCATCTCCTGCCCTTGTTCCTTTTCCATCCAAATATTAACAGTGCCTATACAGGCAGTCCCCGACTTACGCGGATCCTACTTATGTCGGATGTGTTCTGCCCACAACTCAAGAAGCCTCTGATCTCCAGCTCAGCAAGTTACTGATGGAAGAGGCAAGCCCCAGATGCACTCGGATCCTGGCCAGGGAGATCCTCCATAACTCAGCGGTGCCCTGCCAAACACAACCCATGGTAGAGCACCACCAACGCTGATGAGTAAGCACAAGTCCCACTACAAGAGCAAGAAACACTCCTGGGTATAACATCAGATCCCTGTAGATTAGAGATACATGTATACATTCCTTCCCTGTGCTGTGCCAGCCAATGCCAAAGACAACACACATGCACCTGGTCAGAGGGTAAGGCTAAGAAAAAGTAGGATCTCTTGTTCCTGCTGGGGTCCTCGTATTGAGGCTTTGTAGCATGCCCATCTATGAGTGAAGCTCCAGATACTTGCATCGGTGCTATTTTGCCATCACACACAGAGAACAGGCTTGTGGAACTGGGTCCCTCCGGAGTCTCTATGGTCATTCTTCAGAGTCAGAGATGTTCTTATCTCCAGAGGTGGTGTTCATGCTGTACCTGCAGACTCCCTGCCCCCCCAACTCAGATCCATCTATTCTCCAGTAGGTCCCCCACCAGATGATGAAGTGCTATTTCTGCTGCAGGAAAGGCCCCTTCCACATTCATTGGACAGGGGCTTTTCAGTATAAATGATCCTGCCATTTCCAATGGAACAATCATCTGACTTGGAGGAATTCCAGAATGTAGCCCAGTCAGTTTCACCTTTGTCGCAGAGGGAGCCTGAACAGACAGCTGAAGCACCCCTACCTGCTTTGCTAGGATTTCTGAGGGAAGCCTGGTAGTGCTTCCTCTTCGGCCCTCCCAAACCGATGGAAGAGCTCATTCTAGCCCTCCTGGGATCTGTAATACAGTCTCCTAGTACCATTGCAAGGTTTTTAAAATTCCTCCCCCCACACATCAGCCAACTCTCCATTTTTATGAGGAGAAAAATGTTGAACTGATATCAGTGGTTCCAAGGGATGCCTAGCTGACGCAGTTGTCCTTCTGCCATTGTCTCCTCAAGATGATGATCATCAGTAGCCCCTGCACCTGCAAGGGGTGGCTACTAACTTTCGGATTCTGCTGGTGGAAGTCCAGCACGTTCGTCGTCGTCATCATCTCATAGACATGCTCTAGTCAAAGGAACACTCCAGAGTAGCACTCCCTATTAATGAGTCCATAGTTGAAATGGCCCAGATAGCATGACACTTTCTAGCTTCATGTGCCTTCACCTCAAAAAGAGACAGAAGATGCTACAAGTGCTGACTTCCTCTGCTCACACCTGACCTCTAAGTCACTATTTCATGTACTTGCAGAATGAGCTCCTCAGCATCTCCATAAGTCTGCTCCACTGGACAAAGAAAGGGTTCAAAAGATTAGTCCTCCTGAGCAGATAGGCCTTTCCATAAACTGACCTACAATTCCTCATTGTGAACTACAGGTTGTACCTCGCTAAACCAGGACTTCTGGCCCAGCAACATCTGTGGTCCTATAAGTGGTCTTCCTTTGAAAAAGGAGACTCCTTGCTGGCCTCTGGCTCCACACGGCATTTCAATCTTTGCAATGCATGTGCACCTGGAAGCACCTAGCACCTTCCTCTCCCTCCTCTGTCTGTGGACATGTACTCCATCTTTATGCAATGTATGATGGTACAACTCACAAAAGGCCTGCTCAAAATCTTTCCACTGAAGTGTGTATTTGGCAATCTTAACCTCATCCTTTTAGCCTTCATGAGACCATCTTCGGCAACCTATGCCATGAGACCACCTTTCCGTGAAAGTGGCATTCCTGGTTGCTGTTCCTGGTTTAAACCAGAAAGGATCAGTGAAGTAGCAGCCATGAAGGTATACCCTCATTGACTGGTCTTCCTCAAAGAAAATTTCATTGAGACTACACCCCAAGGTTGTCAGAATTCCATCTCAACCAGTTTATCTACTTATCTGTGTTCTGCCCAAAACCACACATTTCTCCACAGACAAGAGATTACACTCCCTCAGTGTTGAGTGGTCCTTGATGTTCTACCTACAAACAACTAAGTCCTTTTGAAAGCCACCAAGTGGTTCTGTGGCCATGGCAGCAAGATCAAGGGGCCAAGTCCTAACTTTGCAGATGATCTAAGTGGGTCTCAGACCTCATAGTGGTACACTACGAAATATCAGCTCCCTCCCACTCTCTAGGGGGTGTTGGCTCGTGCTGTGTGAGCACACACCATTTCTTTCTTTGTTAGCTGTTCTGTAGCAAGATATCTGAAAAGCCACAATATGGTGTTCTGTACTAGGGATGTTAAATATTGGTTAATTGAATAGTAAGTAGATTATTCAATTCTTGAATCGATTATTCAACTCATGAATACTTATCAGTTGCTCAACTATTCTGTAGTCCCCAGGGATGGGGCCAGCAGCCAGTGCACTCCAGCCCCGCTCCTGAGGAGCCTCTCCTACTCTGCACTTCTGAATCTGGATCTGAGGCAGCAGCGTTGGGGTGCTAGGCAGGAGCTGGTTCCCAATGGGAGCCAGTTTAAAAACCGGCTGCCTGTCACCCTGTGCTGCTACCTCTGATACAAAGGCAGCAGCGCAGGGTGGCAGCAGCCCCTGTTTTGGTTTTTTGTTTTGTTTTTTTTAGGGGGGGGGGAGCGCGGGAAGGCAGGAGACCAGGGAGAGGAAGGGCCCCGTTCATAACTGCGGATCTAACATAAGTCGGATCCGCGTAACTCGGGGACTGCCTGTATAAGTTCTTTGAGATGTGTGGTTTCTATCTGTATGCTGCTACCTGACATCCTTCCCCCTCTGCTTTGAATTTGACTACACTGTGGTGCAAGGAGAAACTGAAGTGGCATGATCCTGCACTGCTCATTATGCCCTTGGTTGGGAGCACAAAGAGATGTACCGGGCATGTGTAGGTCAACCCACACTGCTTGGAGAAAACTTTGACTTTTAAAGTAAGTTGATTTTTGTGAAGTAAACGGTGTTCTTCAAAACTCTTTTTAATGTTCTTGGTGATTTTTATATTGGATTCTTAATAAATGCAACACACATACTTTCATTTTTGTTCAAAAACTGCTGAACTTACAGTAAGTTCAGAAGTCTACACCCTGCCTTGATATTGCCACTAAGGTAATATAAAATGTTCTCAGATACCAAGACTTCTAAGACCTTAACAGTAAAACACTTGTTACCCAAGTGATATTTAGATACATGTAAAATGCATTTGTAACTTCACGTTTATATTTATCTTCCAGAAATATTCATATTTTAAAACAACAATTAAGTGGATTGTGGGAACAAGAAAATCATTTAACTCTGGTTCCGGGATATACTGGTAATGTAGCTAAGGTAATTTGTTTCCAGTGATGTTCAGTAATCAGTGTAACACTGAATATCCATTTAACTTAACATCAGATTTGCATACAACCAGCAAGTGTTGAAGGATATAGAATCTTTTGGAAATATTTTTCATGTAATGGTCTTGTAAATCAGAGTTATTTTGGAGAATTCTCAATCTGCTTTACAGTTTCATCTAACTTGGGGACCTAGTTTGCCTTTCTCATAAAAATGTTTATTAAATAAACACACATGCCTCCCAAATATGGAAAGGAAGCAGATATATAAAATTTGTTTTGATACTAGTAAGATATTTGGATATTATGAGGACAGTATAAAAATCCTAGGTAACTAGTGCAGTGACAGGCCCACTGAGGGGACAAGTGCCTGAGCATCCATTTCTGGAGGTACTACTTCCACTCAGAACTGTAGAATCATGGACTCCTCCCACAAACCAGTTTGAATCCCATAGGGCTGCCTTAGCCAGAGCCCTCTTCCCGGGAGAGCTCTGACATGGCTCAAGTATGGTAAAGAAGGGAGGATAGGCATTGGCTCAGCTGCATGGTTTGACCAGTGGAGTGAAGGAGAGGTTCCTGAGCCCAAGAAAGCGAGTAAAAGAATAAACTTGGGAGGGAAGAAATTTTGCACCGACTAGAAATGCATGTATTGCTTACCCAACCTACCCACCCACTTTTCACCAGCTGCCTGCTCCTTGAAGTGGGAAAAAATGGAGATGCAGTGGCTTTTTACAAAAGAATGTGTATCTTATTGTAAGGGAATGGTGTTGATGTTTGCTTGTAATCAGGACCCTTGTAGAATTAATCTGCCATAAAATTACTCCAAAATCCCACATTTCTTTTTAAAAACCAAAAAACCTCAGGGTTTCCAAAATTATCTTGGTAACTAAGTACCAGAGCATAAATCAATACAGTGTTGTCTTCATAACTCTACAGATACCCCAAAGCTATTAGGTTATGACCTACTTCAATAGCTTTTGAACTCTACAATTCCATAACTTGTTGTTTTGTGGTATCCAGACTCCTGATATGTTGTCCTACTGCCCTGCTGGGACCTGTCTATAGCTGTACTCCATCTTTCCCCCCTGAAGAGTACATGTTCCCAGCAGCAAGAGGTCAGCGAGGAAGAACTGGAGTCCATATTTCAGCCATGTAGTGGTGGGAGACCCAAAAAAAAAAAAAATTAGATGCTATCTGAAGAGTAGCTCAACAACCAAAGCCCAGAGATTAGGCCATTGTAGCTTCATACAAACATGCCCCCTTTCTGTGCCATGTACGGGGAGAAGGAAGTTCTTAGCCCACTTGTACAATGCTGGGGGGCAGATAACCAGAGAGTGGAGGCCAAGATGCTTGGAGGGCATAAAAGAAAGAAAAATTGTTGAAAATCAAGTAATTTTAACTCATGAGTATTTGCAGTTGTGTGCCATGGTGTGTGTAGGGGGGGGGGAAGGGGGGCTTGAGGGAGGTGAAATTGATGTTGCTGTAGAATTTGGTCTCAACCTGCTTTTCAGCAGACAAGGTCCTACCTGTACTTAAGTTGGAAATAGTAGGGCCCTAGTTTATGACTTGTACTTGTTCTGTGTTAGTACAGGACCTTGCACACCGGGATTCTGGTCCCTGACTTAGGCTCTTAGGTGCAATTGCAGTGCACACTACAATATCTTTGTGGAATACTTTTGAAATTATTACAATATGCATCCTACCTCATACATTCTTTATTTCAGCACTAAATGTGACAATTTTATTTTTTTTGATTTTTAGGATGTAGGTGCTTATTTATTACAGCTACACTGAGATGTTTGGAGAACTGAGGCATGCTTATGTGGCTTACATTTTAGAAATATATAAATCCAGGGATTTTTCAAGGATTATGCATCTCTTCTGAGAACTGTTGGCAGAAGAGGAATGGACCTTCAAAAACTGTTTAATGAAACCACTAACAAAATCTTAGCAATCTACTTCACATTGAAGTGGAAAAATGCCTAATAGGAGCAGCTTTTACTTCAGTGAGGTGAAAGTGCACTATGAAAACTATATGCCTTTGCTGTATTTGGGATTTGTTCAGTTATTTGGTAAAGTCATTTAAGTGCTGCTTGTTTCACTACAATATGGCATAAAGGAATATAAATTCTACCATCATGAAGACACAACTGCAGAACCAGTTATAAGGAACCATCAAGACCAAGCGCCATAAGATTTTAAACTGTTTCACAAGAAAAGTCAGATGTGCAACTGTTTCTCAGTTACATTGAAAAATTGAAATGTTTTAGTATCTTTTAATCAAAATATTAAAAATGTTTTTGTTTGCACTATTGAGAAACTTTATACAGCAGGATGCCTTAATTTCTGATGTTTGACACAGCCAATTTATTAATATACAAAATATATCTATGGAAATCAACAAATCAAGACATGATAAACTGCTATGAAAATCAGGGGTTCACAATATATAAAACATTTGTGAAGCATTTGCACACTTTTAAAAAAATCAGTATATCCACAATATCTGTTCTGTGGAGAATTCAGATGTGTAGGACACAACTTGTGCATAAAATACCTGAATCTGTTTGGATAAATGCTTATTGCAAAAGTCAGACTGGTGAATTTATACAGACAACACTTTTTTTTTATTGTATGTGGATTTGTAATATATTAATCTTCAGTTCTGTATCATTTAAACTACACAGATGAGTAAATGTTTCTACTGGCTTTTCCTTTTGAAGCTCAGATAATTTTACCTGTTACTGCTTTTTTTCCCCTCAAACACCTTTTTCCACACTACTTTTTATTATGGATGTTTGTATCTACTGCTCTACAAATGTTTACAGCCAGAATAGACATGTATTTTTTTCAGATCTAACCACTCATAGGCTACCTCCTCTAACAAAAGTTAACACATGGCTTTTACAAACTTAGTTGTTTAAACATGTGCTTTTTTCCTGATTTAATTAAGATATATTCAAGCTACCTTCAATCTAAAGAGATTCACAATGGAACAAATTCAGTAGCACAGTTTACAGCTATATTTTTCTTATTAATTGTGATATTTTTGTTTAACTGCTATAACTTAATAGCTATGGAAAATTTGGGGTTTTTTAGACTGGCAACTTTCTTTTGTGTTGTGACTAGTTGAAAATGCTTGTCCAAATAAAATTCTATGAAGTACCAACCTCACACTTAAAACAGAAGCTGAACTGTAGCTCTGTATCACATACCTAGCCACTGACTCTGTTGTTTTTTAATTAAAATTATTATGGAAGTTGTCTTCATGCTTAAATCAGCAATTATAACTACTGTAGCTTCATCGGTGTATTTTTGCAACTATGTACAAAAGGGACCATTGCCAGTCTTTTTTCTCCTGCATGAGTAGGGCTCCTCTACTTTGTAACTGAAACTAGAGTATACATTTTCACCATGAAAGCGTAAGGCTCTAGAATATTACTTCATTTTGAGTTTAATTTGAATTTTATGGTCTCTAATGTTTGAGGGCTAAATAGAAAAGTGTTTGCTCAGTCTAGAGTTTCTTCACATAGGTAAATACTCAACAACTCTATCATCCTAGGGCATGGGCAATTTAGAATAGATTTCAAACCTGACATTGATCTAAGACAACTTCAGGTAAAATTGTGGAAAGTTACATTTTCCTATTAACATCCTGTGATCTTATTTTTATTATTTAAAAGTAGACCTTATTTGGATTTTCTTCCCAAATTAACTTTTTAATTCCATTAGTTACAGTAATTTGAAGAAAGTACAGAAGTTCATTTGAACCAAAGTTCTCTTTTTGCTCTGAGACTTGAGTGCCACCTATCTTCAGAGGTTTATCAAGAACTGTTATTCATGCTCATGTAATTTTGAAACAATACCCTGCTAAAACAAGTCATTTTTGAGTGCATTAATCAGGATTATAGAACATCTTTATAATTTCTCTAAGCATTTGTTTTTGTGTCCTTTACTGTTGCTCTATTATGGATAAAGAGTATTTTCAAATTCCTTTCTTCTGATTTCTTTACTTTGTCTTGCAATTGCTAGAGTTTTTAAATCACTCTGCAAGGGTACTGAGCGCCAAAAGAGATGAAAACTGTCATGTTACACTTGTAGTAAAAGAAAATTGAGCATAACTTCAGTGGGTGGAAGCCTTTCAGAAGCTGACTGGAATAATCACGAAAGTAAAAATGCACATATTTTCCATAGTATCCAGCTTGACTATAGTAACAAAGGTATTAGTTCCAAATGAATGTTGCAGGTGGTCATTGATTTCTCACCAGATTACAGTTAAAAGGACTGTATTCTCTTGTATCCCTTGTGCAAGCAGTAAAGAGAAAACTTGTCTGGATCACCAACTTATGCAAATGACTTGTAAAGAATATGTCTTTCCACCAGAAGTTCTTTCTGCAGCATTTATAAGGGAGTACTGAAATAAAAATGTAGTGTCTTTTTCTCCCTACCTTACCTGAATGAGTGCATTTCTTCATTTGTGACTGTGAGTGAGCTACAAGACTGAGATGAGCAGAATTCTTGGTCATTCGTATCAACAGAATTCTAACCAAAGTTTCATTTATCCAGCAATATATATCTTGACTGCTTTAGAACTACTTGAATGAGATTTTTTTGGTGGTTGTCAGCATCTGCCTGCCATTTGTTTGTTTTTTTACAACTGGCTGGTAATGGGTTATGCTATAATGGAATGTATTGTACTGTCAAATCAAAGTGAAACAGGTAGTAAAGCTGTCAGCATCTGTATAAACAGATTAAAATCTCTATGTAGTGACTGGTTTAATTCTTCAGTTTGAAGAATCATTACTGGACTAATAAATATTTCACTGAGAAAAGAAACTTCCCACCATTCTGTTGCCCACAGTTAATACTTATGTCTACTACAGTGGCTTTTGTGCCATTTCTTTCCCTCACTATCTCATTTTTACTCATGAAAGTTACTCAAGGTGAACTGCCCTTTTCTCTCTTTACATTTTAAGCCTTCATACATTTGCTTTACAGCAAGTGTTTTCTCCTTTGTAAAGCATTCAAGTGCTGGATTAAAGCTGTACATTTTGTTATGCAATGAAAGCATGTATATACTTGAGGATTTGAGACTCCCACACAGACATGTTCTTTGTTTTACATCCGCAAATATGAAATTGAGGCCTGAAACAGAAGGCCTCATTTTGGAGAATGTTCTTTCACTGCAATGTTCACAAAGGGCTTGAGGCTATTGTAGTAAGCATTTTGACATAAACTGCCAAACAGAGCTTACTCATTCTCTAACCTGAAGATGGAGAAGCCCTCAGGCAAATTTTGAACTGTGTAAAACCAACTTCTCAAAAAAACAATTTAAACTGTTGGTATGTGAATTCATGTCTTAACTTTGGTTAGGACTGGGCTTGGGAAAGTGCAAATATTAACAAGGTGGGCACATGGGGGTTAGTGATACTGTAGAACTCATTTTGCAGGAGCTAAGTTAACATATCTCTTTCTAAATATCAATTAGAATAAACTTAGAAGTGGAAAACCCTTATCTCAAAGATAGATTCTTCACCTTAAATCTTGATACCACAGATAAATATTTACTTGTGCTGTTGATATTCCAAACTCTTAAGGCTACATCTACACTGCAAGGATATTGCAAAAAACCTGCAGTGTCTCCATGCCTCAAATGCGCTTTTGCGCAAGTAAATCAGTAAAATAGCAGAAGAGAGGGCTTTTGCCAGTGTAGGTAAACCACCTACAAGGCATAACTCCCTTTTGCGATACAGCTATTGCACAAAAAGGCAAGTGTGAATGCTCGAGAGGGGTTTCTTGTGCAAGAAACCCCTATGGGGAAAAAGCACAGGTGCACTGATGGCCATTCTGAATGGCCATCAGAGCTTTCTTGTGCAAGAGCATCCATGCAGTGTGGATGCTCTCTTGCGCAAAGGCACTGATGTGCTTTGAGGTGTGGACATGCTCTTGCGTGAGTTTTTGCACAAAAGGCTTCTTGTGCAAGAAGTCTGCAGTGTAGATGTAGCGTAATAGACTGATTTCTCCAGCCGTGTGTTTGAGGCTGTTTTGACTTGTCCCCTTTTTTATAGTTCTTTTCCATTGTGTCAGCTGCATTCCTTTTGCTTTCAATATTGCACTATTCGGAGAGAAAGATGACCCTAAGAGCAAAGGAGTAAATAAAGACTAGAAGATTCACTTGCTCTGTATTAGTAATTAACGGGCCGGGATTTCAGCTTTGCTTCACACCATATGTATCTAAAAGAGGCCTGCATTTTATTCTGACAATATGAGAGGTCATAAACACTAGTATCAAAAATAGAAAATTGGAAGTGTTAGTAGATATGGTATTTGTTTATGTATTTTTATATCCAGTTATTAATAAATACCCTGACTAAATAATGAGTTAATTTTGTAAAAAATTAGGTAAAAGATAATACAGAAACATGCAAATTAGACCACTGTAAAACTGGCCAACTTCTTCAAATCTAGCTTAGATCTAACCACCTGAAAAGTTTTTTTTTTTTTTTAACATGTTAGATGTCTTGGTCAGCTTCCTAGTGAACAGTAATCCATATACTAAAATTATTTGACACATTTCACCTTTTTTAGCAATGAGCAACACATATATGAACATGGAGACTTATCTCTTAGACTTAGTTATTCTAGAAAACAACTGAGGGTGCATACGATAGAAATACTTAGACTGGCAATGCTTACGTGGTTCCTGTGTTTTGGATTAGAAAGATTTCTGTTCTGTTATGTTACCTAGGAGACTAAGTCATAAACTATGATCTTATTGTGCTAATCACCTTACAGACAAAAAAGAGGGTCCCTGCCCTGCCAGAATTTCCATGTTAACTTAAAATGAGATCTAATAAATACACATTTGAGAAGTATTTGCCACACTATTAAATCCGCTCCCCAAAAATTCTACATCTGATATTCTACATTTCTACAAGATGTTTACTTGACAATGGTTATATACAAGTAGAGACCTACATGGATACAAAATTTGTATGCATACCTGTGAGGCCTCAACAAGAACTTCTTGTCCAATGCCTTTCTCCTGTCATGATCAGGGAATCTAATGCAAAACACAGGTCATCATGATTGCCAGCCAGCATTGGTTCAGCATGCTCATGAGCCCATCAGCTACCTCTCCCTGGTCCTTTCCCAACTGACTGAAACCTGCTGTTGCAAAAGCACAGTCAACTCGTGCATCCCAATCTTGAGTCTGTCTATCAGCACGGCAGCTCCAAGGCTAAACCTGGAGGAACGCACATGCCGGAAAGTTCTGGAAAATAGAAAGCCATCCACTAGACTGACTTACCTGGCCAAGTGGATAAGGTTTTTCCTTCTTCGAGTGGTTGCTCATGTCCATTCGAATTAGATGTGCGCACTGCATCTTCTAGAGCGTTTTCCCTAGCAGTACCCGTAGCGCTGGCAGGGCGCCCCCTGACGTGGCGCCGCCATGGCGGGGTATAAGTACCCCTGCTGGCGCTCCCCCACCTCGGTTCCTTCTTACCGCCTGTGACGGTCGTTGGAGCTCTCTCTCTCTCAGAGCAGTTAATAGTTCCTGTTTCTCTTAGTGTTGTAAATAGTTCTAAATAGTTCAAATTAGTTAGATAGTAGCTCTTTGTTTTTTCTTCTCCCCCTGCGGGGGGGAGGAATGCCAGGGCCACAAGGCTTTAAGGCATGCTCTGTGTGCACGAAGTTTATGCCCAAAGGAGACTCACTATAGTTGTCTGAAATGTCTGGGTGAGGGCCACCTAACAGACTCCTGTAAGATCTGCAGGTCATTTAAGCCACGCACTAAGAGGGAGAGGGACTCCTTTTTAAAACTTCTCCTCATGGAGGCAGCTTTCCAACTGGCACCGACTAGACACTCTGCGGTGCACAGTGCACCAGCATCCATGCGCGACGCTCCATCTCGGGAGCGGGCCTCGGTATCGAGGGCTCAGCACCATTCTCACTCCCCGGCGCTGAAGAGATCAAAAACGTCCCATGGTAGGTCTCCGAGCTGCAAGTCCAAGTCGGGCCTACACCGCAGTGCTGAGTCTCCAGTGCACACGTCCTCAACTACCACTGTGCGGCATAAGCGAGCAGAACGACCATCCAGTCCAGGGCAGCTACCCTTGTACTGTCATTCCATGCCGGACACTTTTGAGGCAGCACAAGATCTCTTTAGCCTTACTACCTCCCCTCCGTTGTCAGTTGAGGCGGAGAGGTCGAGGTCGCCTACACCGGAGGCCGTGCTGGCACCGGCTTCGCCTCTGTACCAGCGTGATCGGCTGGCACTGGTCGCTTATGCAGCGGGACCGTCGCCTGTGGGACCAGTACCGCTTGCCTCTACCTCGGTGCTGGTCTTGACACAGGCCGCTAAGCCTCACCCGGCACTCGACTGGGCTCGACCCCCCCTCGATGTTGGGACCTCTTCCAGACCCCCTCTTGGCTGCGCTGGTGCCGTATCACCCACGCCTTGTGGCACCGTCTACGGCACCATCATCGGTACCAGTGCTGAGCAGCTTTCCCAGGGTGCCACCCCAGTCTTCGGCACCAGGCCCTTCAACATCAAGCTCTTCGGCACCGATGCAAATTCCGGCTCTGGGCTCTTCGGCACCGATACAGGTTTTGGCACCATTACAGGCCCTGTGGGCCATGCCGGTACTACCATCGCCAGTACCATCGATCTCTTCGAGGTTTGTCTCGATAACTCTAGCACCTTCATCCCAGCCTGTGGTAGAGTCTGTGGGAACAGCGATGGGGCTGCTGCCAGAATGACAGCCAGCTTTGGGGGTTCCACGCCTGCAGCTGGTACAGACTTCGACAGCACAGCCATGTACCGTGTTGGCACCACTACCGGCACTGGGACCTGTCCTCCCGGCACCACAACCAGCACCGGGACCTGTCTTCCCGGAGCCGGCACGCCCTCATTGCACGCATGTGGGCAAACCCGAATCTATGGCCAGGTTTGCCCCTCCATTGGTGGCAGGGCATTCGTCATCTGCGCCTCCCTGGCCTGAGTCTGATTACTCGTTGGATTCTGATGCGGCCTCATTCAGGTCGGAGTCCTTGGGAGCTTCCTCTCATCATAGATCCCGTTCCCGGCACCGGAGTGATGGTTCGCGTGTGCAGCAGACTTGGCCGCCTCAACTGCAATGGCTCTTCTGGATGCCATGGGCATACCGCCAGTGGCAGGGGCCTGTGCCCTCCTCTGTGGTGTCCGGTGTCTCAGGGCACTGAGTGCAACCGTTGGCGTCGCTGTCTCAACCCCCTCCTTGGCCCCAGAGGTCTGTTACTATAGATGTCGCTACAGAGCCGCAAGCCTTGATGCCGCAAGCCTTGATGCCAGAGCCGCTCCCGCAAACGGTGTCGCCTGTCTAGCTGGCTCCTCAACCGGGCCCTTCGCTGGATATAGTACCGATCCAGGAGTCGTCGTCATCTTCGTCTCCTCATGAAGCCTTGGCGGATCCCGCACTGGCGTTGCCTACTATGGATGCTCGAGCGCATCAGAATCTGCTTAGGCGTCTGGCCTCCAATCTGGGTGTCCCATTGGAGCCAGTAGTGGAGGACATGGACCCCATGGTTGACATCCTCTCCGATAATGTGCCCGCCGGCTTGGCTTTGCCACTTAATAAAACCGTGGCCAAGATTACTAACGCCCTGTGGCAGACCCCGGCTTCCCTGACCCCTACCTTTAAAGGGAGTCGAGAGGCGCTATTATGTCCCCCAGTAGGGACACGAACATCTGTACTCCCAACCTGTTCCGGGGTCCTTGGTCATTCAAGCTGCTGCTCAAAAGGAGAGGCTTCCGCAGCCAGGGCCATCCCCGAAGGCTAGGGAGCCCAAACACCTTCATCTGATGGGCCGTAAGGTGTATGCCACTGGTGGAGTGCAACTCCGCATTGCTAACCAGCAAGCGATGCTGAGTCGATATGCTTATAACACATGGCAGGCAGTGGATAAGTTTAAGGATAAGCTCCCTGCCGAGGCCTGTCAGGAGTTTGCAGCCATGACCTCGGAGGGCAGAACCATTGCCCGCACGGCCCTTCAGTTTTCCCTGGATGCTGTTGACTCTGCAGCCCGTACCATGGTGTTGGGCGTAGTTATGCACAGTGGTGCCTGGCTGCAGGTGTCTGGAATACCTCCGGACATCCAAACCATGATTCAGGACCTGCCTTTTGACGGCAAAGTGTTGTTTTCGGAGCACACTGGCTCCAGGCTCCATATGCTTAAGGACACGAGATTTATTCTCCGGTCCTTGGGGATCCACACGCCGGCCCCTCAGCGTCGTCAGCTTCCCTATAGACAACAGAGGAGAACGCAGTCCCAGGTCCCCTGTGGGGATTACTGGAGACGCCAGCCTCGTGCCCCCAGTGGGGATGCAGGGGCAGCTGTGGGCCCGTCGGCCGCAAGGAGTTGTCAACACCGCCCGAGAGGGGACAACCCCCATGGGGTTGGTCAAGGCCCCTCTCAGCAGCCCAAGCACCAGTTTTGACGGGCTGCTAGAGAACTGCGAACCAGCCTCCCACCCTAGCCCCCTGTTTGGGGCCAGGTTATCCCGGTTTGCTCACACCTGGGCAGAGATCACCACTGACGTCTGGGTTCTAAAAATAGTCAGAAATGGCTATACCATCCCCTTCCAGGGCTTGCCCCCTTCCAACCTGCCCACCCCATCCCTTTTCAGGGACACCTCTCATGAAGGCATCCTCCATCAGGAGGTGTTAGAGCTCCTCAGAAAAGGAGCTGTGGAGAGGGTCCCTTCACATCTGAAGGGTAAGGGGTTTATTCCCGGTATTTCATTGTCCCAAAACCCAAGGGTGGCGTTGGTTCCATCTTAGATCTCAGGGACCTCAACAAGATGGTGGTGAAATCCAAGTTCAGAATAGTAACCCTGGCCTCTGTTATCCCCGTTTTATAGTTAGGAGACTGGTACGCAACTCTCGATCTCAAGGACGCTTACTTCCATGTGACAATAAGACCCTGCCACAGAAGGTTTCTCCATTTTATTGTTTCCCGATGCCACTTCCAATTTACAGTGCTCCCATTTGGACTTTCAACAGCACCCAGAGTATTTACAAAATGCATGGCAGTCGTAGCGGCGTTCCTCCGCAAAAAAGGTATACATCTTTCCGTACCTGGACAACTGGCTGATTTGTGGTCATTCCTACGACCAAGTGGAGGCCCATATTTCCCTCACAAGGGCCCTCTTCGTAAGGCTGGGACTCATGCTAAATGAGGAGAAGTCATCATTGATTCCCTCTCAGCACCTCCAATTCTTAGGTGCCCTTCTGGATGCCAGGGTGGCAAGAGCACTCCTCCCCAGAACCAGGTTTCTGTCCATAGTGGAGTTGGTCTCCGAGTTAACCCGGTTCCCCATCACGACTGCCTGGGTCTGCTCAAGGCTGCTGGGCCACATGGCGGCATGTACGTATGTGGTATGCCATGGTCGAATGAGGCTCAGGCCTCTGCAGGCCTGGTTGGCAAGGGCATTCAACGATTCTCACAGTGCCCCCGGAGGTGATCGCCTCCTTACAATGGTGGACTCAGGAGGCGGTGGTGTGCAGCGGGATTCCGTTCACTGTACCTCCTCCCTCGCTTACACTGGTCACAGATGCTTCGGACCTGGTTGGGGAGCACACCTGGGGTGTCACAGAACCCAGGGGTTGTGGTCTTCTGCAGAGCAGGCTCTGCACATAAATGTCTGGGAGCTCAGGGCAGTCAGGAAAGCCTGCAAGACCTTCCTGTCGAAGCTGCCTCGCTGCTCTGTCCTGGTCTGCCTGGACAACATGGCAGCTGTGTTTTACCTCAAGAGGCAGGGGGGAGCCCTGTCACCTCCCCTCTGCCGTGAGGCTTTGTGGCTCTGAGACCTGTGCGTAGCGCACAACATAGTTTTGCAGGCAGAGTACCTGCTGGGGTGCAGTAACTTGCTGGCCGATGTTCTGAGCAGGTCCTTCGGAGCCCAAGAACGGTCTCTCAAGGATTCGGCCCTTCGACAGGTCTTCCACAGGTGGGGTTGCCTCAGCACGCAACACCAAGTGCCAGAGTTACTGCTCCCTGTTGGGGCTGGGGGAACACTCTAGGGAGGATGCCATGACCGTGCCATGGCCGGCACGCATCCTCTATGCTTTCCCTCCGTTTCCCCTAATTCCCAGGGTTCTGACCAGGGTCAAGACCTTCAGGTCCAGGGTCATCCTGATAGCCCCTCGGTGGCCCAGGCAGTTCTGATTCCCTATACTGGTGGATATGCTCAGCAAGGAGCCTATAATGCTCCTGACCCAGCCTTGGGATGGGGGCCTCGTGGTTCACCTGAATCTCAGCTCTCTCCACCTGACGGCCTGGTTTATCTGTGACTGACCCAACTGGAAAAGGAATGTTCCCAGGAGGTACAGATGGTGCTCCTAAGTAGTAGGAAACCATCTACCAGGCGGTCATACGCAGCCAAGTGGCGGCGGTTCTCATCTTGGGCGTCCAGAAGGGGAGTGCACCTGTCCTGTGCACCTCTCTCGTCCATTCTGGACTACCTTTTTGAGCTTAGGTCGGGTGGCCTCTCTACCTTCTCTATCAAAGTCCATGTGGCATCTCTCTCTGCCTTCCATGTTGGTTCGGCAGGAGTCTCTCTGTTTTCTGACCCTGTGGTCAAAAGGTTCCTTAAGGGTTTGGATAAGTTGTACCCCTTGGTTAGACCCCCTCTTCCCTCTTGGGACCTTAACCTCGTGTTGTCTAAACTTATGTCGCCCCCTCCCCCTTTGAGCCTCTGGCCACATGTTCTTTGAAGCACTTCTCTACGAAGATTGCATTCATTGTGGCCATTACATTGGCTTGCAGGGTCTCCGAGCTGAGGGCATTGACTGTAAACCCGCCATACCTTGTGTTCTCAGACAGTAATGTCAGGCCCTGCCCTCATCCTGCCTTTTTCCCCAAGGTGGTGTCACTGTTCCATTTGTCCCAAGAAATTTACCTCCTGGTTTTCTTTCCAAAGCCCCACACCTCCCTTAAGGAGCAAGTGCTCCATTCCCTGGATGCTAGACATGCGTTAGCTTTTTTTATTGATAGGACTAAACCCTTTCACAAATCCACACAATTGTTTATTGCTGTCGCTGACAGAATGAAAGGGCTCCCCATATCGACACAGATTGTCCAATTGGGTTGCAAGGTGTATCAGGGACTGTTATGCCTTGGCTAGGAATATCCCGCCCCGGGTTACAGCACATTCCACCAGGGCACAGGCGTACTGACCTGTGGCTTTTGGGGCCTGCAGGGTGGCTACTTGGTCGTCGCTCCATACCTATACAGCACACTACACGCTGGCACAGCAGGCTAGGGAAGACGCAGGGTTGGGATCTGCAATCCTCAGCTCTGTGTTGTAAATATGTTTGTTTTATCTGTACCACATTGCACTTTTCTACAGTTTTTCTGTGATTGCTTAGTTGAATAAATTTGTTTGGGTTGTTCAACTTTCGTGGACTTCGCTTTCTGAGTGCTCCGACCCCTCCTCCTTGAAGTGGGGTTGGCTTGGAAGTCACCTAATTTGAATGGACATGAGCAACCACTCGAAGAAGAAAAGAACGGTTTCTGACCTGTAACTGTTGTTCTTCGAGATGTGTTGCTCATGTCCATTCGATTCCCCTCCTACCTCCCCTTTGTCGGAGCATCCAGCAAGAAGGAACTAAGGTGGGGGAGCTCCGGCAAGAGTACTTATGTCCTGCCATGGCGGCGTCACTCCAGGGGGCGCCCTGCCGGCGCTACGGGAACTGCTAGGGAAAAGGCTCCAGAAGACGCGGTGCGCACACCTAACTCAAATGGACATGAGCAACACGAAGAACAACAGTTACAGGTAAGTAACCGTTCTTTTCCATTGCATGTCCAAACATGACATTTCCCCCTCATGTTCTTCCTTACAGTCCATCTTCATTCCTGAGACATAGCAGGTAATCCAATGTCTAATGCAATCTTCCACGAGGGTGTACCTTGTGGCCATTTCTGAATTCTACCAGATTCAGATAGTGTTTTCCCATGATATGATAGTCATATTTCTGAGAGGCCTTGAGAGACTTTACCTGAAAGTGCGGGTCCCTATCCCACAGTGGGATCGTAACCTGCTCCTCTCAAGGCTAACCAGCATGTCGTTTAAGCTGCTGAATTCCTACACCCTTTCCCTCCTGGTTTGGTAGGTTGCTTTCCTCGTGGTGGTGACATTGGTGAGATGAGTCTTGGAGATCAGGGCTCTGACCTCAGAACACCATACACAGCTTTTTATAAAGATATGGTCCAGCTGTGGTCCCACACAACCTTCTTGCTGATAGTGGTATATGAATCAGGACATAATCTTGCTAGTGTTCAGTTCCAAGCCACGCCGGATGGCTGAGGAACAGCGACTACGTACACTGGACACACAGAGGACTTTAGCTTTTTACTTGGAGCATACCAGGCCCTTCTGTATATCAACCAAGATCTTCATTGATACAGCAGGACCTTCCAGTTTCTTCATGAATAATTTCCAATTAGATCACCTCTCACACAAATGATTTATTATGAGCTGGCAAAGATCCCACTGCCACCAATTGTCAGAGCCCATTTAACTGGAGCACAGGTGTTTCTGGCAGCCTTAATGGTGCACATTCCCAATCCAGTACATAAGTAGAGCCACAACATGGTCAACTGTCAACACCTTCATGTTTCATTATGCCATCACCAGCAGGCCATAGATGACACTGGGTTCAGCAGAGCTGTGTTATAGTCTACACAGCCACGAACTCCTACCTGCATCTGGGGATACTGCTTAGTCACTTAACTTGGAATGGACATGAACAAGCACTCAAAGCACTAGTGTTCTTTGAGATGTGCTGCTCATGTCCATTCCCTAAGCCACCTTCCATCCCTACTGTCAGGCTATGTCTACACTGCAAACTTCTTGCACAAGAACTTTTTGCACAAAAGTTCTTGTGGAAGAGTGCATCCACACTGCCTTGTGCTTTTGTGCAAGAGATGTGCTTTTGCGCAAGAGCATCCATGCCAGTGCGGACGCTCTTTTGTGCAAGAAAGATCTGATGGCCATTTTAGCTATAGGGTTTTTTTGCACAAGAAACCCCTGTTCCTGTCCACACTAGCCTTGCGCAAAATGGCTTATTCCTCGTGGGGAGAGGAATACTGCTTGCGCAAAAAGCCCTCTTTTCTGATGATCTACAGTAAACTTTCTTTTGTATGGATGGGTTTGTAGTGTGGACGCTCCACAAGTTTTTGCACAAGAACAGCCTGCAGTGTAGACAAAACCTCAGAGTTTCTGGCATGAAGGAACTGAAGTTAGAGGGAACCAATGGCACCCCTTATATTGCACTATATGGGAGGCACTCCAGAGGGCCCCAAAGACAGGTTCTCTATGGATACTTCTGAGAGAAAAACTACTGGCACTAGTGGTGAGCACACACCTAATGTGGAGTGGACATGAGCAACACATCTCAATGAATACCAGTTACGGAACAAATAACTGCATTTTCTGGATGGATGGCCAATTGAAAAGGTACCTCAAAGCATAAAATATTATTGAGGTTCTGGAAATGAAGCTGTATCTTAATACCACCATGAATCCATAGCACCCTTCTGGATATTGAGAAATATAAGAACACATCACAATTCTAGCCAGGTATGTATGCTGCAATCACAGAAAAGTATCCAAGTGCAAAAATAAGTACAGTAAATTAGAAGGAACCAAGTTGGTCAAAGTTTGTCACAGATGATTTCTGAATTAAGACAGATTACTTCTTATGAATAGATTACTAGTCACATTTTAAATTAAGCTATTGCCTGACACATTAAGTAGCAATGTAATAATACACAATGAATTAGTTCACATGCCACTGGATTCCAGAAGTATTAATAATAGGTAATGGCCCATAATGCGCAACAGTGGCTCATATCAGCAATTGTCTTCAACCTACTAGTTTAGATACATTAAGATCAACTGTTCAAAGAGTTAATGGGCAGAATAAAAAACCTTAGGTCCAAAAATGTAACAAATTTGTTTAGCCAAAGCCTATTCATTTGACAGTAGTTGCAAAAAATCTATCCACCAAAAAACTAGGACAGAATATAACACAGAGACTGATAAACAGTCTTATTTCAAGAGAGTTTTCAAACAGAAAGTGGCTGATAAATTCCCATAATCAGGAGATGGATGGTATATCTCTCATGTCTAAGAATCTTTCCACAGAAGGAACAAAAGACATCTAAAAGCCAGGGAGAACAATGGCTCTATAGTTCTTAAAAACATCCAAAATGCTACTGACATTGCTTGTGCAAGGACAGAAATAACTCATGCCCTCCTAGTCACTGATACTGAGAAGCTCTGGAGGTGGCTAATATAGGCCCTACGTGGTAAAAAGAATTCAATGATCAAACAAAATATTGACAAAAGTACAGTTTTGCAAAGAAGGGGCCATGTGATCAAAGAGTGAAGGCTTCATTTGTCTTTTTTTTTTTTTTTTTTTTTTTGCCAGAGATTAAATTTTCACCTAGGCACATGAAGTAAAAATCACACAGGGACATCCTGGTAAGGGCCTGAACTTAATTTCTTCTACCCAGTCATATGGAATGAGTCAGAAATTACATATGATACCTCTTTCACATGGCAGGAATTAGTTTCTGACTCCTATGTAACAATGTAATTTAGTCCAATAAATAGACACTGCTGCTTCTCAGAATAGTGACTGATCCATAATTCCAACATTATGTTTCTGACTAAGGCAAATTACTTACTGATTAAAACATGAAATGGTAGGGATCATATTCCAAATTGTAAAATAGCACCATTCCATGGACTCCCATTGACTTTTATGGCTTCTGGGTTGAGACTTAATACCGTAGAAATCAGGATGAGATTTGTTGAGATTTTGTGCTGCTCCTTCTAGAGGAGAGGTGAAGCACAAAACTTGGAACCTCTGGAAAGGTGGCATTAAACTGGCATTAAGCTACTTGTATACTTCCCAGTTCCAGGCTGCTCTTGAGACAGAAGTAGCCCTTGGCGTAAGTTTGACAATTGGAGGGAATGTCTACACTGCAGGGCAAAAGTCAAATGAAGATACGTCACTTCAGCTACAACAATTGTGTCACTGAAGTAGAAATGGCTTAATTCAGCTTTTGGCGCTGTCTATGCAGCAGGAAGTCAAAAGAAGACCACTCTTCCTTCGACTTCCCTTACTCCTTTTGAAATTAGAGTTACAGGAGACGGAGTAAGTCCTCCATCTCGAAATTATTTCAAAATACCAGCTTACTGTAGACGCACACTATGTTATTTCAAAATAACATCAGTTATTCTGAAATAATGCTGCTGTGTAGATGTATCCTACATAGGGGGATTCTTGATGCTGATCAGAATCTATGCAGTGTATAATACTCCTGCTAGTCACAGCCCCGTCATGTCTCCTATTCCAGAGTATGCAAAAGGATTCTCAGAGGGGAAGTGAGTGTGTCTTCCACTGCAGAAATTCTCCACAGACCCAAACTGTAGCCTCTCTAGTCTATTCTGTCCTATTATGTGGCATACAGGAGCTATAAGAGGGGTGAGACTCTCACGCTGGGTTTATATTTGAAACAGAGACAAACCTTTTTACTAGGAAGTAGCATATGCAACACACCATAATAAAGCAGAAAGCATTCCATTAATCATCCTGTTGGGTTGTAATATACAGGATGATGATGAGGCCATCTTGTGGCTAAAGACACAAAAGGTGTATGTTATGTACTTTAAATTTGAATGGAAAAGAAACTTATCATAGCATTTATCATACATATGAGCAGATGAAAGTGTCAGATTTGTTATATTTTGGAAATCTAGATATCAATAGTGAATATTCTGACATGTGACTCATCATATTCTGTCTCTATGAGCAACAATAGGACAATTTGTTTATACGTGCAGTGCACATGGACTTCCACACATTATTTGCTTCATAATTGACTTAATGTGTGATGTATTTGTCAAACTGCTGCATGCAAGCACAATCACCGTCTCTAACAGACAATTCTACACGAACATAAGCTTATCACTAATGTAAAAAAATTGTTAAATCACTTTTTTCGAAGGTGGAAAAACACGTTTACTGAGGACTAATTCCATGCTATGTTTCATAATCTATCAATTTTGTGGCTATAATGTAGTTAGAATGTGGCTGGGGGGAGGAAGGAGGGAGGTTTAACAGAAGAAAAATATTTTTCTTTCCCCTCATCTATAACTCAAAAACTGCTAAATGTATTTTGAAGTTGAATATTTCAGAAAACTGTGACCACTTCAAAACAGCGTTAAAATAAAAAGTATTTTGCTATCTTAATTAGAGCAAGTACTATTGTGAAGACAAAATTAAAACATTCTGTTTTCTGATTACATGTAGTAGTTTCCCAAGCATGTCCTGTCAGGGAAGTGTTCCTTTCTTCTTTCTCAAAAACAGAGATGAAGTGAGAGGAAAAAATAGTGGTTGGTAAGGGAAGAGTCATTCATAACTGTGATTGCATCTATTCTTCACCCCACACACGGTTAAGATTCAAAAGCATTGTGTTGCTTTAAGCAGGAAAACGGTTTGAGTGATAGCCACCAGTTTCCCTGAAAAGATGCCATGAGGACCACTACACAATGAACCAGACACCAGAAAATAGATTTTTAAAGTTCCCGGGATTTGCAGATGGGAGGGGCATATCTGTTTAGCTATGTTGCTGTCTATGTAGCTGCAGAGCAGCAGAGTTCAAAGTGACGGCCAGAGTGGCTAATCAGACATTGTAGGAAACATGTTGGAGGTCAATAAACTTGACAAAAAACCTACTGCATAGTGTACACTCCATGGCTCTTGACAATAAAGGGAGGAGAAGAGACAAACGTCTTGTGTGGAGGTGAAAGGTTTTTTTTGTTGCCAAATATGGGTGTTTGTCACAACTTTTGTTGTGTTGTAATGTGGACGCTGTCCAAGTTTTGTTGCCAAAAAGGCTTTTTTGCTGACACAACTTGCAAGCGTAGACAAGGCCTAATTTGGAAGAAAGTGTTAGTGTTAAATGAATATTTGTATAGCTGCACGTAGATAGCACAACAATTTTTCTTAGTAAGTTTAGAGAAATACTGTTAGTAGGTAACCTTTATTATTTCTTTTCTACTATCTTTGTAAACACCAGATCTATTTCTAGTATGGTGGTTGGTTGTGAGAACTGATATAAATGAACTCCATGCCTTTTGTACTTCAATGTTTAATTCTGGACTCATCCTTCTATCCTCTACCTCAGACTTCAGTTTACAAGTTCTTTTAAAATTGCCTACTTGGAAGGTAAGGGGAGGAAAGTTGGTGATTTGACCTCTTCGTACATCTGATTAGTTCCAGAAAAGAAATTAAGTATTTTCTGTAGTATAAACTGTACATTGCTATTATTACAATATTTGGGCTACTATTAAAATACTAGCCAATTAGCCCGTCACAAGACGGGATTTTCAGGTCCCGTCGATCTTCTCTTCTGAGCCGCCGGTCTCTCTCTCCTCCTCCTCCTACTGCCTCCCCCTCTCTCTCAGCTCTCCTCCGCCTCCTGCCTCTCTCTTTCTCTTCTCCTCCCCCTCCTGCCTCTCACTGGGGGGACTGCGGAGCCCAAACAGCCATTTGGGCTCCGTACTCCCTGTGCTGCCTGGGGAGCGTGGAGCCCAAACGGTTGCTTGCGCCACTTGCTCCCACGCGGTGGCCTGGGTGAGCTGCACCGAAGTCAGCTGAGCACCACAACGGGAGGCCAAGGGGGGCGGGGCGGTGACATTCATGGCCGGGGGCGGTGACATTCATGGCCGGGGGCGAGGCCTGGAGCCGCTGTCATGCCGCACGTCACCTCCCTCCTCCCTCCCCCTCCCCCTCCCGTTGTGGCACTCGGCTGACTTCTGCACCACTCAGCTGGGCCACTGCGTGGGAGCAGGTGGCGCAAGCAGCTGTTTGGGCCCCGCACTCCCCATGCAGCACGGGTTGCCCAGAGGGAACAGCCAGCATTTCAGCAACAGCACCACCCAGAGGGAACAGCCAGCATTTCAGGCAACAGCGCCCCCAAGAGGAAAAAGCCAGCATTTCGGCGTTACAGACTCTCAGACGCTGGGCTACTATATATATGATGATACTGGAATATTTTTAAATAAAGGACTTCGTTCCTCCTCTTAATGATTTACCAGTTCCCTGCTTGTCAAAGTAATCAAGCATTGCTGAAAGTTACCTTTTTGAAATAATCAATTGATGTTAACTGTGAGCTTTTTTACAATCTAGTCCTAACCCCTGAGAGAGAGAAGTACAGAGAGCTGCTTAAGAAATTAGATTCTGCATGCAAAACTTATTTTCTATAAATAATACGTCTCTGACACTTTCATGGTAGAATGGGAGATAAAAAGAACACTTTCCCAAAGTTAGTGAGGATGTCTGCAACTTTAATAGTAATTATTTCAGTGAGGATGGATAATTAAAAAGAAAGACTATACCAGGAAATGACAAAAGATAAATACTATAAAATCCCTCTCAGTGGTTGTATAGGCTGATTATAATACTTTTGTTGAGGAATCACTCTGAATTGTACCTGCTAAAAGAATACTTACAAGAAAGAACTCTTTGGCCAAACTTCCCTCTACAATCTCTAGCTCCTTCAAGTATAACAAATGAGGAAGTAGATTTTCAGAAGAGAAACATCATCTGATGGTATCTTTCTGTATGGACTAAAGACTATATTATCTCATTATATATCAACAATCAACGCCTGTGACATAATTGAAACAAATTGTGGAGACCCAACAATATCTATTTAACCTGGGAATTTTCTTGTTCACAGTCAAGAGATCTGGGGAAAGGGGTAAAGCAAGCATACATATTTTTGTTTTCAGGTGAAGTGTTTTATTGCCAGAAGAAATATGAAAACATGATGTTCTCATGTAATGTAACATTGTTACTGATGGGTTAATCCTATTTGAACAACATAATACTTATATCCAGTGTTGCTGTAGCTGTGTTGATTACAAGATATCAGAGACACAACATGGGTGAGCTAATATGTTTCCTTGAAACAACTTCCATTGATGATAGAGACAAGCTTTTGAGCTTACACAGAGCTCTTTGGGTTTGAAGGAAAAAGCCATATCCTGAGACATGCTGTAATAAATGCTCAAAAAGATGGACATTTTGCAACTGTTTGCCTCATCAGAGTAGTCAGGTAGTTGACTTATATTACAGACGATCAAGAGCTATTGTTTCTGGAATCTATCATTTGTGATGACAGAGCTTGCCTGGAAAGAAACTGCATATTCATGGCAAAACTACTGGGCTGTGTCTAGACTGGTCAATTTTTCCAGAAAATCAGCCGCTTTTCCGGAAAAACTTGCCAGCTGTCTACACTGGCCGCCTGAATTTCCGCAAAAGCACTGACTTCCTACTGTAAGAAATCAGTGCTTTTTGCGGAAATACTATGCTGCTCCCGTTCAGGCAAAAGTCCCTTTTGAGCAAAACTTTTGCACAAAAGGGCCAGTGTAGACAGCTGACATTTGTTTTCCGCAAAAAAGCCACGATCACGAAAATGGCGATCGGGGCTGTTTTGCGGAAAAGCGCGTCTAGATTGGCACGGACGCTTTTCCACAAAAAGTGCTTTTGCAGAAAAGCATCCGTGCCAATCTAGACGTTCTTTTCCGAAAATGCTTTTAACGGAAAACTTTTCCGTTAAAAGCATTTCCGGAAAATCATGCCAGTCTAGACGTAGCCCTGATGTTAAAATTAAGTCAGGAACTGACATCACAGTCATCTCAGAAGGGATTTACAATTACCTTCAATCCCTCTCATAACTGAAGTCACTTGACACTGCTCTGACTAGTCGTCTAGAGATAGTCTGACCTTTATGGGCCAGTTCACTACAGAAACAATGTACAAAGATAAAAATTATGGATTCAGAGCATATGTGATGAAAGGATCACAGACCAACATCCTTCTCTGATGCATCATGACAGTAATAATAGGTCTAGTGAGAAAGTAAAGGAACTTGGCTATTCGGTGATATAGGACTTTTGAAAGGCGATCCAGTGTAAATAACCTTAAACGACACTGTACATACACCTTGCAGGAATCCTATTTCAATACTTCATAAAATGTAACCATAAAAGAGTATGGAATAGATTGCATAATCTCTGAGTCAAAAGCATGGTCTGTCCTAGTCGTTCCTTATAAAAAAAATTGGAAAGATACAAATCTGTGTGGGTATTAAAAGACTTAATGAAGCATTTGTGAGAGAAAAAATAAATCCTTTCAAAACCTGAAGACAGGATACTTCAACCGAGATTCCCCTAGGGTGTCCAACACTAGTGGTTATTTGGCCGGTTGTGTGTGGCTAGTTCACAATCGCAGTAGCCCCGATAGTGGCTACTGCTTCAGAACTGGTTGGACACCACAGCCCTCAGGGATTCTAGCAAATACCATTAACCAAAGAAAATGTTAAACTGACTCCATATGAACACTTTTACAAGAAACATCACCCAGTCAACTGCCAGGTCTAGAAATTAGACCCTGGGTTCATATCAAACTGAATGGAGCAAAAGGATGGGCACCTCCAGATGTCTTAAAGAAAAAGAATTTAGCGCCCAGATCCAGGGTTGGCCTTACCACGAGGCGAACTGAGGCAGCCGCCTTAGGTGCCAGACTGTTGGGGGGGTGGAAAGGCGACACGGACCCAGGGAATAGAGACCTTTCAAAGTTTTGGCACAAGAGAGAGAAAAAGGGGCTCCCCGCCTCAGGTGCCAAAATGATATAGGCCAGCCCTGCCCAGATCATATAGAAGGGGAACTGACGGGAGAGTTCAGCAGAAAGCCCCGAACACTTCCCAGCGTGCTTAGTCAAAAAGCACCATCACAGGGAATTCACGCCTGCGCCTGACCACAGCCGCTCACTAGGGTTGCCAGGTGTCCGGTTTTGACAGTCCAGTATTTGAGAGAAACAAATTGAGAAAATACAAACGTCCGGTATTTTCTAAATAAGATGTAACTAGACTGTGCTGTGATGTCAGGTGTGTCCGTATTTCTGTTGAAACCATCTGGCAACCCTAAAAGCCAGACCTGCCTCTCACTAATGGCCCCTGCGCGTTCCAGCGCTGAGACCCTTCCCACACCGAGCGCACGGCCTGACACTGGACGGCGCTGGGCAGGCAGTAGGCGGCGCTATTTGGAACCCCCTCAACGCGCCTGGACGAGCTTCAAAGCGCCTGATGACGACACACGGGGGGGTCACACTCGCGACCATCCCTGTTTGGTACAGAACAAGGACCCCTACTCGCCACAAACCCACCTCCGCTACAAAACACCTTGATGGCAGGCGCGGGCCAATCGTTTCACCGCTTTAAAGCCCGTCATCCAGCACGTGACTCGCATGCTGGTTTCGTTTTCCGCGGCGTTCCTCCGGCGCAGGCGCTGTAAGTTTCCATCGTTGCCGGTAAGTTATTCGGCCCGTTCTCTTTTTGCGCATGCGTTGGCCACCAGCGCTCTGTGTGGTGCATGCGCGGAGGGGAGAGCGGCAGCTGGTGCTGCCATGGCGGCCTGGCCAGACGCGCTGCGCTCGCTGCTGCTGTTGCTGGTGGCCTCGGGGCTGCCCGGCGGCTCGCGGGGCTCAGAGGCGGCCGGGGCGGGGGAGCCTCCTGGCGGGCCGGGCCCCGGGGAGCGGTTTAAGATCGAGGGCCGGGCGGTGGTGCCCGGGGTGAAGCCGCAGGACTGGATCGCGGGGGCCCGGGTGCTGGTGGACGGGGAGGAGCACGTCGGCTTCCTCAAGTGAGCGGCGCACGGGCCCGGGAGAGGCCGAGCTGGCGGGGGGAGGCTGCTGCTGCCGGTCTCCGGCTCCCTGCTGGCCGGGCGGATCGCCCCTGCCCCGGCGCCCTGTCCGTGCTGGCCGCTTCCTGGGAGGGGGACCCACGGGAGCGCCCCGCTCAGACAGCGGCTTCTGGGGAGCAGGGGCCAGGCCGGGGTGGAAGTCATGTGCGGTTTTTACAGGTTCTGTCACATCGCAGCCGGTGTTCCCCATCACCTGGTGCTCAGGAGAGATTCACATGCCGCCCAGCTGATTAGCAGCGTGCCCACAGTTAGGCTTTTTTTGTTCCTACTGGTGGTGCAAAATCACACATTGATGGAAAAGATTAGAGGGAACATTGATTGCAACTCTCCCTTGTGTGTGTGTGAGGGGTCAGGTTTGGTAGGAGGGTAGCGATAGGACAGTACCTATAAGAAATTTAAGTGTGTGGTTGAAGAGGGTGTGGGGGAGCTCAGGGCAGGGGATTGTTGATGTGGGGGTGGGTCTGGGTGTGCAGCCATCATGCTATCCATCTGTCAAATTCCCTGGGTGGTGGGAACAGCCCTGCCTGAATTCTGAGGCTGAAGCCTGGTGCATTGTAGCATCCTGAGCCCCACACAGACAGTCTCTTACTGAAGTGCTGCATCCACAGTACACCCCCGTACTTTCTCCTCTGGGCTAGGTGGATGCTCACCAGCTGCTGCCGTAAACATACCTCCCTATCATGGGTTGCCTTATGCTTGGCCGGCAGGTATGCGGTGAGCTAAGAGGCTAATCTGTTCTTGCCACTCCTGGCTGATGCTTTGGTGACCTGGCTTGCAGCTGTGTGCCTCACTCACAGCTTGAGCTGATGGTATAGGGTTGCTCATGAGTGTTGGCTGACAGGCATTCTTAAAGCCCCCTTATTTATGTCAAGAAAAATATAGAATTATGGGCAGAGCAAGAACACCTTTCTCATTTGTCCAGGCTTCCAAGTACTGCATGAGGTCAGCTAGATAGCCTGTGCAAGCAGGGGGCAAAGGGAGTTGTCTTCTGTTCCACAGATGTTGCAATAAGGACATTAAAACAATGTAATACAAGTAGTTAGTTAGTCACAGTTTCAAAGCTTCCACCAGTTTATTTCTGCAACTTGATTGTGATGCTATCGATTCCAGCACAGCTTTTTTTCTCTCTAAACTCTTAATAGTATCTGTGAAATTCATTGGCTGCTCCTTAAAGATCAGGTGTTGTCCCATATATGAGACTTTTTAAAAATGAGCACTTGTGTAATACTCTTTTTGCATATTGAAATGTGGTGAATATTTTATCCTCAGGACGGATGGAAGTTTTGTGGTTCATGATATACCTTCCGGATCTTACGTAGTAGAAGTTATATCCCCAGCTTACAGGTTTGAACCAGTTCGAGTGGACATAACTTCAAAAGGCAAAATGAGGTGAGCACTTCATATTATTTCACTCAATTGCAACCAGTTGAATTTGACTAGCAGTGCAATATTATTGTTACTTGATCTCCCTGTAATTAAGACAGGGTTGAGTCGTCCATTTTAGATCATAAGTTACGATTTGTACTTTTTCAAAAGTTACTTATAAATGGAAATTTAGCTTCAAAGGTTTAGCTTTATTTTGATTTTTTCCCCCTATTCCCACAAATTAACATGAGCAAATGGAAAAGATTTGGAAGAAAATTGGTAAAAGGAAACTATGAATGCAATAGTCCATTTAATCAGTGAATTGGTTAAACATATTGTTTTACTGGTTAACTGCTTACATAGGAGCACTCCAGCCTGCCCACCCCCGTCTGTGATATGCCAGACCAGGCCCACTGTGGGCAGGGGCAATTGCAGATAGGCTGGAACACCCACTGCCCATAGCTCATTGCTCTGATGGAGCTGGGCTGGAGTACCTCTGCCTGTGGCACACCAAGCTGAAGCAGCCCCCTGCCCATGGTGAGGGTGATGGCTTATTGGTTAATCAGTTAACCATTCACATCCCTAAAGGAAACAAAATAGTAATTTTCTGGATTGATAGCAGGCAACGTGAAATAAAATCTGCTCCTAAAATCTCTACTTCTTCTCTTTTTTGAAGGGCTTCCAGAGGTTTCTCAAAATTATTTTTTCTAATTTTAATCTGAATCCATTTTCTGTCTTGTTTGGTTACGTTCGGTCTGAGTCGGGGTGGTTACGTTCTGTTTGATTCCGAAAGAGGATCTCTTCTCTTCCTTATCCCTCCCTCCACCCCACCCCATTAGAATCTCTCTCTCATTTATTCACGCTTCTTCAGTCAGCCTACAGTAGGTATTTGAAGAATGCATCTCCTTATTTCAGGGGTGGAACAGGTTGCTGTGTTAGAATTAAGGGCCATGTTTGTTCCTAAATCCTGAAGTGCTTTTACTAGGCCATGAATCAGACCCCTGTACTCTGTGCTTGTCTCATCACAGCAACTTCAGTTATGTCCTTTGTGTGTGTTACAGTAAGGTGCCTCAGTACATTCTAATACACAACTGTACATTATTGCACATTCTTCAGCAAATAGTACAAAGGAATAACTATCCCTCCTATAAGAGGGATTTGTTTGAGCTAGTAAGATGTTATCCGGCTTTTCCATTGTATGATCACTTAAGTCATAAGCCCAAGAGGCAGAAGAAAGGTGGCCATGGGAAGAGTAATGCTAATTTTATGAAAGCGACGAAGAGTCCTGTGGCACCTTATAGACTAACTGAAGTGTAGGAGCATAAGCTTTCGTGGGCAAAGACCCACTTCGTCAGATGCATGTAGTGGAAATTTCCAGAGGCAGGAATAAATATGCAGGCCAGGATCAGGCTGGAGATGACCAGGTGGATCCAATCAAGGAGGATGAGGCCCACTTCTAGCAGCTGATCTGGAGGTGTGAATTCCAAGAGAATAGAAGCTGCTTTTGTAGTTAGCAAGCCATTCACAGTCTTTGTTTAATCCAGAGTTGATTGTGTCAAACTTAAAGATGAACTGTAGCTTAGCAGTTTCTCTTTGAAGTCTGGTCCTGAAGTTTTTTTGCTGCAGGATGGCTATTTTTAGATCTGCAATTGTGTGTCCAGGAAGATTGAAGTGTTCCCCTACAGGTTTGTATGGCAACATACAAAAACCTGTAGGGGAACACTTCAATCTTCCTGGACACACAATTGCAGATCTAAAAATAGCCATCCTGCAGCAAAAAAACTTCAGGACCAGACTTCAAAGAGAAACTGCTAAGCTACAGTTCATCTTTAAGTTTGACACAATCAACTCTGGATTAAACAAAGACTGTGAATGGCTTGCTAACTACAAAAGCAGCTTCTATTCTCTTGGAATTCACACCTCCAGATCAGCTGCTAGAAGTGGGCCTCATCCTCCTTGATTGGATCCACCTGGTCATCTCCAGCCTGATCCTGGCCTGCATATTTATTCCTGCCTCTGGAAATTTCCACTACATGCATCTGACGAAGTGGGTCTTTGCCCACGAAAGCTTATGCTCCTACACTTCAGTTAGTCTATAAGGTGCCACAGGACTCTTCGTCGCTTTTGCAGATTCAGACTAACACGGCTACCCCTCTGATACTTGACGCTAATTTTATGGCTTCTAAAAGATTAACAAATTGAACTTTGCATTAACTGAGTTTAACAACCATGAAACATTTTACTTTTATACATTTTTTTAAAGGATTTAAAACAATCATGGGTTGTGCTGGGGTATTTGTTTGTTAGAAGTCATTAAAATCTACAGAAGGAGGTACCCAGAAGAAAGTGTTCTCACAGTTGCATTTCACAAAGCAAGTTTACCAGTTAGCTAGTTGCAGAGATCTCCATAACAGTATTGAAGATTTTGGAATCTCAGCTGAATTTTTTCCGAAGCTTTAATCAGATTGTCATAGTAAAATCATCTGACTAATCTTTTCTGACCAGCACTAATAGCTTAACACCCAAAATTGTTTAACAACCACTTCTGACCAAATGATTCTTCTGTTGCAGATCTTTTATTTTTTCTTACCTTCCCACTTCAGATTTCTCATTCTACCATAATTGATAGTCTGGAAAAAGATTAGAGTGGATATTATTAGGATGTGATGATAGATATTGCTTAAAGAATAACATCTGGCCAAATGTCTTCTGTGGTTCACACTTTCATGTAGAAGCTGGTTAAATTTATAGTCTTGTAACCAGCTTTGACTAGAGTGAATATTAAATAAACATTTGTGAAGTTAGAGGGGAGGAATTTAAAAATGCTTTTAAAAACCATATTTTTTTCACTAGAGCAAGATATGTGAATTACATCAAAACTTCGGAAGTAGTCAGGCTGCCATACCCACTTCAGATGAAATCTTCTGGACCCCCATCTTACTTTATAAAGAGAGAATCTTGGGGATGGACAGATTTTCTAATGAATCCTATGGTATGTATACATGCACCTTATAAATCTATTTGCTGCTAATATGAGCTATTACCCAAACGTTTTTTCAGGTTGGATTTAGGATGGGGTCCATCCATAGCAGTTAGAACCCCAAGCAAAGGAAAGAAAATACAACTTTGATACTTATGGAAATAGAGAAAATACTCAAATTGTTTGCAAATCAGTAAAACAATCTTGTTTTCAGTTATTGTCCGTAAGATAAGAGGCATCTCTAAAGATGAATAGGTACACCAGCCAAACAGCAATTGCAGGCTCATGGTTGGTTGTTGAAAAATGCTTATTACCGATAATTGGATGAAGCCAGTGGGATGGTGATGCAACATTGACTTAAAATGTCACCCTCTCAGCCAGCAGCAAGAGTCTTTTGCTGTCTTTTTCGTTAATAAGAGCAGGCATTGCAGCATTAAGCATAATTGTATGTGCAAATAACCAATATTGATGATGAGTCTTTACTGTAAAAATAATCTCCTGCTGTTTTCCCAATTAAAATCATGAAAGCATTATTTCTTTATGTACTATTTTAATTTGAATATAAAGTGAGCATATTACTATATAACGTGCAGAGAACAAAATCATAATCAGAGGGAAATCAAAGGCAAAATATGAAAATGATACATTCTAAACACATTTTTTGTGTTAAAATAGGTTCAAGAATGCTGTGGCTCTCTAGATAGTAATTTTTTCTTGTCTTAGACAATGTTATAATTGTAAATGTGCTTATTTTAATGTGATAGCTGATAGGGAAGAAACAGGCGACCCAGGAGCAGATGGGGTAAACAGTACTGCTTTATTGCCCACACATGTTTACCTTGGACATTCAACACATCATCTGAGTGTCAACAAATTGGCAGGAGTCAGAACCTTTTATCTATTTTAGTGTGTTAATTCACACGTCTATTACTACTTTTCCTAAAACTTTATTTAGTAATGTTAACTCCCATAAAATGAATATTAATAAGAAAATAATTAATACAATATACCTTCTCCTAATTACTATTATATCATTTCTAATTTAATCAATACTTTCCTATACTACAGACTAACAGGTTACAGAGATTACAAGGAATTTAACCCTGAAGATACGTTATGCAGAGCCAGTGAGGATAAGCAAGAGACATAACAAAATAGAGCAACTCCATACTTATCTGGTCTCCTAGTCTACAAGAACAAAGAGAGAGAACATGTTCATACAGCAGCAAGGATAATACTGATTTTGACCCGACTCTTAATCTATCTTCCCAAACTACAAAAACAAAAGGAAAAAGCACGTTTAAAGGGTAATGCTGTGGCTAACCCCTGAACCACTAATGCAGAGCTATTTCAGACCTATTAATTTTTACATACTCCAACAATTGCCATATTTTTTAAACAGTCATCAAATCAGAAGTACACTATACCTCATAATGTCAGTCCCACATATAAACAGAGCTGTGTACATGCGCTGTGCTTGGAATGCTTAGCGCATGTACACAGCTTAGTTTAAAAAAAATTAAGACTTGGAACAGTCTAAGATGGGGAAACTCATAGCTTGCACTTAAATATCTTCATCCCTTGTAAAGAACATATAACTAATATAAAATGTTATAAAGCCAATTTGGTGATTTAAACAGTGTCTTGTTAATTTTGTTTGTCTTTCAGAACATTTTAACTGTTCATGCTCAGATGTATCAGGATCTTTCTACAGTAAAAGTCTAACCGTGTTTGGCTCAATTAAGGGCATCTCTGTCCATGGTAGTTATACTTTGCTGTAGCCTAATCCTAATATGCCTGAGCATGCACAGATATTATATGTTCTTGTTTCAAAACAAGTTAGAACATATGTATAATATAAATTACAATTTTTTTTAAACGAGGAGTCCTGTGGCACCTTATAGACTAACAGATTTATTGGAGCATAAGTTTTCATGGGCAAAGACCCACTTCATCAGATGCATCTGACAAAGTGGGTCTTTGACCACGAAAGCTTATGCTTCAATAAATCTGTTAGTCTATAAGGTGCCACAGGACTCCGTCGCTTTTGCAGATCCAGACTAACACGGCTACCCCTCTGAAATTTTTTGTAGAGTTTCATGTTATATTGTGGGCTAATTATGTTTAATCTGGCAGGAAAAAAGACAAACTGCAACCAAAACCCTTTTAGATGTTTTTGATGTCCGAGAGTTCTGATGCTTCAGTAGAATAGGAGGGTACTAAAGGAAATACAGATGCATTCACCGTCATATGGATTCGCTGTCATGCATGTGCTGTTTTTGCTCCTCAAGTGATGTAGAGTCAGATTATAGTTTTAAAATTAGGTTAATTAGTACAATATGGATTACTTCTAGTCCTGCAGATCTTTTCATAGACTAAGTTCTTACTGAATTACAATGAACAAAACTGGCAAAAAGTTGTGTTTCCAGAGTTTCAAGAATCCATTTCTCTTCTAATTTCATAGTCTTTAGAGAAGCTGAGAGATCAGGCACTTTGACATACTTGGCATGCACTCTCACCTTGTTCCCTAAAGCTTATTTACATTGCAGTCCTGCTGAGTATCCTTAGTTATGTACTTCCCTACTGACCTATAATATAGTAGTTTACATATCAGTGCATCTGATTCTGAGATTATCTTAAAATAGTGAAATAACTTTTCAGAGAAATGAAGTCTTCTATTTGCTGCAGCATTACTAATGGGAATGAGTTGTGATTTTCTGACAGTTTTGTTGGGTTGCCCTGCCATAGAATAAGGATGTTAAATATTGGTTAATTGAATAGTAGATTAACCTCATGAATTTTTATTGGTTACTAACTATTCTATAGTCTCTGAGGATGAGCCAGCAGCCAGTGTGCTCCACCCCACTCCCAAGGAGCCCCCTGCAACTCTGCGCTGCTGCTGCCTATGTATCAGAGGCAGCAATGCCGGGTGCCAGATGGAGCTGGTCCGTGAGGGGAGCTAGTTTAGAAACCAGCTCCACTTGTGGACTGGCTGCCTGTCTCCCTGTGCTGCTGCCTCTGATACAACGACAGCAGTACAGGGTGGCAGCAGTCCCTGTCTGGGGGTAGATCTGACTTGGTGCAAGCCGGAACTGAGCCAGGCTGCCTGCCAACCTGGTTCCTAATACACTTTAAACACAGAGCTGCAGTGGGGACTGAGCCAGGATTGAGCTCACCTGGCTCCAAATATACTTTAAATGCAGAGCTATGTCCCAGACCTGGTGCAAGATGAAACTGAGCTGGGCTGCTGGCCAGCCTACTAAAAAAAGTACTGGCAAGGAGGGTGGGGAATGCATGTAGTCTGTAGCATTAACAGATAAGATTTCGCTTATCTGTTAATTGACTACACTATTATATCCCTACCATAGAACAGGTCACAGATCGAAACTTAATTATACCTTTTTTAGGAAATGATCATATAGTCTAAAAGTTGACATCTGTTTCTCTTAGTTGCTTAGTTCACAACTACAGTCCATTCTTTAGCCAAGTTTGACCTACATTAAATACTTGATGCTAAATGTGCACATGCCACAAAAAAAGGTTTAAGTAGGATCCATGTTGACATACAGCCATCTCTTGGGCTTCCTGCTCAAGTGTATTTGAAAGATTATTCTGATGAAATTGTAGTTTTTTTCCCCAAGAAATATCATTTCTATTTATAACACTTCAAAAAATGATAGTGATGGGATTTTTTGTTTGGTAGCCTCCTCTTCCCCCACGCGCACATTCCATTAGGGTTTAAGATGTATGCTTCCTCCTGGCCTGTTTTCTTTAAAATTCATGATGTTGTTGTTGTTGTTTGTTGTAGCCCTCCACATTCCTAGAGTGTGTTTCTTTATTGTAGCAATCTGGGTTGAGGGTTTTAACAATATTCCATTTGAAGTTTTCATTCTTTGCCAGTGAGCCATCAAGTCCACAATCGAAACTGAATTCTCCTGTGTGGCCCCTTACAGAACTACTAGATCACTGAGCCTAATTTTCAATAGTTTTGAAATACGGATTTCCAACTAAGATTTAATCTTCACTTTCAGGTGTTCAGTGTTAGCCTTTCTTAAAATACAGGAAACAAGGGCTCAGACTAAGGAAATGTTCTTTGAATTTCTCTCTTCTGTTTAAGGTTATGATGATGGTTCTTCCATTACTGATATTTGTATTGCTGCCTAAAGTTGTCAACACCAGTGATCCTGATATGAGACGGGTAAGTGTGCTCAGTATGAGTAGATTAAAAAACATGACTGGATATCAAATTTTTAGCTAACAGTGTTGATGAGATGTTAAGTTACAAAAAACTGGAATGTGCCTCATGGGGGAGACACTAATAGATAGTTGTATACAGTGAAAACTAAGTTGCAAGCAGAGTTACTTGGTTCTAATCTTCCACTTGGGTTAGAACACAGAGTTTAATTATGTACAATTACGAATTGCATTATGTTCTGATATTTTCCAGGCTTTCTGCAAAAATCAGTTCCCTAGTCTCTGTCCACTGAGTTTTCCTGTAAATCTTCTCCCAATTTGAACTCTTAACTGTTAAAATCAGGCATTGAAAACCCAACAGGGCTTGCTTTTATGAACTTTGAATAATATTTATGGACATTCGTAGGTGTGTTATGACCCATAAGACTTAGTGTTCTTTTCCCCTCCTGTGCCTTCACCAAAAATGCATGGTTTACTCTGCTGTTAATTTCACCATGTGTCACAGTGGTGTTATGATATGGAGCCTTAATGTAGCCACTTAATTTTTTAAATTATCCTAATTTATTGTCCTTTTACCATGCAAAATGCCAAATAGCGGAAGGCTAGGACAAAATGGAGATTCAAGGTGTTTACTAAATCTTTTCTACTATCTTGAAATGTTCATTGTCTGTCTTGAGGTGGCTGCTTCTTTTGGCATTCAGTTGGTTCCAACTCCTCTTTCTCAGAAACCACTGTCTCCAGTAGTCCTTTACCGGTGTCCAGGCCTCTTTAAAGTGATACATTTTAAAAGCAAAAATCAGAAGGCGTTTAATGCCTTTGATTTAATTCTGATAGAAACTAAAACTTGAAAGTTGACCAACTACCTGTGAAATGTTGTTCTTCTAGGTTGAATCCTAAACAAAAGAGAACACCCAAAAAACCTGTTCTTTAAGTGCATGCACTACTCCACTGCTGGGGAAAAACAAGATGCTTTTATTGTTTTGGTTTTTATTAACTAGACCTAAAACATTCTCTCATGAAAAAGGTGCTTTTACTACACTCTTCAATAGTGTATTGGTTTGTTTGTGTTTTTTTACTTTTAGGTAATCAGCATATTGATACCTACTGTATAAAACTGAGGTAATAGTTGTGCTCTTGTATAAGTATTAAATATTAGGTATAATATCAACAGGCTTACTAGCTAACTTTTGACTAGTTCTTACTTGAAAAACACTCGAAATTATAAGACAGTTCTGAAAATTTGCATTGCGTTTCTGTCCCTCGTTAACAAAACTGAAGAGTTATAGCACACTGAAAAAACAATTTCACTTGTATTAATACAGGTAAAAGAAGAAAAAAATGTTTATTTTTCTAAATGTCTAAAGTTAAGCATAGATGGATGTCTCCACATTAAAATCCTTTTCTGCACATAGAAAAGGAAGACATTGAGGCATCCGCAATCAGTGCTGTGAACTAGCTGTCAAATAATGGGTAGCTATTGGTAGGGATATCTATTCTGCCCAACTTCCCTCCCCACCAAAAGCAGCCTGAAAGCCTGGGTCAGGTGATTTAGGCCCCTGCTACTGTGCTAAAAATAGCACTCTAAACTTTCCTGTTAGGGGTAGAGCCTGTGCTCTAAAAATGGGTGGAGTATTTTGCAGCGTAGACCCTGTCCTATGTACATTTCTGCTAGATGTGCAAAAAAATTAGTTTTTTCCAAATCTTTCGGCCAAATCTGAAAAACTTAAAAATATGTGAAGTTTGGAAGAGGACAGTGAACTTAATCTAAACAATATAGTATTGTACAGAGGATCTTAACTAGAGTTGGCTTTGACAGATGGATAGTTTTTATATACAGTAACAATAATGTGTCCTGTAAGGCTACTTGAGACATGGTTGCTTTGGTTATACTGAGTGCTTTTAGTATTTTTTTTAAGTTTCCTTTTATAGTTGGGGATTTGGCTGTGGTTGCACAAATAAATTATCTTTATATTGCTGTGCTCACTAGAGAACTAGCGCATAACAACATGATTGAGGAAATTGCAAAGCTACTTACTGTGCCTATTCAACTGATATTTCAGAAACAGTTTTGAACAGTCATGAGTTTTACATTTAGATTTTTTTTTTTTTGGTAATGTGCAGGAAATGGAGCAGTCAATGAATATGCTAAATTCCAACCACGAACTGCCTGATGTCTCAGAGTTCATGACAAGACTATTCTCTTCAAAATCTTCCAGCAAGTCTGGCAGTGGCAGCAGTAAAGCAGGGAAAAGTGGTGCTGGAAAAAGGAGGTAGTTGTTTCTTCCTCCTGGGCCTTAGTTTGCACAACTATTTTTGTGTGGTATCATCTGTATGGGTCTTAGAAGTTCAAAACACCACTGCTGTAAACTTGATTCAACATGAAAATTGATCTGCTACAACTGTTGTATGTGATGTAGCTTTTTAGCCTGTTTAAGCTGTTTTGTACTTTGGCAGTAAGCAGAAAAGGACATGGCTTCAATCTTGTATGTGTATAAGGTCAATATTGATGATACTGAATTAACTGTATTGCTCTGTAGAAAATGACATTAAAGTAATTAAATTATATGATGTGCTATATACATTAATGAATAAGTTTTAATTTCTGGACAAAATCTCACTATATATAAAAACATTTGGTTTTAAAGAAAGTTTTATTCTGAAAAATGAGCTGAACATTTTTTCTATCCTTCTCTTCTAACCAGTTCTTGAATACATGAAGTTTCTCCCTTTGCTGACATTGAGTCATTTGAGTGTACTTCTGCCAGCTAGAAGTATTTGAATTGAATATATTATATATTTGAGTTACTTTATTTTGTATGTACATTTGGTGGCTGCCAAAATCCTATTTAATAAGGTTAGTTTGAGTGGAATTATAGATCATGGGTTTTTCTGTTTCATTTTACTTATTTAGCAGCTGCCACAGAACTTCAACACGAGCAGGCAAACACCTTTTTTCAAAACTTCTCACAGTATCTATCAAGTCACTTATGGATCTTTAATAGCCATACAGTAAAGGAATTCAGCACAGATTCCTCAGCTTACACTGAATGCCTCATTTCTGCTTACTAGTTCTCTAACTGAAACAACACAGGACTATGCAGCACTTTAAAGACTAACAAGATGGTTTATTAGGTGATGAGCTTTCGTGGGCCAGACCCACTTCCTCAGATCAAATTGTGGAAGACAATTGGCATGACCATATATACCAAAGGGCTGCAATCAAAAAAATGTGACTAACCTTCCCCCCCCCCCAAAATCTGATTTGTCAGTTTTATGTGTTCACATTTTTTTGATTGCCAATTTTCTTCCACAATTTGATCTGAGGAAGTGGGTCTGGTCCATGAAAGCTTATCACCTAATAAACCATCTTGTTAGTCTTTAAAGTGTTGCATAGTCCTGTCTTTCATTTCAGCAAGACCAGACTAACATGGCTACATCTGTATTACTATTCTACATGCATAGCTCTCTGACTGTATTTGCTACCAGTCTGAAGGCAAACACAGGGCAAACAAATTTAAAAGTAGCTAGGTTGACTCCCACTTAAAAGTTAATTTAAAACTGCTTATATCAAATTCCATAATAGAACATGATTGCATTTGAAGGTAAATGGGCATGTGGTCTTTTATTGGCAATACTCTTTTTCGTCTAGACTTACTAGGCTGTACGAGAATCACTCACTCATTTGGTCAGAATGGAAGAACAAACAGAATCTGCTCAAGCTGCTCGGGGTTGAGCACATTTTAAAGGTGTTTTAAATCCAATACAGATGGATGCTGTAACTTAGCCAAACTAAAGTTTAAAATACTATTTTAGCTGAAAATCATTTTTCACTGTACTTGGAATAAGAGGGCTGATTAAATATTAAGGTATCCTCACTCTTTCAGTTTGTCCACACACATTCAAGGTTAGATTTTAATAAATCTGAAATTTAAGCAACCACAAATCAGCTTAAAGGAAAACATCAATAATCTTATTACAGCAAACCTTTATAGCTAGGAACCATAAGTTAGAAACTAACATTCTTGTTCTAGCTGTGTATTTTCCCTACATGATCAAGTTAACACTTAAGGAATAAGAAGAGAAGTAAGCAGCTGGATCTCTGACAAGTATAAAGGTGTTTTTGGCCTTTCTAAAGTAAATCATGGTTAGTGGATTGATGAGTGCTTTATGTTTTTAAGATGTGCAGAATAGTCTATCGCTCCTAACAGGAATGTTGTCGAAGTGAGGCATTATCTTCTTCCCAAAGTCTTCTTTCTTGTATAATAGTGAGCTGTAACATTTCAGGTCACCTGTTTCAACATCACCTTACTAAAGGACTCATTAGAATACCCCAAATTTGGCCTCTAAGGGTACACTTACACAGCAGTGTTATTTCAGAATAACTGATGTTATTCTGAAATAATATAGTATGCATCTACCCTACAAGTTATTTCAAAATAATGTTGAGTTGGAGGGCAACTTACTGTGACTCATGGTAACCCTCATTTCCTTTGACTTCCCTTACTCCTTGTGAAAAGTGTTCTTCCTTCTACTGCCTGCTGTGTAGACAGCCAAAAGCTGAAATAAGCTATTTTGACTTTAACTACGCAATTGACGTAGCTGAAGTTGTGTAACGTAATTCAACTTTACCCTGCTGTGTAGACATATCCTAAATGTAACAAACTGCTGAAAGTGAATAAGAGGGGCATTAGCTGTGGTATTTATCCCTAGATGTATAAACAGTGGTTTGATAGGCTTAACCTTTTTTCTATCAGCATAATAAATTGCATTAACTATTGGTTTCATTTGTAGTTTAGAACTGTAATTGACATTTACAGACAACCTTCGGTAGTGCTTGAATAAATATGAAAAACAGTAGTCTGGAAAACTTCTAATGTCTGGAGGACTTGATGTCATGTGAAAGAAGGGAATTTAGTCCTTGAAGGGGAAGTGAACTCTTATGTGTGAAAAGTAAGGCAGTGAGTACAGAGAGGCAAATGTAGTGGCAGGATTCAGGTGAAATGTACTTTCTACCTTGTTAGAGACAAAGGCACCTATTCCATTTGAGAGTCCTGTTAGTTACATTTTCTATTAAAGGCTGTTTCAGACTCAATATATATAAAATAACAATAATGCTATGTTGCATTGTTTTTTCCCCTCTCCCTCCATAAGTGAGGGTGGTGTGCAGAACCATCTTGGGATGTGGGGGGCTTACCTGAGACAGCGCCCCTGGAGGAGGAGGGAAACAGGCAGCTCCATGTAGCCTGTGCTTGCCTGCAGGCATTGTCACCAGCACTGCCATTGGCCGGGATTCCTGGCCAGTGGGAGCTGCAGGGACAGAGCCTCCAGACAAGAGCAGTGCAGGGACAGAGCTTTCCAATGCTCCTGGCTCCAGCAAGGAAGAGGAGGAATGGCAGTGTGTGGATGTGCTTTCCCCCTAGCCTGCCTGGAAGGGCTGGTCTAGGACACAGGTGCTTTGTGGGCTGCAGCCCCTAATCTTAAAGCTTCTTTCTTAATCTGGCTCTGCTGTATCACTCTACCAGAGAGGCATATTCTTCTGGCCTCATTTGCAGCATTCCTAGGCCCTTGCCCAAAGTGTATTAGGCGGCTATGCAGCTTAGAGGAAACCCTGATCTTCAGCTGTGCTGGAGATGGCATTGTTTACTGTCTGATGGGGTACTAGCCCCAGTATCTGTTAACGCCTGTTTTATTTGAAGCTGGACATAAAAGTGATCTATGGCTGTGGAATGAGTTTGTCAGAACCTCCACTTCAAATACCTTTTCCCTGCTCAGTTACTGCTAATGTGTGTGATCTGTGGCTATTGTCTATTTTCTGTCCAGTTTGGAAGCATATACAAATCCTAGAATAGGCTGTTGTCCTGCCATCTCGCAGATTGTTCTTACTGTGTACTCCAGCATAATAGCTGCCTTCAATAAGGTTATTTGAAGTAACAGAAAACAGTCACCTGACAGCAGTAGAACTGTTAGAGTGGGATATGGTACAGGTTTGTTCCAGAGATTATTTCTACCATCTCATTCAGGCATCTTAATGACCCTTCTGAGAAATTGGATGGAAGAAGGTAAAGGAGAGCTGTGCCGCTATTAGGGCTCATTCCACCTACTGGAACCACTTATGTTAAGATCTGAATATTACTGTGATGAGTAATTCAGACACCTATTAAATAATTTTGCCAAAGGTGTGTCTGATGATCTCTTTTACCTATACATGGGAGAGAAATTTCATTTTCAAAACTGAGTTTTACCTTGTTGCATGTTTAAACAATTTGTAATTGTCCCTACCTAATCTGTAAAATGGACATGATAATGCATACCAATGTTCTTGGGCTGTTCTGAAGATTAATTGCTTACTTTATCAGAGGAAAGACATGCTGAGATTAAGGCCAGTATGAGAAAAGGATTGAAATTCAGGAGATAAGCTTTCTGGACATTGCTATAGACTTTTTGTGACTGTGGGCCATTCAGATCCATACCTATAATATATAGACAATATTTTCCTTCATATCACAGGAGTGTTATGAAGATCAATTCATTAATTATTATGATCTCAAAGAATACAATGATGAGCAATATAGAAAAGTCTATAAATACAAGGTAAGTTTCCTGACAATAGATAGATAAAATTATTCTCGCATTTAAAGGAAAAAATCCTGTAGGAGCTAGTTTTAACAGACAATATTCACTGACAGTGGTTTACACTGTGTGTGGCCATTTTGCAAGTAAGCATGTGTGGGCAAGCAGGGAAAGCAAAACATGGAGCCTGCCTACCTACCTGCTGCAAGTCCAATCCATGGTCTTTTCACAATTGTAGTTCCTGCACTTGCAAAAGCGCACACACTGTTACCTGGCTGTGTGCCTGATGGTGCAAAACACCTATATTGGGAAAGGGGGAGTCAGTGGCCATGCCTTCCCTGTTGTATGAGGTGAGAGTAAGTGGGCTTTGGGTAAAACACAGGACTGGGACTCGGCAAGGCTACTGGGTGATCTTGGGCAAATTGTTTCCCATCTTCTGCTTTAGTTTCCCTTTCTGTAAAAGGGAGGATCACAGCACCGCTTTTTGTAAAATATTTTAAGCTATGCTGGTGCTAAATACTGTGTAAGAGCCTCAGTATTGTTATAGTATTATCTAAGATTAAGATGGCCTACCAATCTCTGCACCTGTCATTCAAAAAAAGATTGTGCCCCAGTGCAGGGCTCTGCTTACATGGCACAATTTAGCCCAGTGTTTGTAACCATCCCTCTGTCATCATACTAGTGCATGCTAATCTGAATGTGATGGTTTAGAATTGCAGTTAATCAATGAAAAACCTGAAAGCCTTTTTAGTGGTAGAAATGTAGCTGTGTTAGTCTGGTGCAGCTGAAACAAAAAACAGGACGGTGTAGCACTTTAAAGACTAACAAGATGGTTTAATAGGCAATGAGCTTTCATGGGCCAGACCCACTTCCTCAGATCAAATAGTGGAAGAAAATTGTCACAACCATATATACCAAAGGATACAAATAAAAAAAAAAATGAACATTTGTCCTTTTCATATGTGTTCATTTTTTTTATTTGTATCCTTTGGTATATATGGTTGTGACAATTTTCTTCCACTATTTGATCTGAGGAAGTGGGTCTGGCCCATGAAAGCTCATCGCCTATTAAACCATCTTGTTAGTCTTTAAAGTGCTACACCGTCCTGTTTTTTGTTCAAGCCTTTTTAGGTTGTTGATGCCAAGAGAAAGGCAGAATGTAAGTAAACAAATGGGGAAAAGTAAATTAGGGTTTTTTTTATTTTAATAATCTAAGATGTTAAAAGGATCTGAGTAAGTAAATTTGATTTTAATAAATATTTTCACAACCTCTCATGTTTTAAATCTAGTGAGCTTTAAAAAAATGACATTTAAAATACATTTCTACTAAGAAAAGTGCTGTAGAAATGGCATTGTAATATTTCATGTTTATTCTGTCCTTGTGACTTCATCACAGTTATGCTGAATTTCTAAGTAAAGAGAGGGAGGGGCAGATAACTTCCAGTGCTGCAAAATTAATCTGGGATCCAAAGTCCTGGTTCGTTATTAGTATTACTGATTCTGCAGACCCAAATCTGCCCACCTTTAAACCTTGTAACACCTTTCTCTTCAAATTATGCCCTGCGTGACACTTGTACAATGAAATTGTGAAGCTGTAATGGCAGAATTTTTCCATGCAGTTGGAACATAATTAATTCTGTAGCAGATGCAGAAAATAGAATCCAATCCAGCTCATCCTTCTTAAAGGTATTGCTTATGCACACGAACAGTAAAAATTAATAAAACTTACTTTGAATGCAGGTAGGCCCTGATAACAGTGACTACACAAAAGGAACAGATTTTGAGTCATTTTTTATTATAGCTGCACTTTGAACTGAAACATTAAAGATGAGTGTCGAGAAGACAGGTGACTGCAGATATAAGAAGAGCAACAATGTAGAAGGTGGGTGAAATTATTCACATTGAATGCTATTATGAAAACAAGCAATGGAGGAATGTTTAAAGGCACACACTTCATCCAGGTATTAGAAAAAGGGCTTGTGGCTTTCAGGATCTCCCTCTTCCCACCTCATGGGAGCTCTGATTCATTGTGGGTGTGGGATGGGGGACAGTAGTTAGAAGGTGGCCATCCTAGTTGACTTGCTGATTTGCGGGGTGTAGTGCAAGCCCTTTGGCTTCTGTGCACACAAAGAGAGTTCACATAAGCTCTTTCTCCTTGATTCAGGTAGTATTATGTGCCCAGGTCTCACCCCAGGATTAGAGTAGGACTGAATTTTCGGTCTGCTGTGGCCATTGTGCTAGTCACCCCTTGGGTACTAGTAAGGAATTTTCCCATCACTGCCAGATTGTTTGGGATAAGGTAGGGTTTTTTGACTTCACATAAGCCCAGAAGCAAGTGGGATGGATTAGGAAGAAAAGTTCAGGCAATTGCAATTTGGGACATTTGTGCAGATAATCAGTGGTGAAGCCAGGAGCAAGCATACCAGGAGAGGAAGTGGAATATCCCTTACAGAAGCTGGGGAACAGGATTGGGACTCCCACTGCCCAGTATATTGAGTAGACATTCGCTTTTGTGCAGCCCTTTAAGACTACAAGATGGTGGAGGGTTGACAGCTGTGTGCCATCAGATAGAATGTTATGGATAGTGGGATGCTGCCTAATGAGCTGCATTGAAAGTGCTCAGGTTGGTTGGCCGCACACACAGCGGCATCCTTACTAGATGTGGTAAAGGATCCAAAAGATCCTTTCCTAAATGTAATATCCATGGTTAACATTTTTAAAGGGACCCAGTGGATTTAGGCACCTAAATCCAATTGAAAGTCAGTCAGAATTAGTTGTGTAATTCCCTTAGGCCCATTTGGAAACTTCATCCTGTAATTCTGTGATAGCACTGAGATTTTACTGCAGAAGCTACTAAAGTGATATCTTAATTTTTTCCTATTGGATTACATACACTTGGGCTACGTCTAGATGTATGATTTTCTGCAAATGTTTTTAACGGAAAAATTTTCCGTTAAAAGCATTTGTGGAAAAGAGCATCTAGATTGGCACGGACCCTTTTCTGCAAAAGCACTTTTTGCGGAAAAGCGTCCGTGCCAATCTAGACGCGCTTTCATAGAATCATAGAATAATAGGACTGGAAGGGACCTCAAGAGGTCATCGAGTCCAGCCCCCCGCCCTCAAGGCAGGACCAAGCTCCGTCTACACCGCCTACAATCCCATTTTCGCCATCGGGGATTTTTTGTGCAAAACAAATCTGAGCTGCCAGTGTCTACATCGGCCCTTTTGTGCAAAAGCTTTGCACAAAAGGGACTTTTGCCTGAACGGGAGTAGCATAGTATTTCCACAAGAAGCACTGATTTCTTACATGAGATCGTCAGTGTTCTTGCGGAAATTCAAGCCACCAGTGTAGACAGCTGGGAAGTTCTTCCGCAAAACAGCTGCTTTTGCAGAAAAACTTGCCAGTCTAGACACAGCCATAGTGTGTATATAGCTTTATTGCTGCTTGGATTTGCCCTGTACTTTATATAGATTACTAGGGCCTCATGACTTACATATGATAAACAAATTGTTGAGATAGTGCTGGCAAAAATTATGTGTATTACTAGCACTTTTCATTTCCATTGCACCAACCAATTATTTTTATCACCAGGCATCTCCCTACTGATGATAGGTCATCTGGCCTGAATGGGACTGGTCAGATTTCTGTGCTTTCTTATTTGCCTTCAACGTTTATGCTGTGATAAAAGTTACTTTCTCTGAAGTCCTACTATTCTACACATAAGAAGAAAAATACAGCAGGATTTTACAGAATCAGCCAAATCTAACAGAAAACACAAAATATAAAAACATTCAATAGTTACATTTTCTGTTTTAAAAAATTGGAATAAATGTCTATAGAGCTTTTAAAGCTCTTCATGCAAAATTTTATCCTACATACCAGTATATGAATGATACCCAGGGTCATATGCAGCTCTGACACAGACACTCCAACCCTGGCTACATGAAACAACCTCTTTAATATCACATACAATAAAAGAGAAAAACAATGAGGAACTGTGCCTCTTTCTCCTTTGAACTCAGAGAACTTACTAGAAAAATGGCTCATTTTACAGAAATTACCACTATCTTTCCCACTTTGTTAAAAGTAAATGATGATAGGCCAAATGTACACCATGGAACTTATTTGCTCTATTATTGTTTTGCAATATGTTGTTAATATATATCTTAATTTTCCCAGCTGAACTTTGTCTTTTCTCAATTGCACTCCTGTTAGGAAATAATTAGTTTCAAAGGCTAATTGCTAGCATGATTTAAGCACTGTTTATTTCTTTAAATGGAGTTCATACTACCTGCTTCTTCATGTATATTTAATACTTTGCCTATAGTGTGTGTCTGCATACTTTTACTGCCTAATATTTCTTTCATATTCCAAGTTGAGTTCAAATAAGCTATGTAAAGACAAGCAAATTGCTTTAATAATAGTTTTTTACTGAGAATATTAAAACAGTTTATCATAAGTTTGATTACGAAATGGTTTCTGTTTCTGCTATAACCTCTGTTCCTGTAAACTGTGAAAGTAACCACCTGCTTTCTTTATTCTTACCAGTACTGGTTTTTAACCAGCAACTTAAAGTAATGCTATTTTTAAGTGTGTGTATGTGTGGTGTGTGCGTGTGTATCTGCATGATACATTGAAGCTCTTTACCATAATTCACAGTGGCTGCAAATGCCAATACTGCACAAGTACAGCTAAGTGTTGGATTGTGTCAAAACTTCTTGGCTGTGATTTGGGAGAGACCAAACTACTCATTTATTACTATAATTTTATTAATATTTTCTATTTTTTAAGTCTCAAAGGGGTAGCTGTGTTAGTCTGTAACTTTAAAAAACAAGTAGTCCTGTAGTGCCTTAGAGACTAACAAAAATACATATGTAATATCATAAGCTTTTGATCATCTGAGGAAGTGAGTTTTGCCCATGAAAGCTCATGATACAATACGATACGATAGATAGATAGATATATTGATATAGATATTTGTTAGTCTCTAAGGTGCTACAGGACTACTCATTTTTTTATATATTTTATAGTAATCTTCCATCTGAGGATATTAGTGTGATGCTACACAATGCTACTTCCCAATCAGATTTTTTAATTCTGACTTCAGTGGTAGTCATAATCTCAGCCATTGAACACAACATTATGTCTAGTCCAAATGAAGTTTGTAGAAATTGGATTGAGAAAAATTCATACCCATTCTAGAAAAGCACTATTCTCTCCATATATTTATGTGCTGTCTTTCAGGTAGCTGCAAATGCAGCATTTAGTTCTTCATTAAAGATGATCGATTGGCAGTCTCCTGCAAGTGATTATCATCCGAGACCTCAAGTATGGCTTGAACTCCAGTAGTCATAAAAGATTACTACTGCCCAACCACTAAGTTGACCCAACTGGAGTGATTCTAATAGCTAATAGCTTGAGCCACAACAGTTAAAATCCAGATACGAATTTTCACAAAGTTCCACATTACTTGAGTACACTGTTTTTGGCTTTTGACAGTCTCTATAGCAGAATCAAAGTGGCATTTATTTTATGTTATTTGATTTTATTCATAAATGCATTTTTTCGGAAGGGCTTGTATACCTAGGATCTGAGAACCTCACAAACACTAATGCATTAGCTTCTAAAACCTCCCTCATGATTAGGAATACTTTACACTTCCACCCTCCTTCAAAGAATTTCCTTTCATTGTATCCTCTGGGGCAGTGTTTCTCAACCCTTTTTTTTATAAAGTACCCCTTTAAAAAAAAAAAGTACCCTGAGTACCTACAGTTTTCAGACACGCACACACACTTTTTTCTACCATTGCAACACTTTTGTTTAAACAACTTAATTGTAGCGAGGCGGGTGATGAAATTTTTGGGTGTAAAAAGTTCAAAAATAATAGTGCTGTAAAACTTAAAACAAAAATTCAGTTTTCTTCAAATTTCAATTGTGCTGATGTACCGCCCAGACTGCTCTCAAGTACCCTTAAGGGTACTCATACCACTGATTAAGAAACACTGCTCTGGGAGAAATGCAACATCAAGTTTCTTTCAGATGGTCTTTTTGCTGCTCTTTGTTAGGGTACGTCTACTCTAGCCCCCTAGATCGATCTCGGGAGACTAATGAGGGTGACCGAAATTGCAAATCAAGCCTGGGATTTAAATATACCACACTTGATTTGCATGTTCCCGGATGGTCGCCATTTTAGAAATTGACTAGCCTGAAGTAACCGCCTGCATCTACATGCGGCAGTGAAACAGAATTCTGATTTAAAGCCCCTAATTTGAATTAGCCGGTAAACCTCATTGCAGGAGGAATACCAGCTAATCCGAGTTAGGGCTTTAAATCGGAATCCCGTTTCACTGCCGTGTGTAGACGTGGGCAGTTACTTCAGACTAGTCAATTTCTAGAATGGCGACGGGACGGGAACATGCAAATCAAGCTCAGGATATTTAAATCTCAGGCTTGATTTGCAATTTTGGTCGCCCTCATTAGCCTCCCTAGATCGATCTAGGGGGCTAGTGTAGATGTACCCTTAGGCACTAAGATTCCAGTGTGGCAGGCCTGCTGTAGAACTTTTTTAAGTTGACTATCAGAACTGGTTAAACGGGTCAGTTAATGTATTGTTTTACTATGAATAATTTAATATACTGTATTCAAATATAATTCACCTACCAAATAAAACAATCAATGACTAATGCGATGATTTATCAAATAATTTAATTGATTAATTGTTTTTGGTGTTTTTATTCTTCTAAACATCCAGCACAAAATTGCTGCTGTGAAATGAAAATAATATGCTTTTCATCTCATTCAGCGTATGGTTAAACAAACTCATAATGAGCTCAAACATATTGACATTTTGTTTTCAGTGGAAAAGAGACAGAACCAAGAACTGGACATTCCTATAACTGTGGGACGTTCAAGTTATAATTCCAAATCTGGACCAATTTTTCCAAATAGGATTCCTATCTTATAAAGGCTCAAACAAACAAACAAACAGAAAATTAAAGAACCTCTGACTTGGAAATCTTTGAAATCCAGATACAAATTATCCAGATGGAGCCCATATCTAATCCATGGAGAAGGGGAATGAATGTCTCAAACTCTTTCAGGGGTTGGAAATGCTTATTGTAGTTAGTTATCATGAATCTCAATATTACTGTCGTACACATGAAAAAGCTTTAGCAGATGAGGCCCATTAGATTGTAAGATCTTCTGGTTCAGGGATTTTTATTTTGTGTGTATTGTCCAGTGCTGAACATTTGTCAATACTAAATGTATTATAGATAATAAAAATATGCTTAATAATTAATATTGAAGCTTTCTAGCTTTTACACAGCAAATCATGTCACATGTTTATTTTTTAGCATGTGCTTAAGATCCATTGATTTTATTGAGGCTTAAGAATGTATTTATGAATTTTGGCTGAATAAGGATGGACTTAAGCAAATGCTTCAAGTTAAATGCATGTTTAAATGCTTTTTGCTGAATTGAAGCTTTTACCACTGAGTTCCCACTGAATTAGAATTAGTCCAGAGCTGAATTACTGAAAAACAGAAGAAAAGAATGGTAATATTTTAGGTTGGGAAACATGTTTTTAGTTCCCATTGCATGATTTGGAACATTTCAGAACTAAAATAGGAAAAAGTTGATTTCTTAACATTTGAATTTTCAAACACTTCTAAAAGAGAACTGTTTGAGTTTTTAATGTAGTGTAATATATATACCTAGGGTTCATAGTACAAATCATTAATGCATGTGAAAGACTATTTTTTACTAAAACTGGATTTATATATAACATGCTCCAGTAGTTTAATAACCACTTCCTTCTAGTGTCAACCAAAGCAAGTTCTTCACACACCACTGCCACTTCACAAACTCAAAGCTGAATGATCACTGCTGCGAGTGGAATATGTGTTCTGCTCTTCTGTCTCACATAAACTGTCACAGTATCCCATATAAGTCCTAAAATATAGATGGAATGAAAAGATGGCATCAGAGACATTTTCCCAGAACTCAAAAGCTCAGTATAAATTTGTGAGAGAACAGAGTATTTTAAATGGCAGAAATATTTAGGCCATTTACCACATCAGTAAATGAAAATACATTGAGCTGAGGCTGTGAAGAAATTCAGAGTCAATTCAGTGAGTCAAACTCCTATGCAGACCTAATTTTCATGGCCTGGTTTTCAAAATATCACCTAGATTTTACAACTATGGGACTGCTCACATGAGAGAGGGTTTATTTGGACATTCCCTTTGGGTATGTCTACACAGCGGGGCTAAAGTTGAATTAAGCTACGCAACTTCAGCTACATCAATTGCATAGCTGAAGTCGAAATAGCTTAATTTAGCTTTTGGTGCTGCCTACACACAAGAAGTCGAAGGAAGAACACACTTCCTTTGACTTCCCTTACTCCTCATGAAATGAGGGTTACCATGAGTTGGAGTAAGAAGTCCTCCAGCTCAACATTAGTTTGAAATAAAGGCTTGTAGTATAGACTCACACTATGGGTACGTCTAGGCTACAAGGTTTTGTCAACAGAAGTTTTGTCGACAGATACTGTCGACAAAGCTTTTGTCGACAAAGAGCATCTACACTACATTCAGTTCTGTCGACAAAGCAACTTGCTTTGTCGACATGGCAGTGTAGACGCAAGGACAGTTTACATGCAATAACGCTTTCTGTTGACAGAACTCTGTCAACAGAAGGCGTTATGCCTCGTGAAATGAGGTTTACCAGCGTCGACAAAACTGCTGAGTTCTGTTGACGTTATGTCGACAGAACTCAGCGGTAGTGTGGACGCAGGTATAGTTTTGTCGACAAAAGTCCACTTTCGTCGACAAAACACTGTAGTCTAAACACACCCAATGTTATTTCGGAACAACATCAGTTATTCCGAAATAATGCTGCAGTGTAGACATAGCCTTAGTTTGCTAAGAGTTATATCAGGTCTACACTATGCTTCAATCTGTTTCTGCTATCAAGGTTTAACTGCCACCATGGAAAGGTCATTGCATACAGAAGACTAGCTGGTTTCTGACTATGGAAATCCTTGTTACAAAGAAAAAAAGACTTAGCTAGCATCATCTAGTCAGATTCCATTTGAAGCTAGTTTGAGAGCTTGATGAAGAAAGTAACTTACCCACCCTAATCTGATTCCATCTACTGCAAGAGTAGACATCAGGGTATTGAACTAAAGATAGACTTTGGTCCTAAGTTTTCCATATGGGATGGGCTGCAGAAAGAAGCAAACTGGAATATTCATAATTTTTCTTCTGCAGGCTGATTAAAATCAAACATCACAGGAATAAAGAAAAGCTCCATGTATCGTGATACACTTCAGAGAAGAAATATGCAGTTGTTGAGCTATGAAGTTAATGAAAGTTTTCAGTAGGTCAATGTCATAATGGTTTCCTTAAAATACAAATACAGTAACATTTATACACCATCAAATAAGCCACAGTGGTAAGTGGAGTATTCCTAAATCAAACAGGACTATATATATCATCAGGCTGGGATATTTTAATGGATACTTATTTTCAAAACTTGTCTGGTCTAGAGTTGGAAGTACAATATGGCCCTGCTTATTTTCAGTTTAAAAGTAGAAGAAAATAAGTGATTATTTTAGTATTTTTCAAAAGCTTCTGTAACACAAGAATAGTTGCTTCTCTGAGAATCCGAACATGACCACAGATGCCTTTTCTGTTCTAGTTAATAAGATAACAAAGCTTCCCACTTAACTTTTGCTTTGCTAGCTTGAAGGAATGAAACAATGACAAAAACTCGCAAAAAGTTAATTAAAAAAATTAAAATGGAAAGAAATGTGGAACAATGGAAAGAGACAGAAATAATGATGGAAGATGTTGGGGGAGGAAGAGGCACAGGAATTTCCAGTGAAGCATTACTCCAGCCAGTGCATAGAAAGAAGTCTCTGAAGTAACCAGGGAAGAAAGGTAACAAGTTCAATCCTCTTCTATGGCATCGTTACAGCTAGATCTGGCCCTATTATTAAGATTTTATTTACTATGAAACAAGCTTTAGCTCTGAGAAAGGGAAGGAAGAGAGTGTTTATAAAACTGAAAATAAAAGTTAACTAGGTGTTTAGTAAATCTTTGGTTATACTTGAAATCACATTAAAAAACAAAAATGACTTTAAATTTAACTGTAATAATAAGCAAACCTTGCTTGAACCAATCTTTTATATATTTTTGTTTAATATATGTGTGAATTAGAACGACTCACGTGATCCTGGGTTGTGTTTACATTGAAGAGGCACTGCTGCGATCTAACTCAAGAAGACCACAACCAGAGCTCAGGTTTACATGAGGCTGCATAGACCTGGTGCACAAGGGTGGATTTTGTATGCTGTAGTCCAGGTAAAAGCAAGGAACAATAGAATTGTGTGGGGTTTCAAAAATGCATTGTTAAAAAGTAGTCTGGAAGATATACAAGTGTAACCCCCAAGGAGATTGCTTGGATTCCCGGGGCTTTGTCTGCTGGCAGCTCAGGGAGAAGCACTCTGAGTTTGCCTTGGCTCCCCCTCCCTACCAGGGCCAGAGTCTGCCCGGCAACCCACAGGGAGTGAGATGCCCCTCCCAGGGGGAAGGAGAGACCATTGTTGAGGGGAGTCTGGAGCCAGCCAGGAAAAGGGGAGGACTGAGTGTGTGGGAGCTAGTAAGCCCCAGGCCTGCATGCAGGGTTCCCCCTGAGAGCTAGCCTCTAGGGACCTGAAGGCAGGATCCCTCAGCTGGGTTTATGTCTCCACTGTTGATTCCCAGTTGTGGAGTTTGCTGGGAGGCTTCCCCAGCCAGGCGGAGTTGGCTCTCCAGCTCCCTGGGTGAGAGAGTCACTGCATGGTCAGCTGGGCTCTAGCAGCAAGTTCAGGGCTGCTGCCTGCTGTGTGGGTCTGGAGGCTGGCCTGGGAGGCTATAGTTTTGAATTTTGGTGCAGTTGTGGGGTCTGCATCTTGAGCCCTGCACCCCTTCACGGTGAGGGGAAATTCTGGGACCGAAGCAGCCTGGTTCCTGCTTGAAGAGGACCCCTGTGAGAAGAGAGCAGCCCCTTTGCAGAGACTGAGTCATCTCTCAACCTGAGGCTCATTCATGGAGTGTGTGAGTGCACCAATTTTTAGTTAGTAAGTCAGGGAATTTGTTTGGGGATTTTATTACCTGCAGCCTATTAAACTGTGGAGGGATTTGCTGCCTTCTCCCATTTGTGAGTCCTTTGGGCTGTACTGGACCTAGTCAGCCCCACTGCTAAACCTCTGCAGAGAAGGATTGTCTGGTCAACAGTCATCAAGGGCCCCAACAAAGTACGCGTACCAACGGGACACTAACTTCACAGTTGCAGGGCACCGGTGACCCTAAAAATAATGTTTTACCCTGTTCTGTTATAATTGTCTCCTGTTTAATATAATTGTGTTTATTATAGTGTATGTGTTTGTGTTATTTTCTGGGAGTCTCCAACTATCTGGTGAATACGTGGGGATTATCCTGGGCTAGAATTTTCCTCCCAAGCTGCCTTGGCAACCCTGCTAGGAAGGAGTGAGGGGGGTGGAGGCACCGCCAAGTACATCAATCAGAAAGAATAAAATTGAGTAGGTGGCGGGATCCAGAAGAACCCAGACCCATCCATCCGAACCTGAAAGGAGATTGGCTCTAAAAGAAGGTAACCAGGTGGAGAGGGGGCGCTACACAAGAGCATCAAAACTATGTCCAGGGGTAGAGAGTCCAACAGATAACCCTTTCGTGCCTTACAGCTTAGACTTTTACCCTTAATGAATATATTACTTGATACTTCAAGTAAAATAGAATATGAAACTATAATATGAAGCTAAAGGTCAAACGCCTTAACCTTTTTTCTTCTTTATTTTGATATTTTTTCATGTCCTGTTTAAGGTCACACCTGATATACAGTGTTCTGAGTTTTTCACTTTTTACTGATTTTTTTCCACTGATAAAGTACCATTTTTTAATTAAAGGAGTGCAGATTTTACTGATTTAAACCTATGTATTAATCCATTCAACATTTTTCTTACTTATTTTTGTTAAACACTTAGGCTACGTCCAGACTATAGGTTTTTTGCAGAATACCAGAGATATCCCACAAAAACCCTGCCATGTCCAAGGAATGCGTTTGCTCTTCTGCTTTTTTCATGGAAGAGCAAATGTGCTCTTTCAGGGAGCCCTGTATACCTCATTTCATGAGGCATAAGGGCTCCTTCGAAAGAGGAGGCTTTTCCACCTTTTGTCCCTGTCTACACAGGGCCAAATGGCAGAAAAACCTCTTCTGGAAAAAAAAGTGGAAAAAGCTACACATAACGTGGAGCGTATTTTGTGTAGCTTTTTCTGCAAAAACTTTGCAATCTAGAGCTAGTCTTATGTTTGTTGTGTCCTGCAGCTCTGAGATTGAAGCAATTCCACAGCATAAAACATAAAAGACACAGTAGAGGTTGGAAAATCAAATATTAATAGTCTTCTATGATTGGCTCATAAGAAGATGGTATTTTTTAACAGACATTGTGTGTAGTGCTGAATTTAAACAATCAGTTCTCCACAAAGATACGGCAAACATGGAGTGAAAATGCAAATCTATGTTTGAACACCAACAAGAAAATTCATGCTTAGAAATTTTTAAGAAAAATAATGATGGAAGTGAAGAGGATTCATTTCATTGCAAGTATTGCAGCACTGAGGCAGTGCTCACACTAACAGAATAAAGGAACCTGTTGAAAGCAAGCAACGCAAGAAGCTTAAAGAAGAAAGTGAGCTTCAGGATAAACAGTCAATATCAGGAACTTTCGCCAGGGCTGTAATGAAAGAGGACACAGCAAGACTGTATCAGTGAATTTGTGCATGCTCTTTGTGTTGCAAGACAACCACTGTTAATTGCAGAGGGGACTAATGGTGACTTTGTGCAATAATGCTGTCCAGCATCAAAACCCCTTCCTAATGCAGACAACTTCACTTGTAAGTATCTGAGGGTACATCTATGCAGCACTGTTATTTCGGAATGTAAGCAATTATTTAGACATAATATTGAAATTATTTCCAGCCAGAGGACTTCTTACTCTGGCCATGTCTTGACTAACTCCCTTTTTTGGTAAAGGGATGTAAATTAGGCACATCGATATTGCAAATATAGTCAGGATTTGAATTTCCCATGCTTCATTTGCATAATGGCAGCCGCCACTTTTTTCGAAATGGGGCTTTTTCGAAAAAAAAAAAAGGCAGTTTAGACAGGGCATTTTCGACAGAAATGCCTCTTTTTGAAAGATCCTTTTTTGAGGAGTACAGGATCTTTTGAAAAGGGGCATTTCTGTTGAAATGTCTAAACTGCCGGATTTGTTTGTTTGTTTTTTTCAAAAAAGCCCTCTTTCGAAAAAAAGCAGCGGCCTCCATTATGGAAATGAAGTACGAGAAATTCAAATAAAATAACCCTGCATTGTTTTGTGCTGACACGAGCCTCTTTGCATACACCTTTTTTTATTGATGCTGCAATAACTGACATGTTTGAGATGTGATAATAACTTGGGAAAATGTGGCCACAACTAACATAGATTCTGCTTCCTAGATGACTAAGATTACATGGGAGATTAAACTCAATCAGAAACCAGAGCTACTATATATTGCCTGTCCTGCTCTCTGATTAATATTCCACTGTCAGCAGTATTGCTACAGAAGAAATAAAAAATCTGAAGTCTTGCATCACTGGATTTGGGGCATGTGAACTAGTTGAAGGCTTTGTTTATACAATGCAGAATAAGTGCAGAGCTGACTGCCAGTTATTAAAAGATGCAGGAAAACGTATGGTGAGAAAACCCAGCTATCACTGGAATCCTTGTGGCCCTGGAATATGAGCTCCACCCGCATACTCAAAGCTTTCAACACAATGCTCAGCAAGAAATGAGATGTAACCACGGCCAGTAATCTGAACCCCGAAGTATTTGACACTGAAGATTCTTTTTGGAATGTCATCCAAGCGTTGCATCCCTTCCTTGAGGTAAATTTTACTGCAGATCACTATTGTTATGCAAGAGCATGTCAACCATTTGCCACTAAGAATGAAATTTCAAATCTGAAAGGGGAATATTACCATTGACATGAACATGCCTAAACCTGACAATGTTAAACTGGATGTTCTGGCTTTTTGGAACAGTCATCAAGACACATTTCCCAATTTCAGCACAGTGGCACAGCGAGCTCTGCATGCACCTCCTGGGTCTATTTCAAACCTGGACTACATCCAAGACAGCAAGAGGTTCAACATGAGTGAGAATAGTTTAAGAAAATTATGTGGGTGTACACAGACCAAGATTTCTGGAAAAACTAATAGTTCTGAGAGAAACAAAACAATTATACTGTAATAAAATATATATTACTAAAGTTTTTTTCTTTTCCCCCTAATTCCCTTCTCCCCCTTCCGTTTTGTTTGTTTGTTTGTTTATCCAATTTCACCCAGTTTCAATGTTTGAAAAATAACCAATGAAAAATTCCCAGAATTGTTTGGGGTTTCCCCCCCCCAAATAAAAACTGAAAATGCAGAACACTCCCGATACACTCCTGTGCTTAACTTTCAGCATGTTACTCTCTGTATCTGCTCAAAATGAAGCAGGTCTTAGTGTTGCACTGAATAGGAATGAACTTAAGCACTTGTGGCATTGGATCCTAAATATTCAGTGATCATCAGCACTGTGTACACTCACTAATCACAGAGGTTTCAGTTTTAATGATGGCATTTTAAACTTCATGTAACTTTGTATATTTTTAATTCAGTGTGCTTACTCACAAATGCAATGTGTCAGAGTAAAGTCCGCTAGTCCAAGAACACACAATGAAATCAGGAAGATGCACTTTTGCAAGCCTTTTGATTTTGAGATAGGGCTGAGCTGTTCACCTGGACTTCAGCAGCAGGCAAAGTACAGTTGCAAAGAATTAGCTCTGTGATTTGTCTCAGCTTTTTCTTTCTGAGTCTTCACTTGAAACTAAAGGTAAGTTGTCTGCCTCACTCTTTTCTTCAATTGTTTTCTTAATCGTTTTTAATCCGTCTGCTTCATTTTAAACAGATGCTTACATCTCACTGACTTCCATGAAAGTAAAGTTCATGCTGCAAGTTAAGCATGCACTTTGCTGTATCAGTATAGTCCTGCATTTGGAGTGTTTATTTATAAAAACAATTCCAGTAAGTTTTCATTAGTTATTTTCTAGACATTAAAACTTGGATGAACTTGAGTTAAAAACAAACCAAAACCAATTTATAAATTGTTACTGGCCCTATTTAGATTTGAATAGGGCCAGAAAAATTTACTAATCTAAGAGTCAGATAATCCACAGGGAGGAGAAGGAAATGTGATTGTGGAAAATGCTTTATGTAATATATTGCATTTTGACTGCAAGATACCTTTGTGGTTTTGCTTAGGGAAAACCTGGTTGAAGGAAAGTCCTTTTTGCTTTTTTCAAACCCCAAATCCACAGGTTGGTTTTCTTCATTTGGCCTCAGCCTAGCTGACATGTTTCCTGCAGCCACAGGTGGAAGTTTATACTAATTATAGACTAAAAGAACTCCTGTAAGCACAAATGCCAGAAAATACTCTCCGCAGTTTGTACACCATGCTGTCTAATTAATACTGCTTCATACATAGACAGCATGTGGAGCTGGTGTTTTGCATGTGCTAGCTCTTCGTTCTGTCCCCTAGAACCAGTACAGATCACTTTCAGGGGATATGGAGCATCAGATCTGATAAATGTGAGGTGTGCTTTTTAAATTTAAACACTTTGTCATTACATTATTTTCTATTGGTTTTTAATCAGATACAAAATTGTGTTATGTCGTATTGACTGTGTAAAAGAACAAGATAATGTGTATTCCAAATGATGGGACAGTGCTACCTATAAAAATGAACTGAGAGAAATGCAACATCATGCATTGAGAAATCGGGATGTGTGGGAGGAGAAAAGCCTATTTTGGTTTAGACTGGCTCTATTTTTAGCAGGTCTTTTGGTCACCTTCAAGCATTTTTTTATTTCTTCAAGTAATAAATAATTTAATTTTAAATGACTGTCAGTGTTCTGTTTTTACTGTGTATCTGCAGAGGGACTGACTCCGAAGAAGATGAATTTGAGAAGTTCAGTGGGATTTATTCTACTGTTACTCTTTAAATGTGCTGTGTGGACAAGTAGTGAAGAAACTGTGGTGCTTGCTAATGCCCACCTTCTCCCTCCAGGCGGCTACCAGAGATTGAGTAACATCAATGAAAAAGGTACTCAGCTAGACAGGGAGTGGTGGAGATGGATGTATTTTACTTTAAAGTCTTTACTATCCTTTTTACTATGCATTCACTACTATAGTCTGTGAATACTTCACAACATTGATGAGCATTCGACAGTCAAAGATAAAGACTTAATAATAAATATTCATGATACTAGTTAGCAATTTATAATGCCTTTTATTCACAGATCTCAAAATATATTAAAAGTTTAAAAACTGTTTATTTACAAAAGGTTTTAGTTCCTTTCTCTTCCCAGAATATGTTTTTTTTCCAAGTACCTTCTTGGAGTTCATTTCTTTAGTGTTCCTCTGATCTGTTGATGGTCTCAACTCTGATAAGCTTCAGTATATTAATTGATCAGTATTTTAATTGATCTTTCCCTGAGAAAAGAAAAAGTCATAGACATATGATCAGTGCAAGGACTGTTAGGCTACATCTAGACTGCAGTGCTATTTTCGGATACCAAATAGCTATTCCGCATCTTTTGAGCGCACCTGTTATTTTGAAATGTAACGGGCTTGCTATTCTGACATCCCTGTAAACTTCATTCCATGAGGAGTAAGGGATGTTTCGGAATAGCAAATTATTTCAAAATAAGTGCTGTGTAGACAGCATCAAATTTTGAAATAACCTATTTCAAAATTGACTCAAAATAAGCTATTCAGTTTGAGGTATGGGTGCAGTGTAGATGCATCCTTAGGGACAGCGGTGAAAATAACTTAAAATTTCTTACAGGTACTGTCCTATTGCAACTCGGGTCCCTGCCAGCTCTTTAAATAGCTCCCTGCAGCTCTTGTTGGAGCTGGGCACCAGAGCGCACCTGCTTACTTTCACCTCTGGTTAGTGACTTCTATGAGTAAAGAAACATAGAGCCCAGATGCTGTGAATTATGTCATCCTCTCAGAATACTCTGCAATAGCATGTTGGGGACTCTGATAATCTGGAAAAGCTTAAAAAACAGCAAATAGTCCTGTAGCACCTTAGAGACTAACAAAAAATATAGATGGAACCATGAGCTTTCGTAGGCACAACCCACTTCTTCAGATGAATGGCGTAGAGGGGTCCAGGTTGCAAATAAACAGAGAAAGAGAGGGGATGGGGAGGGAAGGAGAGAGAAAAAAAATGGAGAAAAAATGTCAGTTAGAGTGTCCATGCTAAATGAGACTAATAGAGAGGGCTATAAGTATTCTAAGTACCTGGTGCTTATCATTTTATGTCAATAGGATGTGGAAGGTCACAGCCTGTCTAGGACAAGTCTTTGTTTAAACCTCTATTCAAGATGTCAGACTTGTAAGTGAAACCCAGTTCTGTAGTTTCTCTTTCCAGGGGACTTTTGAAATTGCTTTAAAATAATACAGACACTTTTAGCTCCATTAGGGTATGTCTATACTACATGGCTCTGTTGCCAGTTTACTAGACATACCCAAATGAAGTGGCAATTTAAATAATCGCCGCTTCATTTAAATTAAAATGGCTGCCACGCTGAGCTGATCAGCTGTTTGTCGGCTCAGCGTGCTAGTCTGGACGCTCCGCGGTCGACATCAAAGGCATTTGTCGACTGCCTCATTATGCCTTGTGGGATGAGGTTTACCGGGGCAGTCGACAAATGCTTTTGATGTCGACCACGGAGCGCGCAGACTAGCGCGCTGAGCCAACAAACAGCTGATCAGCTCAGCCCGGTGGCCATTTTAATTTAAATGAAGCGGTGATTATTTAAATTGCCACTTCATTTGGGTATGTCTAGTAAACTAATCTACATGGCTCTGGCGACAGAGCCATATAGTCTAGACATATCCTTAGTGAGAGCCCAGGCAAGTTGAAATGTTCCCTAACAGGTTTCTGTATGTTACCATTTTGAATATCTGATTTGTGTCCATTAATCCTTTGTTGTAGAGACTGTACAGTTTGGCCAGTATACATGGCAGTGGGGCATTGCTGGCACTTGATGGCATGGATCACATTAGTGAATGTGCAGTTTTAAGAGCCTCTGATGTGGTGGCTTATGTGGTTAGGTCCTGTGATGATGTCACTTGTATAGATGTGTGGACAGAGTTGGCACCAGGGTTGATTAACAATCTACAACCTATCCTGGAAAATGATCCCTTACTCTCACAGGCCTTGAGGTACACACCTGTCCTCACCTACAGACAGCCCCCTAATCTCAAACAAATTCTTTCCAGCAACCACACAGCACACCTCAAACATACTCATCCAGGAATCCACCTCTGCAATCAGCCCCGGTGCCAACTCTGTCCACACATCTATACAAGCGACAACATCATGTGTGAGTCTCTGGTTAATGACACAGATAATAAATAATATCCTTCCCTACAAAAGAGGAATTGCTGAGATGTATATGTGTACTTCTTAGCTCAAAAACCAGACATTGTGACTTTCTTTCAGAGCAGCTTGAAATCAATATGAGTAAATCAAAGGTTCCTTTGATGCCTTAACAGGACGTTATCAGTGATTTACATAAGATTTGTTCATAAAAGGTGAAATTCACCTTTAAGCAGAGGGCCAGTCCAAGGTCTATGTGCCACTTTTATCCCACCTAAGCCCTCAGAAACATACAATTTCTGTATACATACAAGTTTATCCCGTAAATTTTTTATATTCACAATGAAGTGAAAAACATTTAATCTGTTTTTCTTTTATTGGTGTTCAGTATTTTATTAGTTCCCCATTGGCCACAGCCTAATGTAGTTTCATGAATACAACACCAGCTAAAATTAACAAACCACAATAAGTGTCAAGATCTAGCTATTTATACATGAAAAAATCTGGGTCTGAAGTGAATTTCTAGGTTTGCCACTTTGTTCTATTCTTCTGAATTTGTGAAAGTTGTGCAATACTCTTTTGCTCTCTTTTTTTGCCCATTCTACCTATATTTCTATCAGCAAAATAGGGCTGCATTCCTGATACAGAGTTTGAGTATGGATTATATGACACAGGAGATTTTCAGAGACATGAATAGTAGCTAATTACCATATTGTCATTGAAAGGCAATCAGAGTTGAGCGAGTCTTTTTTTTTTTTTTTGCCTTTTATAAATCTCCCTTATATTCTGCCCTGATTATTTGCTGAACTGCTTCCATTGATTTTAGCTGGTGGCCCATGTATGGGCTGAAGAATGTGGCCATACTGGGTTTGTCTAGACTGCATCCCTCTGTCAGCAAAAAGAGGCAGTCTAGAGGGGGATCTGTTGAGAAAGAAAGCATTTTTCGACAGATCCCTTATGCCTCCTGCAAGTAGGTTTACAGGATCTGTTGAAAAAGGCTTGCTTTCTTGACAGATCCCCCTCTAGACTGCCTCTTTTTGCTGACAAAGTGCTGAGTCGGGAAAAACGATGGCCATTTTTATGCAAATTAAGCATGGGATATTTAAATCCCCGCTTCATTTGCAATGTCGACCTGCCTAATCTGCATCCCTCTGCCAAAAGGGATGCAGTCTAGACATACCCACTATGTCCTTGTCAAATACTGATAAGACAATAGTTCATTAATTCTGAAATTTAAAGTCCAGAATTTTGAGAGATTTACAAGTCGAGAGCAACATTTTAAACATACTTTTCTTTCTCCCCCATAGAATATCCAAGAGATTGTTACGAGATTTTTCAGCACTCTGAACGAAGCGCCAAGGATGGTCTTTATGTCATTCAGCCAATGAAAGAGCCTATTGTTACTTACTGTAATATGCAAGATGGTGGGTGGACCGTAATTCAGCATATTACAGCCAATAGCACTGTGGACTTTGATAGGCTATGGCAGGACTACAAGTATGGATTTGGCTCAGTTCATGACAACTACTGGTTAGGGAATGAATATGTTTATCAGTTAACTAACACAGCAAGGCCCTATACACTTCGGGTCAAACTTGTAGACCTAAACGCTGAAATCAAATGGGGAGAATATGAACCATTCAAAATAGAAGATGAGGCGTCTCAATACAGAATCAGGCTTGGCCTATACAAAGGAAATGCTGCTGATGCCCTAACCCAGGATACAGAAGCTTATCTCCATGATAATCAAAAGTTCACTACAAAAGACAGAGACAATGATAACTATTTTCAGAATTGTGCCAAAATAGAGTATAACGGCATTCCAGGGGGAGGGTGGTGGTATGATTCTTGTGCTGGAGCAAATCTAAACCGCAGGAATGTTATATACTGGCAGAAAGACTGTACTAAGGAACATTTGTGCAAGTTTGCCTGGATGATGGTCAAGCCCATTGACCCTGAGCAGTGTCCTACTAAGGCTTGTCCTTGTCAAAAAGATGAATTGTAGATAATATTATTTCATTATAAAGTGAGACAATAAAATCAACTTCTAAAAATCTCTTTTGAAAAGTTTTCTTGATCTCTTGAATAGAGTCCATCAGTTCACTTTTTGTTTACTATAGCTTAATTACTTTCTGTGACTATTTCTTGCAGAAACTCTAAAACTAATTTCAAAATAAAGATGAACTCATGCTACAAAATTCAGGTGCAGACTTTGAGCATTCCAAGGTTTTTTTTCCCAGAGTTTCTATTCCACATGCAACAGTGTTAAAATCAAATGACAAACTTCAGATCTGGCTCTGGATTCAAATCCTGAATTTCTCCCAGAAATCCGGGCCATTTAGATCTATGTGGTGTGGTACATTCCTCTCTCTGATTCAGACACCAGTTGATTAGATGTACTAATTTTGGATTCTTGTGATACCAAATAATAAATGCACTATTTCAATTATCACTATTCAGAGCACACAAGGAAGAATACCGTCTAAAGACAAAAACTTTTTTTTATAGTTCATTTTATTTATTATCTTGAGGAGAGGAGAAAACAGGCTATCTGTGAATTAATGAATCTGCTTTGTGAATCCTAGATTAATTATGACATGAATCTGCTATAGATCTTCCTGAATATTCAGAATTTAGTTCTGCCAGTAAATAAATTTTGTGCTGAAATAACTTGCTGGACTGGAACTTCGGGCATGACTGTCATCTGTCTACATCTAGTAATAGGACAAGGGTCAGGCGTAAACACGGGCCTTTACTATGTGACTCAAAGAAACAGCTCAGCTGCGTTGGCTAGAAGAGAGGACTGATATGATCTGACATATTGCATCCAGTAGAGGGCGGCAACATACACAAATGTGAGGAGAGTGTTTTCCTTATGTGAGTATTCATGTTTGGATTTCACATTTACACAATTGCTCATTTTCATGTGTCTTGCAAAGTCACACACTGTGTGTGTGTGTGTGTGTGTGTGTGTGTGTGTGCGCGCATATTAAGTTTCTGAGTTTACAACATCTATAGTAAAGAAATTTCAATACTTAAGTGTCTCCCTGAGTCATACATCACATGGCTTCTCTCGCCTGTTAGTTCCTTCCCCTGTTCCCTTTTTTGGTGAGCTTCAATAGAACAAAATATCCAACAAAGAACATTCTTTATTTTTATTAGACTAGTTAGAATTGGGGTTTATCTAAACTGCAGGCTTCTTTCAGAAGAAGCTTTTCTGGAAGAGATCTTCCAAAAAACTTCATCCAAAAGAGAGTGTCCACACTGCCAAAGCGCATCGAAAAAGTGATCTGCTTTTTCAAAAGATAGTGTTCATACTGAATGGATGCTATCTCACATTTAAGCTGTGATTACTAAGGACGGAGTGGCCACCAGGGTACCTGTGCTTTTTTCCTCTTTCCTGTTCTTCTGAAAAAACTCCCTCTTCCACATCCACACACGCCTTTTTTCTTTCAGAAAAGGCGTTTTTCCTCATAGAATGAGGTTTACCATTCAGAAAACCCCTTCTGTCCTTCCAATTTTTTTTTCGAAAGAACACAATAGCAGTTAAGTTTTTTCGGAAAAATGGCCCTTTTTTAAAAAAAAAAACCCTGTAGTCTAGACGCACCCTATTAGCAATCTTATTAGCCTTTCTATTAGAAAGTCCTATCTCCTGGGTTTACAATAATTATAAAATTCTCTCCAAGATAAAACGTGGTGATCAGTTTTTAAAAATTGAAAACAAAATGGTAATTTTAGAGCTGTTGCAATACAATTAAAAAGAAATCTTTATATTCTTAATATATTTCTCTGTTTATTTCTGTGTGGCAGTTTTGCTTCATTTTAAAATGAAATTTTGCAGGATGATACTCTAATATAGAGACAATATTAAAGTGTTGCTTCTCCCCCGATTCATGATATATTTCTAGCCTTTTCTTCATATTATTGTGAGTTAAGAACAGAGTATAAGTAGAGCCCTGCAGATCCGCAAATACCTGCTTTATAAACACAGATAACTGCATCCACAGATGTCAACTGCTGGAGACTATTTTTATGAATTGCAGATGGATAGGGAGACAAATTTTATATCTAAAGCCCTGCAAATCTATGAATCATTTTTTGAGAATCAGATGCAGATACACATTTTGTATCTATGAAGAGCTCTAAGTATTAGCCTTATTTCATATTTTCTAGTTTTGGATGTTGTTATTCAACTTTCACATTATTTAAACACAAGAAGATTTGCCTGGTGTTGCTCAGGTTCTAAGCCCAATTAATTTTTGTTTTTTGGAAAATAAAATGAAAATGCACATGCTTCATTTAAATCATTGCTCTGGGTAGGATTGGGGATGAGAGATTCAGTATGCAGGCTGTCCCAGGGAAAGAAGACTATTCCAGCCTTCTCTCACCACAGCAACTTGAGGCATACCTGGGGTTGGGTGAATGTCCCCTGGCTGGGGCAGGTTCAGGTTAGGCTGGGTCGGGATGACGAAAGGACCACTTGTCTCGTGGCAGCAGCAGTTTTGGGGTAGCTCCAGGTTGGGTGCAAAGGCTGGGTGGAGTCATTCCCTCTTCTCCCCCGCCACCCCCCGCCATAGCAGAGAGCTGCCACAGCTAGGAGGAGAGGCACAGCCTCTTGTTATCCTAGCAGAATGGAGATGCTGTGGCAGTTCTGTGCTGGGACTGCCAGGAGCCCCTGCCCTCCATGAACGTCCTTCAACGTTCGCTCAGTTATGTCAGTTTTGAGAACTGTACTTGATTTGATGATTCTTCCTCTTTTCTATTTGGTTTTATGAGAAGAAATCTGCTGCAGCTCCATCGGGCACAGACAGGAGAGGGAGTGCATGTCACTTTGCTATGGCAGGTCCAAATTTGTCTGTCCTCTGCGCTTCCCAGCCAGAGTGAGAAATGCACCAACCTGTGCACTTTCCCCTCGCTTTCTGATGAAGTGGAACAGCCCAATGGTCCTGGACAAATGGGGTGGGGGGGAGCTTCAGTCCCCCTGCCTTCCATAAAGGGTGCCTGGATGAGGTGGAAGGCTCAGGGATGGGGTAGTCCTGAACAGGAAGGAGCACCCCTAATCAGCCCCTTTCAGCTGCCTGGGGATGCTGTCTCTTTTCTATACGGTTTTATGAGAAGCAATCCTGTTCCAGGCACATCCCATTTTCCTGGACCTTGCTTTAAGTTATGATAACAGAAAGCTGTATACCGAATTTGGTGGTCCTAGCTCTTGAGAGGAGTTCTTGGTTAAACAGACAAACACACACAGACAGGCATACAAACTCTCTCAAATATATCGTAACTAAGACATTTTTCTTGTTAAGAATATGAAACATAATATTACTGAATTTTAATATGAAATATAATATATTGTTCTTTAGCGGTTATTAAACTATATTAAATTAATCACTTTTAAAAGTATAAAGAAAAGGATTTATCTTAAAACAATCTGGAAAGTTCTCGGGGGGTTGTACATATAAATAGATTTATCTTCACTCAGTTCTACTCTGTATCACCAGAATATCTATCTGGCATCTACAGCATCCTTTTCTGTTCATTTTTATTGTTATTGTATGGAAGTCACTAGTGTAATAATTAAGATATCTTTTATATTTGGAGTTTTCCATAAAATGCTTGTGGATTGTTTTTAAAATAGTAGAAGTGTGATAATGTGCATCTAAATTATTAATTTAAAGAAATTACAGCACCTAGGGAGGATCAACAGAGGATAATCCGAGAGATGAGAAATAGAATGTGAAATTAAGAAGCTAAATTGCAATAATATTTTTTTTTACCTTGTACTGCAAAAGAAACCAGGAATTTAAAACACAGGTAAGGGCTTCAGGAGATAAATTAATATAATTCACATGCTTATATTGCATCATCTGACTTTTTAATGCTCAAATAAATGAAGAGAAGTACTGTAATGGGGAGGAGATATGGATAATTACTGAACATTTTGTACATTTACACATTCAGAGAGTGGGCCCGAGCAATTTGGGGAGATTGGAAAAAGTAGCCTTTCTGAATTTTTAGACAACTTCCTACTTGTCTCTGTGTAGATGGAAATGTGCAACATGAAGTACTAATAGGAGACACTAGACTTTAGTTAAAATCTGTGAGTGACAGTGTGTTTAACTGGGAGTTTTATTCACCTTGTCATGTTGTATGTGAGTTCTAGTGTTCTACAGTAACTCTGTGTGTGTGCCTCAGTTTCCCAGGGCATTGCCTAGATGGTGATGGGAATTTCAGGTGTTACTCTCACTGAGGAAGGCTACCCCAGTTGCCTGCACATACCTAATGACCGGTGCCCTTTGTAACCTGAGCAAGGAGGGAGTATGGACAGGTGATGCCTTTTTCCTGGGAAGCAGGACAAAGGCTGGAGGATGAAGGGATGACTGGGACCAGGCTGCTAGATGTGTGAGCTTCTCTCAGATGGCTTGGGGAGGGCAGAGAGAGGGTCAGGTCACTAGCTCTGGGCCCCTCTCTCTCCAAGATGGATTGTACTGACAGCTACTGGTGACTATGCCGACAAGTCTGTTTTACGCTGTATCACTGTTGACTAATAATCTTTCTGTTCTACCTGATGGCTGAAAGTCACATCTGACTGCAGATGGGGTGCAGGGCCCAATGACTCCTCATGCCCTCGGTGACCGACAGTAACATGAAATCTCATTCCAAGGCATCACATAAAATATGATTGAGAGACTTCAAGTTACAGAGAAGTCACCATGTACACCAGGCCCACCACTGCGGGAGTAATTGCCTGGGAGGGACCCAGCAATTCAAAAAGGCCCACGGCTCCTGGCCGGTGCAACTGTGGGAGACATAGCCCCAGGCCCTTTAAACCACTGCCAGGGTGTGTCTAGACTACATGCCTCCTTCGACGGAGGCATGTAGATTAGCCAGATCGGAAGAGGGAAATGAAGCCGCGATTAAAATAATCGCGGCTTCATTTCAATTTAAATGGCTGCCCCGATCTGCCGATCAGCTGTTTGTCGGCAGATCGGGGGAGTCTGGACGCGATGCCCCGACAAAGAAGCCTTTCTTCATCGACACAGGTAAGCCTGGTTTCACGAGGCTTACCTGTGTCGATGAAGAAAGGCTTCTTTGTCGGGGCATCGCGTCCAGACTCCCCCGATCTGCCGACAAACAGCTGATCGGCAGATCGGGGCAGCCATTTAAATTTAAATGAAGCCGTGATTATTTTAATCGCGGCTTCATTTCCCTCTTCCGATCTGGCTAATCTACATGCCTCCGTCGAAGAGGCATGTAGTCTAGACACACCCCCAGAGCCCTGGGCAGTGTGCTCTAGGTGGCTTTAAGGGCTGGAGGGATATGGTGTGGTCTGGGCCATGCTGAGGTATGGCTGCCCTAGCCCTACCCCTTCCACTCCTTCTGGGAGCGTGGAGTCGGCCCTCCCCACAACTCACCCAGGGGCTTGGCAATTCTGTCGGCCCCCCTATTTACACTGATTTAAACTTGCAATTGACCTGTTCCCCATGCCGCAAAGGAAGGTAACCGCTCTCCTCCCACAAGGTCATTGCCAGTTTAACCCAGGGGAAAATTCCTCCCTCACCCCAAATACTTACATGCTAGCAAATATATAGTTAGTAAATCCAGTTAAATGAACCCCACTGTGTCTATGTGGTTCTTCGTATTACATTTATTGAGTAAAGAGCGAAAGACACAGCATTAGTGATGAGAATGGGATTCTAATGCAGTAATACAGTGAAGCAGAAGCTATGAGTATGTTTATACTTGCACTTGATTGACACAACTTTTTTCATTCAGGGGTGTTTTAAAATCCCCCCATGAATGACAAAATTTTGCTGCAGTAAGTGGAAGTATGAATGCTGTTTTGGTCGCAGGAGTGCTCTGCTGTTAATAAAGTGAAATCCCCTTATTGGGGGTGAGAATATTTTTTGTCAACAAAAGTGCGGACAAGCAGTATTACAGAAGCCTTGTCGCTAAAAAGCTGCATAGTGTGGATATATCCTAAGTAAAACTACAGAGAAAATTGGACCCAATAACCTCTGGGATTTGAACTTAACTGTGCATTTACATACATTTTTAAAGGTTGCAAATGTTTGGCTCTTTGGGGAAAATGGACTTATTTGATAGTTCAGTAGAGGACTAGCCAGCTATTATTAAGAGACTGGTATAGTATATAATTGCTAATAGTATTGTAGCCCAAAGCCTAGTGTGCTTCAGCAGCAGCTCTGGGAACTATAAGTTGTGGATTACAAACTCCGGCATATTGGGAGAACTTCATGGTTCCTTCCAGGATGTACCTTCTGCCCCCAGCAGGGTCTCATCAGGGACTGTGCTAGAAGCAGCGTACAGGCTGCATATGGAGAGGAGGGGCTGCTGAACTGTGATCCTGTTCTGTGTTTTTTTACAGAATAAAGCTTGTTCCTGGTGGGTTGTCCAAGTAGGTCTGGTCTGAGATACAAACACACTAATATACAACACAGAGCACACCAAGGAGCCTCAGGCCTAGCCTCCCACAGCTGTGTAAGAAGTCACAAGGCTTCCCCTATGCTGAATAACCTCACACTGGAGCTAGTGAACAGGAGGGATTACAGTATAATTGATGAGAAAAGATGGTGGTTTTACTAAGTGTAATGGATACTAATTTGTAACCTGCCACATAGCCTAACACTCCCTATTAAATCCACACACGAAATATTTGATGAGATTGTGAAAAGTCTACAAAATCGTCTCTCCAAATATCCAGTGGTGTCTAAAGAGTGTTTCTGCTTTTTTAAATGGAATAAAAAAGAAAATGTAACAATTTCTGAATATGTGGCTGAAGCCTGGAAATTAACAGAGCATTGCCAGTTTGTAGGGAGTTTAAACGGTGAATTAAGAGACCAGTAGAGTGAGTTCTGCAGAACGAAGCAATCCAAAACCAATAATTTGCTGAGGCTAAGCCTACGCAGGAACATTACTGCACTGAAATTTTCTAGCTTAGGGTGTGAAATACCACACACACACTGAGCACAGCAAGTTACAATACTTTAAAGTGCCAGGCTATGTCTATACTGCGCTGTTTTGCGCAAGAAATATGCAAATGAAGTAAAGCATGGAATATTGCTGTGCCTCATTTGCATAATTAGTGAGTGGCCAGTTTTTGTGCAAAAGCCTCTTGGGCAAAAACAGAGCACAGTGATATTCCATGCTTTGCCTCATTTGCATATTTTTTTGCACAGGAGGGGGCAGTCTAGACATAGACCCAGTGTAAAACTGTGCTGGGAGCTGTGCTTCCAGCTTAGCTAGTCCCCTCTTGGAGGTGGTTTACGCAGAGGGCAGGGAGAGCTCTCTCCCAGCATTCCTGCTGTAGACATGCTGCAGTGCTTTACACTTTAAAGTGTGAAGACAAAGCCTAAGATGATTTGATTCAAAAAAGTGTGCTAGAAATTGCAATATCAATAGATTCATAAACTGGCATAAACTGAATCATTGCCAGTGACAAATGCCATGGTAAAACACAAAATTGTAAGTGATCCAGTACTGGCTTGAATGTATGACATATGATGAATGGATGGTGTGTACACACGAAAAACTGTTTCCAGGTTTCTTTGCTTGAAAAGAACAGTTAAGTATATATCAAGGTTGCCTAATATGTGGCAGAAGAGTGGTTAGTCCTACAAAGCCCAGGCCCCAGGTCATGTATATTCAAAGAATTTGATGAAGGCCATCCAGGAATTGTAAAAACGAAAGTTCTTTCCAGGAATTTTGTGTGGTGTCCAGATTGTTTTGCAGTGTCTTTCATATGTGTGTCAATGTCAAGCTTAACATATTCCTTTGGAATGTAAGTCACCATTGTCATGAATCCATATAGATTATAATGAACCATTTATGAGATATATGCTGTTTTTATTTGCCATAGATGCTCATTCTAAATAGCGTGAAGTATTCTGTATGAATTCTGTTATATCACTGCAGACAGTGGAAGTGTCAAGATTATTATTTTTATGGACAGAAGTTCCTGAACATATTATTAGTATAAACAACTCAATTCACCTCTGAAGAATTTCTGTGGTTTATCAAAGAAATGGTATCAAACAAGTTACATCAAATCTATACTCTCTTCCTACAAATTGATTTTTATCCACACATTCAAGCAAGAAATTCTTGAAAATTCAGCTCCAGATTTGGATTTTGGAAACCCCAAAGTTTTGCAGAGTATTTGGATTTAGACCTGGTCCAGAGTTCAAATCAGAATCTGGATTCAAACTTCAAACTCTGCTGAAGTTAGAGGGCTTTGGGGTCTGGGTTTTTGGTTCAGCTCTACTTTCCCATAATAAACACTTCACTTTGTAGTGACAGTTGTGACGGATGGCAGAACCAGGAGCAATGGTCTCCAGTTACGGTGGGGGAGGTCTAGGTTGGATATTAGGAAAATCTATTTCACTAGGAGGGTGACGAAGCACTGGGATGGGTTACCTAGGGAGGTGGTGGAATCTCCATCCCTAGAAGTGTTTAAGTCTTGGCTTGACAAAGCCCTGGCAGGGGTGATTTAGTTGGGATTGGTCCTGCTTTGGGCAAGGGGCTGGACTTGATGACCTCCTGAGGTCTCTTTCAGCCCTAGGATTCTATGATTCTATGACTCTTCTCTAAGACAACACCAGCATTTTCCAGCATTACCTGAGATGCTTTAATTGCTGTAGTGTGTTCTCGTTTATCACATTTAAATCACGTACCTTGTCTCACTGATATTTTTACTTTTTGCTTGTAGCAGGTAGAAAGCTTTTCAAGCGTTACTATCCTTAGGAACATGTGTACTTAAACATATTAAATAAGTTTGATCTGTACAATTAATTTAAAATAGTTATGTACCAAATATGGGTGGGAAGGAATATCATGGTTTTCTGGAAAATGCCCATAATAAGTAATACATAGATTAGATATAAGTAAAAGTAGAGATGAGGCCTTTTCATGATGCTGAATTCTCATATAGGATCAGAATCTGATTTTTTCCCCTCAACTTCAGGAATGAGATGGAAGCGCTTGGATTTTGGAACAGGATTGTTGTTTGAAGTACACGTTCACATCTCAATCCAGAACCATGTGCCCCTGCAATTCACATTGTTCTGACCAGGGTCTCAGTTTGGACCTATCTCTGATTAAAAGAAATGAAGAACAAAAATGATCTGGTAGAAAAATCTTTAAAAATTTAAGTAAGATTGATCTTCCTTCTATAAAATGTTTAAACCAATCTGAGGAATACTGTGGCATGGGTATGATTTTCTATTGAAACCTGTAGGTTGATTTAAAACTTCTAATGAAAAGATAATTCTTTCTCAAATTCTATAGGTTAGTTAGAATAATTTCTGTAAAACTCTTTTGGTAACATCCTTCTTGAATTCAACAGGATTTTTCCACAAAAGAAGGTTTTTTGAGCTCAGTCTAGGCTCTGTTGAGTCCTGAGTTCCCACAAAAAGGTGACTATATACCGATTTTAATTAAATATTCTACACTAGAGTTCTGAAGATATTTCAAGTCTGCATCTTCAAGAACAAAGAAATCTAAAGAAGAGTCAGGGCTACCTTATTTAATACATTTTAGGGGAAAGGGACTGGAAGTGTAAAGAAAGAGAGAGGAAATGACATTTGTATTTTGAATAAGGATTAGTTCTTAAACATATTTGTGTGATTGGCTTGGGGAACACTTACTTAAAGATATAAACATTTTACCCAAAAGATCTCTTTACAAGGTCCCTAGTTCATAACCAGTTATCAAAATGAATAGACGTGTAAAGAACAGGAATCCAGATAATGTAGATGGTAAGCATTTTAGTCCACATTAAGTTTAAAAGGGAGCTTTACAGAACTTGAAAATTAGATATAATTAACTACTAAATTATGTTTTGTTGAGCCTCATGTTACCATACTATATAACAGGAAAGCATAAACATCCTATATTTCTTTATATAATTCCAGGTATTTACAACATACCTCCTGGTTTGGCAATGTAACGTCTCAGATGCTAGCAGCATAATTTGAGCACATATTTCACAATTACATTGAACTGACATAATTGCATCCATCGCTATATAATCTACCTTATACATCTATTCAGCACATAGTCCATAAACGTTTACAAAACACTCTTGTTTAACAGAAGCCAAAAAGGGGCAACGAAAATATCCCATTTAACTTCAGAAGTAGAAGCCAATGCTTTACTTTAGCAACAACATTGCAGCTAGCAAGAATTGGTACAGCCTTATACATTTTGCCTTTACTATAGCTTTTGTCATTGATGTGTACGTTAATATTGTGTTGAATCAAACACTCTACTTGCGTGTTTCATCCAATGAAAAATAAGATAAACCCACTATAATTACCAGTTAGGACACATCCACTATACACAGAAAAAGCTCTGGATGGTGACAGAGGAAAAATCAACAAAAGGGTCTTTATAAAAACCCACGTTTCCCTTTAATAATCATATGCCAAAGTGCCAGAAGTAACTCAGACAATATAATGTACTTCAAAATCAATCATGTTGAATTCAAAATATTTTTTTTCACATATCACTAGCCTTTCATTGGCATATTTTTCCTCTAAAAATTAGGAATATTTTAAAATTACTTACACAATGGACATTGACATTAATTAATTGGATAGTTATGGAAAAACATGTCTTTCATGATAACTACTATTAATTAAATTTTCAACTCCACTGAAAACAAATTTTACTGAAAACAGTGACAAATTCAGGATAACTAGCATGAAATCTGATGCATTATCTCTGCACTGTGCAAGTATTTCATGTCACACTGTTATCATATTAAATATATTCTGAGATGTAATATTGAGATGGGCCCAAATCAAAACTCTTGATCCAAATACCCCTAAATTTGGATAAAGGCTAGATAGACCTTGTGATGTGGGCTCATCTCTAGTTCAATATTTGTAATTTCTTACAGGATGTTTATTTTGTTGTCCCTTTAAAAAATATTTATTTATGCTCAGATTTTTATGCCCTCTGATTTCTCTTGCCACTTCCTTTGTTTCCAAACGGGATTTTGGCACTTAATTTTATTATTCTGTAGTGAGATACACATTACCCCACTCCACCAGCTTTGCACTGCAAGTGACTGTAATGACAGAGAACCCATTTATATAAGGGCTTCTCCTACCAAATGGAATACTTCATGCAGCCCAGTACTATCATATCATCTCTAACCACCCACTCTTTTTGCAGGAGAGGCATCAGTGAGAACCCGTAGGCCCCACAAACCTCCGTTTCTGGAACAGTCCATTGGCACGCGGGGGCTGAACACGCTGGTCCCACTGCACCAGGGCTGGCCTGAACACACTGGTCCCAGAATCCAGGAGCCACAAAGATGTTTTAACAGCTAGTTTTCCCCAACTGAGCATTTCGACTAGCCCAGAAGATCTAACTCCAAGAGAACAAATAATTCCAAATATTAATTAGGTAATATTTGTAAAATGAAGATCAAAAGTGCTATATAAATGCTAAACAATATAACAATTAATATAGAACACTCAGAGGTGAGTCACAAAAATCCTGTTTTCATTTTCCAGTAATACCAATTTTCTCAGTATTTTTAATAGTCTCATGATATACTGATGACTACATGACATCAATTTATGTTTTTTCCTGTGTTCTGTGTCTCATTAAACTAATGGTAGATTTCTGAGTGGGAGCAGGGGAATTAAAGAGAGATTTATTTTTATTTATGTGCTGTATAATAGTAAATAAAATAAATTAAGTGTGAAGTGCAATGAATTCCATTTTGTACAGTCACTTTGCACTGCTAGTGTGCATTTAAAAAAACTAAAACTCCCGGTATATGAAGAAATACAAATTCAGAAATTTCTGCTATTTGTTTACAGGTGGTACTTTGCATGACAGCCCTGGTATTGACACTGGGTTCTTAATATACAAACAACAGTGTATATTATATCACCTGTGAGCTCTCCCCTCCACTCAGAAACACTGTCCTGAAACAGAACAATTTTTTTAGGATTACACTTGCCCTTAACAGGTTTTGCCCATTTGGGGGCCAAAGGATCTCCCAATACGTTATTTTGGGTACTGCTGTTTTCACCTTTAAGTGCTTCTTGTTCCATTTCCTCAGGCTATGGACTAGTGTCACAAGGGAACTAGTGTAAGGTCCATTGCTACAGACATATAAAAATAGAATAGACAAAACATTAGAAAATACAGAGGAAAACAGTCTTGCAACTGAAGATGGTCTGGATGACCCAACAGGTCAGGGTCTATGATTCACTGTACTCATTCTCTGGCTGAAGGGGAACACCACAGGATCCTAAGATTGTTGGCAATAATGCATCTTCACAGAATGACTGCTGACACCCATAGACAATCACAGCACCTGCTGCTTCCCTCTTGAACCCATGCACAAGACTGTCATTATGCAAAATTTGGCTTTCCCGTGCAGGAATTTTTGTCCCCAGACATGTAAAGGAACAACTTTTGAAAAGAAAGAACTGCAGCCAATTTACGACGTGTGAATAATGTCAATACTGTTTATGTTTTGCTCGCATTGTCTATTTCAATTATAGCAGTTTGGTATTACCCTGCCAATACAACTTCTCTTCCACTTTCTTCTTTTTCCATTGACAGAAGAGCAGCATCTTAAAAGTTTTTCGGAAAGTTTTGTTACAGAGAGCATAACAAATAGGGTTAACAGTGCTATTCACATAGCAAAGCCAATATCCAAGGTGCCACAGTGTTAGAGGAATGCAGTCTGAGCAAAATGTGGAGACCAAAACCATTATATTGTAGGGAGTCCAAGTGATGATAAAAGCTAGAAGAATGGCACTTAAAGTCTGGGCTGCTTTGCGCTCCTTTATAAGAACCATTCTTTTCCTTTTAGTGATTTGGTTACTTAAATTTGGATCCATGCTCTTGATGGAAGGGTCCTTTGATAAAGGAGCAGAACAAGGAGTTATTTTTACTTTTCGGCAACCATTGTTGGTTTCCTGTGTGCCATCAGCCTTAACCACCAAGTGGAATTTATAGGCCACACATTTTGGACTTTTTTGCACTTCGCTTTTGGCTGGAGAAAGAAAGTACTTCTGTGTCTCAAAATTAGTTTCCATATGGTGGTCTTTGATAAAAACTTCCTTATTCTCCTTTTCATTAAATTCTTCTTTCCTACCTTTGTCTGGACTCTTGTAAGTTACTTGAAAAACTGAATCAGTGGCAGGTTTGTCCTCTTCTTCTGAGGATGCATAGCTGCTACAAGTGGTTAGCTGCTCTGCCTTAGACCAATCATTACAAGTATTTGGTGTTTGAGGTGCTTTTGCAGTGGCTGAAGTGCTTCGACTGGATGAAGACCATGAAGCCTGACACCTCTCCCTTTTGGCTAAATTTTGTTGCTTGCAACTAAAACAGGACTTCAGAAGAGCTTTCTGGGGTTTTATCATCTCAAGTTCTGCCACAGATTCAGAGCCTTGTAGTTCAGCAAGGTCCTTGGTACGTTTCTCAGTCTCTTTATAAATGCGGCAATATAAAATAGTCATCACTGACACTGGGATGTAGAAAGCAGCAATTGCGGTGCCAAAGGTGATAATGGGTTCATACAAAAATTGTATCTGGCATTCTTCAGGTGGGACAGTTCGCTCCCCCACAAAATACTGCCAGCATAAGATTGGTGGTGCCCACAAAATAAAGGAAATTAACCAAGCTAGACCAATCATTATGCCAGCCCTTTTGGGAGTACGCTTAGCCCTGTAGGTTAGAGGTCTTGTGATGGAAAAGTATCGATCAAAACTAATAACAAGCAAATTCATTACTGAGGCATTGCTAGCTACATAGTCCAGTGCTAGCCACAGATCACAGGCCAGACTTCCAAGAGACCAATGGCCTATTAGTATATAAGATGTGTAGAGATTCATAGAAAATATTCCAATGATGAGGTCTGCACAAGCAAGGCTGAGCAAGTAATAATTGTTAACAGTTTTGAGTTGACTGTTGACTTTGAAGGATATCATTACAAGAATGTTTCCCACTATGGTTATTAGGCTTACAATTGCTGTGACAGTAGCAATTGTAATGACTTCCCAAATGCTATGCCCTTCTAACTGTTTATGATTAACAGATGTGCTGTTTACAATAGTTGAATTGCTATATACATTTACTTCCATTCTTGTTCTTAGAGTATTATCATAGGGATATTAAGGTCATTGCAGAACGTTTTCTGTACTTGATAATTTTCTGGAAGACACCTGTAAAGATTAAGAGGGAGAGAGGAGATTGCAGTTTGTTAAACATCACTGGACTTTCAACAGAATTATTTAGCACAAAATATCTATATAAGTCATTGTATATTTATATAGAACATTAGAAACAGTAAAAATGTTATTTTAATGTTTTAAATGACACACATTGCTCCACATGACTGGTTTTGCTGCAAAAGAAACATAATAAAATCCTACCAGATAATTTTCATGCTTTCTTTGCAATCTGATTGCTGTTTCCACCATTCTACATATAAATAAACAGACATATTAGAGAACTTTGCTTTTGTAGCATTCTGTAGATCCAGAGACAATGCTAAGTATAGCCATAACAACTATGGGTTCATAAATAATTCAGTCTTGTCACCCCTTATCTCCTGAATATTTTAGAAGGATACATGACATATGCTTTGATGCACACACATTTAAAGATTCACAAAGCAGTGAGCAGGGATTCATAGTGTTCCTTTTTGAATGTCGTGCTCTATACATCATAATTGCCAACATTTCAAAAACATCTTCGGAAGATTCTGTGATGAAGCCACTGTTTGGGGAACCAAGAGGAGCACTGAGGCAAAGAGTAGGGTTTGGTGAGCTGAGGGTGTTTGGCAGAGACAGGAAGGGAAGACACAATTAGAAGAGCTTGGTGGGCCACAAGGAGAGTATTTGGAGTTAAGGAGGTTTGGGGATCCCAGGGCTTTGACTAAAGAACTAGGTAGAAGAGAGGTTGTGGTTTTGAGGGATTTGGTGACATGGAGGAAAGTAGTCATTAGATTTTGGTAGAGGTGGGAAGAGGATTAAACTGCACATAAAAAGGAGATAGCATGTTGGAGGGGAGTCGGAAATGAAAGGCTCTGGGTTGGGAAAGAGAAGACTGAAGGAGGAGTTGTTCTTTGGTAGCCATTTCTCTGCTCTTGGAAAACAATTAGAGGCTCAAGATACTTCACTCCATGCCTCCTACCTCCCTCTACGTTAAAGCTAGCAACTCAAGCCCAACATGTGAGGAATAATGCAGAATACTATAGGATAGAAAGGAAGGGCCACACACCAGCCTTGCACCATGGCACTGGCTTGTGGGGTCCCTGCCAATCTATATTCTATCTGCGTATAGTTAAGATATTCAGACATTATACAGGTAGGTTTAATCATAATGAATAAATAACTTTTACTGGCAGATTTGGGTCACCCTACAAAAATTCACAGCAGACTATCAGATATTGCCATGTACTTCATATTCAACAGCAAAATTCTCAGCTGAAATACACATTTTCAGAGAGGGACACAGGTGTTGCACATACAAGTTCCATGAAATAACTGTGTGTTGTAAGATTGAAATACCCCTACATTTGCACTACTTTGAGCAATTTAGAACCAATATTGCTTATTTATATCGAGGGCTGATTTTAAAGTCTATTTCGAGGAGATGGTAAATAAAAATATCTTGACCACTGTCTTTTTAAAATCTATTTCATAGTTTTGAAATAAAACTTCTTGGGTAAAATTCATTCATGAAATAATGCACATTGTATATACAGTAGTAGTATTATTCCAGAGATGAATTTGGTTGCTTGTATTTAGGATGCTAGTAAAATTGTTCTGGTTTTGAGCTATAATTTGGATTATAGAGGATAAGAGCTTTTAAATGCTGACATGCTAGGAAACAAATTTGACTCTGCTGGAAATAGAAAAGAAAGAGACAGAGAGTGTACATACATGTACACTTCAGGTCCATCTGTAATTTCGAGTGGGTTAAATTAATGGACTTTTCAAATGTCAAAATAAGTTGTAAATGGGAATGACTGAAACATACTGTACTATCAGAATCTCCTCACTTGATTTTGGCTGATACTTATGCAGATAAAAGTGTAATTTCTGGAATAAGAAAAAAAGTAGTTAAGCTTTTTGAATTACACACAGAGGATAATATTATTAATTCATTATTCCAGATGAGATTCCACAGTATGATTAGCATAGTACAACATATAGAAGAAAACCTCTCTGTGAAATTGTATTTTAAAAGAGAGAAAAAACAGTTCAGACAGAAACATCAGATAGCATCTCAAAGCAAGCGTATTGGTAATAATGTTCGTACCTATTTACATGGATGGGTGGGAGGCAATAGTGTAAGGAGGTCTATTAGGGTTGACAGGTGGTTTCAGAAAAAATACTGGAAAAAAAGGACCCTGAGAATTGTTAAGCAAAAAAAAAACCAACCAAGCAACCAACCAAACCACACCAAAACCAAACCAAAAAAACCAAACCAGCGTGGCCCCTTTAAGAAATGTGTGATGAGACTTTTTGGCCCTAACAGGTTGCCGTCAGCTGCCCCGCCATCTTGCCTCCCTGCGCCAGGCCGGACAGCTCCCCTGCAGAACCCAGTCAGCACTAGGGTTGCCAGGCTGCCTCCGTATTGAGTCGGACAGCCCGGGATTTTCGTCTCCTGGCCGGGAGAAAATCAGAAAGTACCAGACGTTTTTGGTGTCTGGTATTTTCTGAGTTTTTTTACCGGACAGGAGGTGAAAATACAGAACTGTCTGGTTCAATACTGGACAGCTGCCAACCCTAGGGTTTATAGGTTTGGGAGTAGTTGGAATAGGAGACCACTGATTCAGGTCTGTATAGGAGAAAGCTGAAGGAGGAGATGTTCTGTAGCAGCCACTTCCTCTCTTGTATGAGCAAAATTAGTGGCTCAAGCCACTTTGCCACCAACTCCTACTTTTCTCCAGGTAAACAAGCATCAGAGTTATGTGATTTGTTTGTTATGCCTGCAGGATTCTACTGGAGATTCAGACTCTTTTGGTACATACTTTGTTTAATATCACATACAATTTATATTTATAGCACGCTCCCTCCTGCAGAGCTCTTGTCTAACAAAGCAAATAATAAAGAGCAAGGTCAGGAGTTGATGTTTCTCCAATAAGATTACACTTCATGAAAGAAGTATGGTTTAAGGAATGATTATGAAGTTTAACAGAAGGCAGCACAAACATTAAAGTTGGAAAAAGATACATTTGGAACATATGCAGGTGGCTTGGGATGAATTAGAGATGAGGGCCTTTTTCTCAGTTTTGGTGGAAGAAACATCTAGAGGCCTACCTGGTCCCTCTAGTTAGTAAAATACACCAGCTTCAGTCCTGCTCTAAATTAGACCCCATTTAGGGTTGCCAGATGGTTTCAACAAAAATACCGGACACACCTGACATCACAGCACAATCTACATTACATCTTATTTAGAAAATACCAGACATTTATATTTTCTCAATTTATTTCCTATAGAAAGCTCAAACACTGGACTGTCCGGTTCAAAACCGAACACCTGGCAACCCTCACCCCACTTATACACAGACATTTCAATTATTTTTAACAAATCTGGTTTCCAGATATATTTAGTTAGATCAGTGCAATCTCCTTCTCTAAACTCTTGAGTGAATTTTTAAGTCAGTGAAAAGCCATATGAATGTCCATTGATTCAGAAATAATTGTAGAGCATAATCTGTGTGTGGAAATCAGTGCTTACGCTTGGCACCTTATGCCATAGCTCCAAGTGACAAGCCCCCAAGAATACCTTAAGCCAGGGCTATTCAACTTTGGAAGCCCCAAGGACCACAGTGATGAAGCAGATGTGAAGGGCTGCAACTTAAGTGTGATTGCATATACAATCTTCTTTCACACTGATGGGCATGAATACAAAGATTAAGCCTTTAAGCTGCAGCACTGGACCCGAACGTGGTCAGTGTGAGCCAGTCAGCACCTCTCAGGCTCTGACCACAAAGCTAAGCAGCCAGTACTTCCCACAATGCCCTGGCACCTCCTTCCTGGGGGCTAGAAACACTGACACCCTGTACCCGTCTGTTCCAGCCAGCCCTTCTGCTTGCATCTTTCAATGCTCACCTCACCTGGGAGATGCCTCACGATTGTGGAGTGTGTTCTGCATGCGGCTCACAGGCTGTGTGTGTGGAGTAGTCCTGCCTTAAGCACTATAGCTAAGCTCTATATGAGATGGAAAGCTATCATGGTGAAACTACATCACACAGATATTCTTACTAAGCCAGTGGAACTCTTGGGTGCCTCGATCACCAGTTCTATAAATCTTTACAAAAGTGAATTGTCTGCTATATGTGGGAGTTTAGTGTGGTTTTGTGTAATGTGGTATTATGTGTTGTGTAGACATCCATGTAGTTTTTATGGAGTACGATTGTGTTTCCTGCGTGGGTAGTGTGGTGCTGTTAATTATCATGGATTTTGTTTTAAGGATCATTGTACTTGTGCTGTGTGGATAGACTGGAGTGATTGTTTTCTGAGATGTGACTAGGTGTTGTGGCCATGATATTCCAGGCAGAAATGCTGGAACAATTCTTATAGTTTGAGTGCTGAAAGTGAAAACCATGTGTCCATGATTCCACACCATATATCCATACCACCCCAGTTCAAGCACCCCAGATTTTGGGGTGCAAATCTTACTAGTGACAGGCTTTTTATCACTTGCTTTGTAAATTGGGGTACCTCAAAATGCTTTGTTTTTACTCCAATCCTGGGTTTCTCACAAACATTAAAACAGCATGCGTATGTTTACAGCTTTACATATAATGTTGTTACATGTACTTCACCATGATATTATTTACCAGCAGGTTATTAGTTTTCAAATACCCTACAAAACATATTTTGTACACTACAATAATATGTAGTGTGTAAATACAGAGAGGTCCATTCTGCCACAGGTTTAGTGGACTTGTGGCAATTGTGGTGGCTCACTATGGATGTTTGTGATATGCAAGCCCCAATCTATGTGGGGCTGCCTTTTAAGAGTTTTTGGAAGCCTCAACTGGTCCAGTATGCAGCCGCTTGAGTTTTAACTAATTCTTGTTACACGGAGCACATTATGCCAGTGCTCCGGCAGCTGCACTGGGTTCCGGTGTGTTTCCAGGCACAATTCAAGGTCTTGGTTCTGACTTATAAAGCCTTACATGGGTTGAGACCAGGGTATTTGAAGGACCATCTTCTCCCATACGAACTCGCCCGCGGATTCAGGTCAGGTCAGGAGGTTCTGCTCCGTGTTCCTCCACTTATGAAGATAAGGTTGACATTTATGCTGAGCAGAGCCTTCTCAGCCTTTGCCTCTAGGCTATAGAATTCTCTCCCCCGGGACAGTCACCTGGTGCCAACGTTGGCGTTGTTTCAGCGCCAGGCCAAAGCCATTTTATCTGTGCTTTTATTGGTATTTAGTTATGTGTGTGTGTGTGTGTGTCCCTCCTCTAGAGGTGTTTTAGAAGGTTTTATGAACCCCCTTTGGAGTCCTGTATTTCACCCACCCACCCACACACAGTGTGTTTTAAAAAATGTTGTAAGCTGCCTCGTATATTTTAAATAGAGAGCCGGGATAAAAATATTTTAAATGACTAAATAAATAACGTGGTTGTGATGTGCCATGGCTTTTGTAGGTGGATAGGGGTTCACTGTGGTTATGTTGTGTGAGGAGCTTCAGTGTTACAGAGTGTCTGTGCAATAGGGTTACCAGGTGGCTTAAAATAAATACCGGACACACTTGATCTCAGATGGGGGGGGACACCGGCCAGGAGGAGAGCAGGGCTGGCCAGGAGAGGGGGTGTGTGTGTGTGTGTGTGTGTGTGTGTGTGTGTGTGTGTGTGTGTGTGTGTGTGTGTGTGTGTGTGTGTGTGTGTGTGTGTGTGTGTGTGTGTGTGTGTGTGTGTGTGTGTGTGTGTGTGTGTGTGTGTGTGTGTGTGTGTGTGTGTGTGTGAAACCGACTTGCAGGAAGCAGGGCTGGCGGCAGAGGGGAGGAGGGGAGGGTTGGAGGCAGCGAAGCTGGCTGGGAGGGAGACCGGCTGAAGGGAAGCAGGTCTGGCTGGGAGGCGCAGAGCTGGCAGGGGAAGATCGGGGGGAACCAGCTGACGGGAAGCAGGGCTGGCCAGGGGGAGCGGGGTTGGCCGGGGGGAGAAGGAGAGAGCGGGGGGAGAGCGGGACTGACCCGGGCGCACGCAGATCCCGGGATGCTGCCTATTCTGTGTACGGTTCCAGCGAAGCACCAGCGAGTCCGGCCCTGGGGATTCCCTCCTGGCCCTGCCCAGCCCCACCTCCGCTGCCCCCTCGTGTAGTTGCATACTTCCTGGCTGGTAGACACGCTCACGCAGCGTGAGCGTGTCTACCAGCCTGGCAGTATGCAACTACGTACTGATACTCCTAATAATAATAAAACTTACCTAATTAGAAAATACCGGACATTTTCCGTGTCCAGTATTTTCTTAATTTTTTCCCTGGACAGAACCCTCAAATACTGGACAGTCCAGTTCAAAATCTGACACCTGGAAACCCACTGTGCAAGAACTGGCCAGTGGTGGAGTTTGGTGTGTTGTGCAGTGGTTGTGGAGTGTGTGAGAGAAGGGCTGTGTGTGGAGGGAATGTGGTGTGTTGTGTTGATGCATGGTATAGTTGTTATTGAATTTGGTGTGCGAGTTATGAAGGCCTCAAGTTTTGTGCTGTGTAGTGAGGTCAGTGTGGCTGTGCTGTGGGGGCCTCCTATGGTTCTGGATGTGCGTGTTTCTCTGTGGGGGCCTCCTATGGTTCTGGCGTGCGCGGGTCACTGGTTGAGAGGGGCTCGTGGCTGGCTGTGCTGCGAGGGGCTAGGCAGGGGTCGCTGTGGTCCGGAGGGATTTGACGGGCCCCACCGGTGGGAGAGGGCCCGGCGCCCTCTCTTTCGGGCCTGCCCGGCGGCTGTTTCCGGAGGCGGGACGCGCGGCCCGGGCCAGGCCGGCGCGGCCGCACAGCACACGGGGCGGCACAGAGAGGAGCTGCTGGGCCATGCAGGCGGAGCGCGGTGGAGGCGGCGGCCGGCCCCGGCGGGGAGGGGGCAGGCGCAGGCCCGGCGGCAGGGACAGAGCAGCGGAAAGCGGCGGCGGGGACGGCCACAGCCGAGGAGGCGCGGGCCGCGGAAGAGGCGGCGCTCGTGGGCACGCAGGAGGCGGGGGCCGAGGCAGCCGAGACCCTCGGGGCAGGGGGGTTGCGCCTCCCCTCCCTGGTCGTTACCACAGGCGGGTAAGAGGAGGCAGAGCCCGCGCACCCACCTCCCGCCCCAGGGGCCGGCTGCAGCCACCGCCGCAGGCAAAGGCCCCGTTCCGCCCCCCCCTTCCCGGGACGCGGCCTCCTCGCTGAGTAGACGCCGCTGCGCCTCCAGGAGCACGGGGCGCCCTGCACCAAGAGAGGCGTGATCACTCCCCCTCCCCCCGCCCGGCGATGCTGGGTCTGAAAGTTACACCGGGGGTGGCCGCGAGGCAGCCCGGGGCTGGGCTTTTGTGAGACACCGGGGAGGGGGTCTCAGACCCGGCGCGGCTGCAGGGGTGTGTGCGTGTCAAGAGCCAGACGGGAGCGCGGGGGTCGCCGCGCTCGAACTGCAGACTTGGGGTGCGTGGCGACGCGCTCGCTCGTGTGACGCTGCCAAGTGCCGCTGTCAAAGACGCGTTTGTGTGGGAGAGGGGAGGCACCCGTGACTAACTGCAGACGCTCAGAGGACACTGGGCCACCTCGGCATATCACACGTCATCACCCATCCCTTTGACGTAAATCCTACTTATGACCTTGTGCTGTTGATGTTTAGGATCAGCGGTTCAGTCCTACTGCATTGTGGTTATGTGCCCTACCAGCTGGTCAGCCTCCCAGTTGAACTGTGACTATGCTCCTAACTCCAGCCACTCTTGGGGTCTTCAAAGTATTTGAAGGCTTCAATACCTGAGAGATAGGTGAGAGGATTATTCTAGGAGGAGGTGGGTTAGATTCTGTGGCCTGCACTGTGCAGGGGGTCAGACTAAATGATCCTAATGGTTCCGTCTGACCTTAAGTCTATGAGTCACCTTTGTCTGTTTGCTAGTTGACTACAACTGTTTGGCTTGAACAATGTGGCTATATGATGGATTGTGTGAGGCTAGTTCACTAGCTTCAGAACTGGTTAAACACCATGGCAACTACTACACAAGTTACTTTTTTTAAAGTATCAATCCCTTACTAATACCGTTGGTGTGAGCACCATGGAGAAGACCATTCTGCCACATTTCTGATTAGATACTGAGTCCTTATAGGATATGATGATTTAAAATGTTGGTGGGAGCTGGTGCATCAGCTACCTTATGCATCTGACGAAGTGGGTCTTTGCCCACGAAAGCTTATGCTCCAATACTTCAGTTAGTCTATAAGGTGCCACAGGACTCCTCGCTGCTTTTGCAGATTCAGACTAACAGGGCTACCCCTCTGATACCAGCTACCTTATGGCTTCCACCATTGCTTATATTGGTATATGACATTAGGAACCACTGCCCTCCAGTGAAATGTACAAGTGGAGCTTTGAGCATGATGTAGCAGAGTCAGGACCTTAGAGTACAAAATGAAACTGTGGTTGGTGCTGTTACTTACAAGTTTTTTGCTAGTAATTTCATTTGTATACAATATAAAATGGCAAGACTCTATTTTGAATATTTTTGTTTTCAATCTTGGGGCATGTAGGTAGAAGGTGCATGGAGAAGAAAAGCACAAGTGCAGCACCCACACTATTTGAGAGAACCAATAGTTTTGGTTTATTTTGAGCTGGATCCTGTTGAAACTTTTTCTTTCTGAGGCTCCACCCCCATGTGCTATAAAAATTCCACATCCCACCTGCATCACAACTTTTTTTTACATATTCAATAGATTACAAGCCAAGGCTGGTGTTAGGGGATAGCAACTGGACAATTCCTGGGACCCACACCACAGGAGGCCCTGTGAAGCTAAGTTGCTTGGGTTTCAGCTTCAGCCCCATGTGGCTTTGGTTTTCTGCTCTAGGCTTCAGCAAGTCTGATGCCAACTACTGTCTGGTTTATTTTGGTGAACTCCTTGAAATCAACTTGTGTGCCCCTGGGCCTCAGGACCACTGGCTGAGAACAGCTGCTTTAAACAACACCAGTTTTAACTTTTGTATATATTCCAGTATTGTTGGTAATTTTTACTGACAGTTTTTCTAACTTTAAAGGGAAACAGTCAACATAAAATCACATTTTATGTGATTATGAAATATTAGCTTGGTATTTTTTTAGAATTAGCCCCTGCAGGGTTTACTATAACTAAAAGATTGAAGAGAGGTTTTTAGTTCTCTTAGTGTGTTTACTTTGTGCATTTGACAATAATTTCACTATTTCATTGATAATTGTACTTTGAATCAATTGCTCTAGCATGCTGACATCATCATGGCTGAGAATATAGTGGTCAGTGTCTTTAAAAGACCAGTACTCCTCACTGCTTCCCCAGGCTCTTCAATACAATGTTCATGAGTAAGTCAGGGTCTGCACTTTAAAATCAGAATGACTTAACTGCCATGCTTCAACGTAGTTAAATTGACATAAGACCAGGTGCAGAGAGAATTAGGCTGATGGAACTTAGCTACCACCTTTTGGTGAGGTGAATTAACTACATCAGTGGAAAAACCCTGTCTGACAAAGTAGGAAGCATCGCCACTATGGTACTATGGCAGCACAGTGCAGTATCTATGGTGTAGATGTGGTAGATGTGGTCTAAGGCTTTGTTAGCGAAATACACTGTGTGCTCTCCTAACCCACCTTATGTTTGCTCGCAAATGTAATCCCAGTGGTGTATGTGAGTGTCAGCTGTAGTTTGAATTAGGTTTACTTCCAGCAAGACTAACCCTTGTCAGTATCCTCTAAATTATGTTAGCCAATGGGATTGAATGTGATAGCACTGACAATGCAAACAGTGCTTCCAGAGCTATCCCGTAATTTCCCTGCCTCTGTAATTAGCTGTTGGATAGACACCCAGAAAGCATGGCAGCTCGCCTTTGGGTTCATAGAATCATAAAAGTGTAAGCAATCTCGAGAGGATATCAAATCCAGTTCTCTGTTGTCATGGTAGACTCAAAGCACCATCTAGACTGTCCCTGACAAATGTTTGTCTAACCTCTTAAAAATCTCCAGTGACAGAGATTACACAACCTCCTTAGGTGATTTATTCTAGTGGTTAACCACTCTGACTGGGTTTTCCTAATTTCCAACGTAAATCTCCCTTGCTGCAATTTAAGTCCATCATTTCTTTCCTATCTTCAGAGCTTAAGGAGAATAATTTTTATCCTTCATCCTTGTAATATCCTTTTAGGTACTCAAAAGCTGCTATCATGTCCCTTCTGTCTTCTCTTTTCCAGACTAAACAAACCCAGTGTTTTCAATCCTGCCTCATAAGTCATGTTTTCTGGACTTTTAATTATTTTTGGTGCTCTTCTCTGGATTTTTTCCAATTTGTCCTAATCTTTTCTGAAATGTGGCACCCAGAACTGTACACAATACTCCAGTTGAGGCCTAATCAGCGCTGAGTAGAGCTGAAGAATGACTTCTTGTGTCTTGTTTACAACACTTCTGTTAATACATCCCAGAATTATATTTGCCTTTTTTGCAAGTGTCACACTGATGACTCATACTTAGCTTGTAGTCCACTATGAACCCTAGACCCCTTTCTGTAGTACCCTTTCCTAGCTAGTCATTTCCCATTTTGTATCCTAAGTGCAGTACAGTACTTAGCATTTATCTGTATTGGATTTCCTCCTATTTACTTCAGACCACTTTTCCAGTTTGTTCAGATACTTTTGATACACAGTTCTATTCTCCAATACACTTGCAACCCCTCCCAGTGTGGTATCATCCACAAACTTTGTAAGTGTACTCTTTATGCCATTATTTATTAATGAATATATTGAACAGAACTGGACTCAGAACTGATCCTTGTGGAACCCCAAACCTTATGCCCTTACACTAGGATGATCCGAGGAATGGAAAACATGTCTTATGAAAGGAGACTTAAGGAACTTGGCTTGTTTACCTTAACCAAAAGAAGGCTGAGGGGAGATATGATTGCTCTCTTTAAATATATTAGAGGGATAAATGCCAGAGAGGGAGAGGAATTATTTAAGCTCAATACCAATGTGGACACAAGAACAAATGGTTATAAGCTGGCTATTAGGAAGTTTAGACTCGAAATTAGGCGTAGGTTTCTAACCATCAGAGGAGTGAAGTTCTGGAACAGCCTTCCAAGGGAAGTAGTGGGGGCAAAAGATCTATCTGGCTTCAAGATTAAACTAGATGGTTTTATGAAGGGGATGGTTTGATGAGATAACATGATCTTGGTAACTAATTGACCCATTCATTATCAGTGGTAAATAGGTCAATGAAGGGATGATAGGAGTTACTATAGAGAACTTTCTGGGTATCTGGCTGGTGAGTCTTGCCCACATGCTCAGAGTTCAGCTGATCACCATATTTGGGGTTGGGAAGGAATTTTCCTCCAGGGTAGATTGGCAGAGGCCCTGGAGGTTTTTCGCCTTCCTCTGTAGCATGGGGCACGGGTCACTTGCGGGAGGATTCTCTGCATCTTGGGGTCTTTAAACCATCATTTTAGGACTTCAGAATCTGAGATATAGGCGAGTAGTGGGTGGGAGAGATTCTGTGGCCTGCATTGTGCAGGGGGTCAGACTAGATGATCGTAATGGTCCCTTCTGGCCTTAAAGTCTATCAGTCTATGAGTCTATGACTGTGAATTGTTGAAAACTACTCTCTGGGAATAGTTGTCCAACCAGCTATGAACCCAACTCAGTATTGCTCCACCTAGGATCTATTTCCCTAATTTGTGGATGAGACTTTGAAGACTTTGCACCAACTCATCCCCAATCCTTCATCTAGCTCCTGTAGCTCCATGATACCTGTGGTAGGAGTACTGGGGAGAGAAGAACTTGTGCTGCTGGTACTTAATTTGCTGGAATCCACAGAAGTATCAGGAGTATCTGCCTCCAGTCCCTTCAGCTCCTACTAGGTCACTTTAGATCAGGAGTGGGAAATATGTGGCCTACGGGCCAGACATGGTTCACCAGGGTTAGCATCTGGTGGGCCACTGAATACTTTATTTACCTGCATGTCTGCAGGGACAGGCACTTGCAGCTCCCAGACCATGCCACTTCCCACAGCTTCCATTGCAGGAACAGCAATCAGCTGCCAGTGGAGGCTGCAAGAGGCCATACTTTCAGACGTGCAGTTAAAAAAAAAAGCATCCAGAGGCCCACCAGGGGCTAATCCTGGCAAACCACGTCTGACCCATAGGCAGCTTATTGTCCACCCCTGATCTAGATGGTCCTTGAGAATCCATGGAGGAGTTTGGGGGAAAGAAGACTATACTCTCCACTCCTATCACCTCAGTCCTGGTCAGGAATTTTGAGGGAACTTTCCTGTTGGGATTAGAACCATTTTAACATAGTAGATCTTGAACTTGATATTTCTTAAAAATAATTCTAGATCTATATCCTTCCACAAAGTTTAAAAGTACATTGCGAAGTCAGAATATAAATCTTTTGCTTAGAATACTATAGGGGTAGCTATTTTATATTTCAGTCCTTTCTTTCTATTGGCATTTCAGTCTCTAATATGGAAGTCTCTATTGTATTATGCGTGCAAGTATGGTAAACAGAGGTGAGATCTGTTAAGATTATGTGAAATTAAATTAAAATCACATTTTTGATCTGCTTAGCCTACTTCCATGCAGATGAGAGATGAAATACAAATAAAATTACAGGCAAACAGAGACCTGCAATTCAGTAAACCTATAATAAAGTACACTATTATGGACAAAACTGTTTCATACACTGAGAAAAATGTAAAATTTGCTTTTGTAGCAATTAGCATGCAGCATTTAATCACTTGCTATATTAAAAGTAATGTCATTAGTCAGCTGGATTGACTTGAACACTGTTATTTAGTCACAATGTTATATGCTTTTAACATCTTAATTATTAGAAGGTGGAGAACATTAAGCCACTAGAGTCCTTGCCCTCAAATAATTTTATATAATCAGCTGTGCTACTTTTGAATTCTGTCAAAGGCCCACTAATTCTGTCAGAGTCCAATGTTCAGTTTCCCATTGTGTGGTGGATATTAGCGTGGAAGGTGATAAAAAACATTCAGAGTGCTATTTGTTATAAATATTGGAGCCTTTTATACAATCGGATCTGCACAGCTGGAAAGCTATATCTGTGAAAGCCTCAATGACAACTAGGGATGTTAGATAGCGATTAATTGAATAGTCTTGTAACCATACAAATTATTAGCAGTTATATGACTATTTGATAGTTCCTGGTGGTGGAGCCGGCAGCTAGTTCACTCCTGGCCCCACTCTCAGGGAGGTCCCTGCCACCCCATGCTGATGCCTCTGTATCAAAGGCAATAGTGCAGGGTAGTAGGTGGGAGCTGGTCTGCAAGTGGAGCTGGTTTAAAAACTGGCTTTCTGTGTACACTGGATCTCTTCTGCTTCCCCACGCTGCTGCCTCTGATAGAGAGGCAGCAGCCCCTGTCTGTGGGGGGTCCAAGATCCCTTCAGACAGCGACTGTGCCAGCATCCCTCTGTCTGGGGATAGAGCCTGATCTGCAATAGCTTCCTATGCTCCCATCCCCGTTGTCCCTGAAAGAGGAAGCAGTGCAAGAAGAGGGGTATGGAACTCATGTGAGCCAATACACGCAGGGAGCTGGGGTGGGGGGGGGAAGACAGGCAGCTCTGCAGATCCAATACTTCCCATGGCACTGACTCTCACTCAGTCCCCTCCTCCCCGCTGCCTCTAATACTGAGGCAGCAAGTGGGAGGATGCATGTAGTCAGTAAGCCTTGGCTTATCAGTTAATCATGTACTCGAATACACGTTGACATCCCTAATGACAACAAACATGAAATAGGGGAAAAAAATCCTAAATCTTTTTGACATCTGCTGTAGAGACTGTAACAAAGATAACTTCCCTTGTGTATAGGGGAAAGCACTTACAAAATAAGGAAGGATGTTAATTTCAAGCGCTATGGTTATTCTCTCACATGTGAACAGTTTTGTTTTGCATACTTTAGTGGGGAAAATCAGGAAACTTAAGGTGAATCAACAAAACGAGTGATGTTAATATTTATAAGTTAAAGTGCAAGTACTAAGACACTTTACTTCTGAATGAGAGCACCCATATAGAAGGCTTAAGATGCTGTAACTTATGATCACTGATGTCACACCATTGATTGACCTTAAGTTTCCTGTGTGTCCCTGTGTAGACATAGCTTTAAGGGTGCTTTTTTGCAGAATGGGTGTCTACAAGGAAACTTTTTATTGAATAGCTTATTCTGGGCTATTTCTCCATGTAGGGAAGTCCTTAAATTGTAATTTAAATCCTTAACACTGTTTTATAAGAATACTTTACTGTCTGCAATAAAAAAAAACCTATGTAAGAGCAGTGGTGTTCCATATTGTGTCAGTCATTGAGTAAGCATGGTTAGTCTACATGGGGACACTCAGGAAGTTTAAGACAAATTAACTTATGTTCTGAAGTTAATGCACATAAAGAACATTAAACCTCTGTATGGATTCTCTAATTCAGAAGTAAAGTGGCCTAAGGGCTTGTCTAGTTTGGATTAAGGAAGGATGTGAAGTAAGTCTGTTAAGTGTCAGGTAATTGACTAATTGAACAGTCGATGTATTTTTGCATCAACTATTTCATTAGTCGATAGGGTGCCGGGCTCCTGTGGTATTCAAAGCGGCAGCACCGCACAGATCAGCTGACCTGGTGCTCCATGCAGCATTGCCATTTTGAAGTACTCCCTCTTTTCCTCCTCCTTTGCTGCCTCTGTCTGATAGAGGCAGCAAAGGGGGATGGCACTAGTTGACTATCCTGTCGATTATTCGATAAGCATTTGCTTAAAATAAGTCAACTAGTCCTTCACATCCCTAATGTGAATTAAAAGCATAATAGCCATTTGTGAATAACTTCATTGTGGAATATCTTATTCCAAAATAAGAGTGCCTTATTCTTGTTTAGTTTAACTCATGAAACAAAGTACTTTTATTCAGGAACAAATATCCACACGTGGAAATATTCAGGATTAATTTTTCTAGACTAGCCATTATGAAGTAACTCCATGTATGGATGGACACATTCTTAGTTTGATGTGGTATAATCCTTCAGGTTGAGGCCACTTTACTTCTGAATGAGAGCATCAATGCAAGGTTTTAATGCATTTTAATTTATATGTATGAACTCTACAATTATAGTTAATTCATCTTAATGATCCTGAATAGACCTGTATAGAGAAGCCCTCAGAGAATGTCTACACTACAGAGCCTGTATTAGGGATGGGAATGGTTAACCAGTAACCTCATCCTTAATGGGTGAGGCTTACTGGTTTTGGTTAATCAGTGGGGGCTGGAACAGCTCCCTACCCATTGTGGGCTGGGGGCTGCTCCAGCCCCATGAAGCCTGCTGTGGGTGGCGTGCCCCTCTCCAGTCTAGCTTCAGCGGGCAGGGGAGCTGCTTCAGCTCCATTGGTTAACTGATTTAATGTTACATTTCACTGGTTAACCAATGAAATGGGCTTTTACATCCCTGGCTTGTATCAGCATAGTCAGATTGGTTTATCCCCTTACTCTAGACCCAGCCTACATCAACAGAAGAAGTTTTTCTGTTGGTGCAGGAACATCACCTCCACAGACTATGTGATCTATGTTGACAGAAATGATCTTTGGTCAGCATTGCTGTGTCTATTCCGGGGGTTTTGTCAGTGTAGTTATGTCAGTATGCAGGTTTTTTGTTTTTTTTCCCTCCACACTCCTTAACAAACAGTTATTCCAACATAACTTTTAAATGTAGGTAGACCCACAACAGATACTTTAGTAATTAGTAGATCTCTCTACCCAAAGCAACTGAGGACTTCTGTAAACTTAAAATTTAAATCAACTTAGCTATATTGGTCAAGGGCATGGAAAATTGACAAACCTGACCAATGTAGTTAGCTGCATCTATACTTACAGTTAAGTTGGCACAGATAGTTTGGTCAAAGGATGCTTCAGTCAACCTAGCTACTATTGTTTGGGAAGGTGGTTGCCCTACACTAACAGAAAAACTTTCAGTTGGGGTAGGCTGCATCCATACTAGAGGGTTATGCCAACGTAGCTAGTGTGACATAACCATGCTGGATAGTCTTCTAAGTATAGATGTGCTGTTAGAATGCAAAAATGTTATCTTTTGAAATCTGGAGTTCAGGATTCTGCTTTTCCCTTGGAAGTTTTGACAGTATCAGAGGCATCAGAGAAGTTTTAAAATACAAATGTAGTTTGTTAATTTTATGTCTACATATATTTTTGTGTTACTGATTCACATCTTAAATATTTTTATGTTTTAAAGTCTCTTTTTACTTAAATTTGATTTATATATGATCAGTTAACCTCTCACTGAAGTATCTGGACACTTTTTATTAAGGAATCAACACAATTGCTGAGTCATTCTTTTAGAAAGTAAGGCTATAATCACTTGGATTAGAACACCAGGAGGAACAGTTTGATTATTGTCTGATGTTGTTCATTGGCTAGTGGGGAAAAAAACAGGGTCTGGCAACAGTGGTGTTACCTTTGACTTGGGTGCACTTTGTTTTAATTGGCCAGAAGATTGAATGTTCCCACTCCTCCACCCCACCGTGATGGGAGGGAGACGCAAGTCCTGGGCAGTTGACTTGCCAAATATCATATTTCTTTGCAGGAGTAGGTTATATTGGATAATTCTTTGTTCCTCACTGTGTCTATTAAACCATCTAATTTATGTTAAAATAAATGGAACATATTTGCAGTTACTTTTTTCTTTTTGTTTTTAAACTAGAAAATATAGTAAATCAAGTACTAATTTTTCTGTGACCCCAGCACAATGTTTGTCTCCATTGTTATCCCGTGTAACTCCTAAACTTACTTAATATTTTAGCCAGCTTTGTATTTTATTCTGTCATTATGACGTTTTTCTATTTTTATCTTTAAATCAGTCTGTCTTTACAGAAAAAGCAAATCCTTTCTGAAACTCTGAATAAATGATATGAAGTTTTCATTTGATAATTATCTTGACTGGATACTCTACAGGCAGGCCTCAAAAAGTGTTAGGGCTTGCCGTCTAGTTCTATATTTTTTGTCATTACATTTGCAATGTAATGTGCTCTCTAACTTTCTTATCTTTTTCTCACTGCTGAGTGACACATCAGGGATGTTTTGCAAAGCTTGCTGCTTCCGTGTAGCAGTAAGTACCTGGTCTGTTGTGATTTTTTTTTTTTAATGTTCTGAATTTATAGATCAAATTCTTTGTTACTTACTCCCTTTCCTGTGGTTAGCCTCTTGATGCTATTAAATTCACTTCAGTCTTCAACTTCTTTGTTTGTTTATTTTATTTAAAGATATAATATTGGTGTTAATTAATGTTATCAGTCGAAGATAAATTTTGTCTAATCAATAAAAATTGACTTTAACTTTTTATAACTTAATCAATATTTTTGCTTCATTAACCTTGCAGTCATCATGAATAGGAGGTAGAGGGTGGCATACAGTGTAGTTTACTCTTATTCTTTGTAATAGGACTGCTCACACAAATAGGACTGCAAAATTCGGCCTGCTAGAAAGTGCTGCTTCTGTTTAGCAAAAACTTGCAGCGAGGATATAGAATACACATACATGAAGTCAATGGAAGTTGTGTCTGCGTAAGATATATTGAATAATTCCCTTCAGTATTTTTAAAAAAATTTACAAATCCTAAAATTAATTTTGATGCCAATATCTGTCTTTAGTATTACAACTAATCAGATGACTGCTTTGCCACAGTTACAGGGCTAACTGCACCTTTATCCCCTTGCTTTGTATCTCTGCGTGCACTCCATTAGGTGCTGTCAGACCTTATGCTTTTACCCCACTGGTGATGGAATTACCAGTGGGCCCCTACTCTTACATTGGGCCATTGGATACAGATGTACTTAGTAAGCAAGTCTGACTAGCTTTGGTGCTTGTGCTTCTTCTCTTTGGAAACCTATGACCAGTAGTGAAACAGCCTTCTTAAAATAAGAGTGTTGTTTAATCTTAAGAGTAGAAACAAAACATTTAGAGAGAGAGGATTTTTACAGCAGTCTATATACATCTATTTTACTTACAGGCTTATCAGGGGATGCTAATCTAGGCAGGTGTAAAATCTTACTTCTGTCAGTCTGAATTGCTCTCCCAAAATGGCCTTCCCCTTCAGAAAGAGAATTTCTCATTATTCAGCCAGAGATGTCCTGTTCTTGTCAGTTCCTGGTTTTTCCTTTTCTCCAAACCGGTTTGGTAGGCTGCATAGGAAGTTGAGCCAGTCTCCTCAAGAGTGTGGCTCTGCCATTGTTCTGTAACAGCCCTCAATCATTTACTGCAGATGACTTACTTATCTTAAGCCATTGTTTCTCTATTTTGCTTATTTTCTTAACAAGCTTGTTGACTACACCCAATATAGTCCTACAGTGAACATCCCAATAGCTATGTCAACATATAATATTCATAAATTATTACAGAACTGCTGCAAATCTGCCACGTGTTGTCTTTTTCTAATCCAAATAGGAAAAGTTATCCTCTCCTACACTTCCCTCCCTTTTCCTTTTTCATCTTTATCTTTGGTTCTGTCTTTGCACTTTGTTAATCTTGCCTCTACTGTTTTGAAGTTTTGTCTCTGCCTCCCAGGGTTTGTCTGGTAGTTTCTTAGCAAGTCATTTTTAAGAGGTCATTTTAAAATCCTGTGAATTTGTCTTCATTTAATTTACATATATTTTAACTCTAAAAATGGGAAAATTATTTTCAATCATTTTATATAAGCCATTAAGACTCTTAAGTTTATATTATAAAGGTGGGCATTATTAGGAAGGAATTGTATATTGATAATGGTTTTAAGTATTCAAGAGAACTTCATTCCAAGACTTATAACAAGAACTTAACAGCAAATCTCATTGGAAAAAAATAAGTATGTTAAGAAAAAGGTCTGAGAATTTTCCATTGTACCATTTTTTCTGTACAACTAGTTTTAAAATGTAGTATTCTGATTGTCAAGAAAATAGTATTAGTTATGAACAGCAGGTGGGGTAGGTAGGCTAATTTTTCTGTTTTATGCTGATGATATCCACTTTGTGGTGTTTTCCAGGCATAGTGTGCAATAGACCAAAATGTTCATGTTCATCTTCAGTTGGATTCTTAGGGACTGGTAACTTCAATCCTTATCACAGGAATAATTCATTAGGAATATTACCTATACAAGGACCAGAAAAATTCTGCTCGCATTTTTCAAATGGGTAGCTAGCCCCAGCCAATTCCATGGAACTGTTTGTGTGAGCCAAATGGGATTGTGTCAGTAGTCATTCTAAGGGAACAGAAAACTAACTTTGTAAAATGGTCGGCAAAAGTTACATGTTCTGAAGATTCCGAAATCTTTATCCCAGAACATTGTAATGGGACTGTAAATCAGTCTTATTTTTAATCATGGGAATTTTAAGTGGGTTTAGAATTCTGTATAAACAGACTGCTAATGTGAGATTGCTTTCATTCAATGTCTCCTCAGAAAAGTAAATGAGTGAAGGAAACAGTATTGCTGCTTTTCATCCCTACGTAATTTGATTGTTTTTTGTAGTCCTCAAAAAGTTTTTATTGATTATAAAACATGTTTAGTTGATTTAGGACTCCATGGAAAATGTTAGAATGAATATTTCTGACTGTTTTTAATACAGCCAAGTAACTCATGCCAGCATAAATCTCTTATGGAATGAGGGATTCCCAGTGTTTCCCCTCCACCTTTATGCATTGCATACCTTTTGCATTGGTATGTGCATCTGTCATCTTATTTATTGCTTTAAAAATGCCACTTGGTATAAGAATCAGGCTACAGAGTTTTTGTTGTAGACCTCAATAGCAGAAGCTTGCTAGTGAAATTGGTAAATTCAGTGGAGTGTGTGAGAACCTTGCCTCAAGGTTACTGCAATTCTGCTTCTATTCCTGCCTTTCCCTGGAGGATAGCTATAGAAAGAATCTTTTAACCTTGGGGTGACCAGACTTTTTTGACTTGTAGGACAGGGATGACAGATTGAGGTTCTGGGTCACAACTTTCCCTAGGCTACTTCAGTTATCTTGCCAGTATCTTGCATTGTTTTAAGCTTATTATTCCCTGAACATTGTAGCTTTACCAACATTCCCTTTTGGGACATACCACTGCTTTGTTTCTCCAACCTATTAATTCACAGCAACAGAAATAAGAAGAATGGGAACTCATGGAAGGAAGTGCAACTGAAGTGGCTTTATATAGTAATTCCTCATTTAACATGTGCCCGCTTAACATGTTTTTGCGAGAGCACAATTTTTATTGTAGGGAACGTTTTTGAATTACACGACTGTCCCCGGAATAACATGATTTCCCCAGCCAGCCCATTGCCAGCAGCTGCGTGGGGCTTCCCCTGCCTCCCTGAAAAGTGGCGGAGGGCTCGCCGCTCGCCGCGCCATTTCCCAGCAACTCCCCTCCTCACTGGACACAGTGAGGGTTCTGGCAGACCCGTCATGGGCATACTCCCAGCCCAATCCCCCTCCCCTCCCCTCCCCTTCCCTCCCCTTCCCTTCCCTTCCCTTCCCTTCCCTTCCCTTCCCTTCCCTTCCCTTCCCCAGAGCCAAACACCTCCCCTCCCTGCTGTAACCCAGTCTCCTTTCTCCCCCAACCTTATGTCCCGGTCCCAACAGACATTATCGCTCGAAATGCAACTCCCATCTTTTCCATTATTTTCAATGGGAAAATTGACCCCGCATAACACGTTTTGACTTAATACGATCATTTTCTGAAACATATCTATAGTGTTAAATGAGGAATTACTGCATTCCCTTATTCTTTCTTTCTTTCACAGCAAGAGTGCAAAATAAATAAATACATCAGTGACCTTAAGAGATGGATTAAAAATGAATACATAGAAGTAAAATTGTTAGAACTGTGGTACACGAAGGAAGTTACAGCTTGGGGCTCTAATACTCAAGTAGATCTACGTGGCCAGTACCTTACATGTGACTGATGCTCTGTTGACTTCAGCTGCAAATGATTACAAGAGGCTGTTCATAGAGTAACTTGCAGGATCAGGGCCTGATTGTGCAACAACTTTGATAGTATAGGCTTGTGAGATCTTCTGTGTACTGATGGCAATGCAAAATGGTGTTCTGTCAAGGTTTTTCTAGTACCACTGTATATATCAGAGAACCAATAAGATTCTATAATGAATGTATTCTCTTCCTTTCCCTCATTTTTACCCCATCATCAGTGTGTGGATTAGGGATGTTAAATTGCGTTTAATCAGCTAATTGAGTAGTGGACATTAGTCGATAATGGGGGGAGACTGCAGAACCACAAGGACTCTGTGTTTTACATGTATTGAAAGTGGCCGGGCTCTTAATATATTTGAAAGGAGGAAGCACAATGGGTGGGAGGGGGGGGGGGGGGGAGGCCTAACATAAGATGGGACAGCTGATTCCCGGTTTGTGTCTGGTTCCCCAGCTACGCCTCTGCCTCCCCTGCTCCCCTGCAGAGATGATGCTGGCGGGAACTGGCTTTTAAGCTTGCTTTCTCCAGCGCCTGCTCCTTTCCCCCCTTGTTGCCTTTCTCTGATAGAGGCAGTGAGGGGGGGGGAGGGAGTGACTAGTTGAGTGAATACTTGATAAACAGATGCTTATCGGGTAAGTCAACTTGTCACATCCATAATGTGGATTGTAACAGATACTATTTTAATAATAATTTTAGTTATTGACAGTAAAGAAATGGTGCTGAGCTATTTGTTAGGGTTCTTTTAGTGGGGAAATTTTTTTTTTTCAATGAAGTGGATCTTGCGATTAGTGTAGTTTTTGCCAGGTTGCTGAAATGAATTTGGAGCCAGATTGAATTGTGGTCATAAGAAGCATATGTGAGGTATCCATATGGTTAGGTCCAAAAAAGGCTATTAGCCAAGGGATAAGGAATGGTGCCCCTAGCCTCTATTTGCCAAAGGCTGGAGATGGATGGCAGGAGACAAATCTCTTGATCATTGTCTTCGGTCCACCCCCTCTGGGGAAACTGGCATTGGCCACTGTCAGCAGACAGGATGCTGGGCTAGATGGATCTTTGGTCTGACCCAATATGGCCATTCTTATGTTCTCTCCTCAAAGATAAATGTATGTGTTTTAAAGAAATGTTTTAACTAAATCAGGTTATCATGATTTTTTAGAAAGAGAGGTTCTTTCTGTTTGAACACACAGAAAGGCATTTGTATACATTTGCTGTACTTTTTTTGTCCTTGAATAGCTGAAAACCCACCAAACTGATTTTAGTGAAAACAGAGCAAAAATGCTGCTTTTCTGATTTCTTGAATCCATATCTGGTTTAAGAATAGTGGTAAAGCTGTTTTATAAACACAGGCGATATTATGTTCTATAGTGGAATTATTCTTTAACAATATTGAGAACAGGGCTACTCAACACGTGGCCTGTCAGTTTGCGGCCCACAGTGTGGTTTGAGTTTACGCAGGGCTCAAAGTGCACCTGTGGGTGGGAGCCAAACCAAAAAAGTAGTCAATATAATGATCTTCTGTTGTGCGTTTTAGTAGTTAAGTTCCTAGACTGTCATTGCTCATTAAAAGTGCTGCTATATGGTAGAAATTGGGTAAATGTTGCATTTTATGAATATCAGCAGAACTGACTTAAGTGGGGACTGCATGTTGTGTAATCTTGCCTTTAATCTTTGAATTCATGCCTATCAGTGTGAAAGAAGCTATTTGCAAATATTTGCATGTATGTTCAATCACACTTAAGTTGCGGCTGTTGACATGTGCTGAGAGTATCATTGTGGCCCCTGGGGTTTCCAAAGTTGAGTAGCCCCGCTCTAGAATATATTGGGCCAAATATAGTACTGTGTGTTTTACAAATGTTCAAGATAGATGGGAATCATCCACATCTTCCTCTGTCTAGAGCAAGGATGGGCAATAATTTTAGACGGGGCCACTTCACTATTTTGTGTAGGGGCCTTGGGCCACCCCAGAAGGGCCAGGGCCTCAGGCAGAAGGGCCAGGGCCAGGACACCCTGGTTGGCCAGGGGCAGGGGAGCATCTGAAGCCCCCCACCCACCTAGAATGAACTGCCAGCTGTATGGAACAGCTGGCGGTTCCCTCTAGGCACCTGCCCTCTTGTAGGACAGCAGGACACTTCATGAGATTTCCCCACCCTCAGGCTAATCAGGTTCTGTAGGAGGGGGAGCACAGAAGGAAGGACATGTGGTGCTTGCAGGTGAAAGGCAGGGAGTGAGAGACTTTGAGTGTCCCTCCCGCCCCCAGACCCTTATTTACCTGGAGGTCAGGGAGTGGCAGGGCATGCGCAGGCTGGATCCACCTGTTTGGCAGGCTGCTCTAGAACTATAAACAGCTTGCCAGTAACTTATTTTTCAGTAATTTCTGGTTATGTTTTTTGTACTGCAGTGATTCTTCTGTGGGGGAAAAAGCTGGAAATATAGAACACATTGAGTCTCTCTAATCTGGTGCTGTCTGTTCCAGCAACACCTGTGATCCACCATGATTTTCGTTATCTGTATGTCCACTTATCATGGGTGTGGCCAAGTTTGCTGCTGGCCCTTAAAGTTTATTTACATCCAACAGACCTGGCTCTGTGTTCTGTGCTGTGATTTAGCCCTAATGTACCCCTCAATGTCTTCTGAGAGCCCAGTAAGCAGTGGATGTGATGGTAAAGCTGCTAGACAATACTGACCTCTCATAGTTCGGCAAATTCTCTGGTTTGATACTGGTCGAATTCTCTGGTTCAGCCCAAAGGTCCTGGACTAGGGAGGTTCAACCTGTAGAATATCTCAGGATGAATATCTCAGGAATGTAGATTGTTCATAACTCTGAACAAAACATTGTGGCGTGTTGCTCAAAAGTTTACAACTGAACATTGGTTTAATACAGCTTTGAAACTTTACTATGCAGAAAAATAGTTGCTTGTAACCATCTTAATTTAAATGAAACAAACACAGAGACAGTTTCCTTACTTTATCAAATCCTTTTTTAAAAAACTTGACTTTCTTTTAATAATTTACATTTAACACAGTACCCCATTGTGGTTTTTGTTTTGTTTTGTTTTTTTTGGTATCTGCTGCTTGGTGGTTCCATTACAATGGACCCCATCCATCAGTTTATATTCACATTACTAACTCCATTTAAATTAACCTGACATTTTTAATATTGGAATGAAGGAAATTATTTTCTCCCCCTTGAAGTCAGTGGGATGCACCACACAATTAAAAGCTCCTTAGTTAGACTGTGTGTGTCTGAATATTGAAATCCACTGTTTTTGATAGGGCAAAAGATTTCTGGAAGATCAACTTTTTGTTTTCTTCCATCAATCAAGTGGGACTTTCTGCATATTATCTCTTTCTCAATCTTTAACTAGAGCATCAATTTTGTCATTTATAACACATTATTTTAGAGAAGATACCTTTTCTCCACTTTAGTCTCACAAGAGCCAGAATGTGCCAAAGTGATCAGTCTCAATCTTCAAAGTTCATGAGCAGCCTTCTAGACTTAATACTGCATTCAGAAATTCCCATACTGTACAACAAAGATTAAAAGCTTTTTGTCTGGTACCTGTCCTTTTAGCTGCCCTTTCTTCTAATTAAACTTCTTTTTTTGCTTTGGTAGATCTTTCTAAAGGTCACAGATGGAGCAAGCTGGAGGAGAGGATTACTGTTTGTTGGAGGGATATAGATATGTATATTTTTCCTCTTCGTGAACGTACCTCTCTCAAGGCTCTTTTTTACTTTTTGTAAAACTCATTTTCTTTTTCTTATTTCACTCATCATGAGTCTGTAGCGAGATAAGAGCTGGATGAGAGAGGTGGTGTTATGGAGGCCAGGTAACTCATAAAAAGGGGAGTAAATTATCTCTATTAATGAGAGGTAGTACTTAAAGGTCACTGTGGGAGCCTCACCCATGGATGTCTGAAACTGTACAAATGCCACTAAGAAACGAATGTCAAAAAATATGAGCAGCCTCACCACCAATAATTCATTACTGCTCTTCTAAAATATTTTCTTAACCACTTTGAAGTTTTATAATTGTGACATTAAATCTCTGTAGATTTAGTTCTCAGCAATACAATGTATTGACTTATCTGCATACTAATTTGGCTGTGCAATGCAAAAGAAAGGTAATGCAAGGATTAGAGAAACAGTTTAAAGATGAGAAAAGTCAGGATGTTTTGTCTATAGACCTAAAAGACTTTAGTCAGGGAAAGATGGAAAAGAACAAAGCACAAATGCAAGAGGAGGTGCAAACGCCCACATTATCAGACACCTCAGACAAGTTAAAAATTGAATGACTTTTACAAATGGTTAGTTTCTAATGCATAATTAATGATTAATTGGAAGGGAAATAAGCTTACCTACACAATGTGAAACCTGAAAGGAGGACATATAATGGAGGGTGGTTTAATGTCAGTAAGACAGCAAACTAGATTGATGGTTTCACCAGAAGTGATTGTTTGATTTCTTCCCCTATTGTATCCTTTGTTGCTAAATACAGACAACATAATTTATGGTGGTGAAATATTTTATCAAACAAGATGCACCATTTCTGGCTTCTGTATTTCTAAATATACAGAGGTTCAATTGATATGTCTGCCAGTCTACATTAGAAACAAAATGTGCTGTGGCTTACGTAATCACTGCCACTATCATGTTGCTGGTAAAAAGAAAAGCATTGGTTGTGGTGGATGAGAACAAGAAGGCTGTTCCAGGCATAGGAACAACATGATACAAAAGCAATATGCAGCTGAATGGGAATAGGAGATGCTGAGCAGTAAAGCAGAAAGACCTGATAGAGCATGGAAGGTAGATTGAGTTGAGAAAAGTAATGGCAGTGGGGTAAGATTGTGTTGGAACTTGTAGAAGAGTACAAAACACTTGATTTTTTTTAAGTAGTGAAGTGATTCTCGGAGTGGTAGTGGAGTGCTCAAGTTAGGAAGGCTATGTTTGTAGTACACTTCGGACAGTTTGAAGATAAAGTTGCAGAATGAGACCACAGAATTAAGAGAGGAAAGAACTGAGTACAGAACTCCGAGAGACACAATATATATATATAATGGGGAGGAGGCAACTTAAATTTAGATCAGTATTTCTCAAAGTGGGCCATAAGTCCGCTTTAGGAAAGCCTTTAGCAGGCCTGCGCGGCTTTGTTTACCTAAAGGGTCTGTAGTTATGGAGCCTCGCAGCTCCCATTGGCTCTGGTTTGCTGCTTAATCACTAGATTGGATCTCAATGCTTATAGTCACCTGTTGTGTCCTATATGATACTTACGAAGCAAAGGGGGAAAACTTGCTGCAGAAGTGGAGGGTAGAGGTAAAGCAACTCTCTGCTCAGTTTGAAAAGTCAGGTACAGGAGCTATTGGAAGAACTCAGTGTGACTATATGGCTCAGAGAGGTTTTGAAAAAGTACTTTAATAGTAGAACACAATGCATTATTGTGACTCACTGTGCTGTACCTAGTTCTGCTGTTCTGGGGGCTGTTATGGGAGCTGTGTAGTGAACATAGATGACAGTAATGCTGTCAATGCACCTATTAACTTTTTGTTGTTTTTGCTTTAACTATTTGTTACTGACCTTATGATCTGTGAATGTACAAGACCCCTATTTTCACTATCCACAGGCATTATAAACAATGTTTGTAAACTAATGAAGAGTTTTATTGAGTAGTGAAAACAAGCACCTAACAAGATAGCTAAAGAACATAATAGTACTTCTTCAAAAATTTGGGAGCCATTTTTAAATAAATAAGGGAAAAGAATGTGGATGTCCATTGTAGCTACGCATATTATCAACTGTGGCTCCTAGAGATCAAAGTATATTAAATTGTGGTGGTTCATGCTTTCCCCTGGAATGGAGTGAGTAGAGTAGATGTGCTGGCATAGTTCTTCACCAACTGCAATGGCAACTGAAACTGGGACTTGCAGCATATGTGTTTGTCAATGAAGGTCTGTTATGTCTTGGGCCCTCTTCTTCTGTTACTTTCTGTTCTCCAGTCTTTCCTTCCCCCATACTGTCTGCAGTATTCTCCCTCCATCTCATCTGTTCGAGGTCTGATGCAATACTAGCTTGCAGGACATATCCTCTCCTGCCTTCCTTTTTCTCCTTAGCTTTTGTCAGTCCTTCCATTGGTGTGGAGGGGACACCTTTCAAGGCTGCATTGGTTGCAGCTACAGATAAAACACACAAAAATATAATTGCCAGTATAGTATGTACAGAAAGGGAGACTTAAGATTCAGAAATTCTCTCTTCCCTGAAAGTGTTAAATATGATGTGCTTGTTGCCATTTTTGAGTGCTTGCTTATGGTACCCCTAACAGCACCAGCCATAGTGATTATGACTTTCCCTGGGTGAGGAATATGAGGACGGAGTTGCTCAGTTGCATGAAACTGAGTACAATGCAATGGGACTGAATACTGGCACCATTTTTTCACAAGTGATGGTGATTTTAGCTGATAACTTGCTCATGTGGATAACAAAGGCTGCTGCTAGCATTTCAAAGTTGCTCAGGCCTGTACGCTGCTAGCTTGTTTAAGGCAGTGGTGCCTGTTGAAGTTCTTGCCCAACAGAATAGGAAAGTATAAGACCGCAGAGGAAGAAATAAGGCTGCAACCCTTAGAAGACTTTGGGAGTGGATTGCCTCAACAAAAGTGTCATCAGCATCTTTCAGAAGGATTCAGGGCACAATTCTGTGTTCAGAAACTGAACCACATGCTCCCTCCCTGCCTGCCTAACTCTAGAGGGACATGAGAAGTAGATAACAACTTTACCACTTGTTGTATCACTGCTTCTTTTAGTACAAGTACATTAATAAAAAAAGATCAGTAGCTGTATCCTGATAATTTGGGGGGGGGGAGTCAAAACTACAACGGGAGTTTTATTTATACCCTTACCCATGGTTTCTTCCTAAGCTTCATGCTCCCCTGTACTCAACTTCAGGGACTGGCTGGATTGTGTTGGAGGCAAAAACAGGTCCTACGTTGCAGCAAAGTTTCATATTCTGGTTGCCCCCTCCCCCACTCTTCTTCCTTCTCCTCCACCTCCTCTACATTGTTCACGGCAGTGGCTTGTGACATGCGCAATTGTGGTAGGGTCTCTGCCAAGTATGAAATGCAGCTCTTTGTAAAAGTGTCTGTTATTCAGCTTGATCAGTTGTTGGCCTCTCTGTTATGCCTGCCACAGTTTCTTGGCTTTCAAACAGCACTGATGTTGGTCCCTGATGTCGCCCTTCTCCTACATACCCCAAGCAGTCTGCTTGTAGATGTTGCGATTTCTGTTGCTGGTTCAGAGCTGTGTTTGCACAGCCTCTTTTTGCTGCAGGTCCAGGAGACCCAATATCTTCCGTCTACTCCATTCAGGAGTTCCTCTGGATCATGTTGCTAGCATGGTGAGCGGGGCAGTTGTACACAACAGTTGAGAGCTGCTAGGTCATCTGGACAATCAGGAAAAGGCTTTTAAAAATGTGCAGGGGTTTTAAAGATGCGAGGGGTAGGGGGCTTCCTGTCTATGTGATTCCCAGAGGCAATGGAATTAACAGCTGCGATCAGAGCAGTCAGTGTTTGATACTGGAACATGAGAATGGCCATACCTGGTATCCCAAACCAAATACCATATATAAAAAAATGTAACAAGCCCTTCACACCCTTTTGCATGGGTAACCACTTAAATTGGTACTTTCTTTAGTTTATCATTCAATCCACAGACTTCACTCATATCCTACTTCACTACTGATAGTCCCCATTGCAAGAAGACCCCAGTGCCCAGCTGTTGATATAGCTTGCACGCTTCGAAATGATATGGACTGGAACTTCAGGGTACACTTGCACCTCATTCCTTTGATGATGATGGGTGACTCAGACCCAAATCACCTATCAAAAACATACCTCTATCAAATGCCTCACATGCTACCTCCACTATTCAGTACTGCTGCACCTTGTACACTGAATGGAAGTGGTCTGCAGGCACATAAATCCCCATAGCTCTTGTTAGCTCCATAGGTTCAGAATTAATATTTCATGGGTATTTACATTATATCTGTATTTCCAAGTTTTCAGAAGTTGGAGGTCTATTGAATTGGACATTCTGGAAGGACATGAGGTGTCAATGAACAACTTCAGATCTAGATATCTGAGCTTGCAAGTAGCTGTATGAAAGTGGAGATTGTTTAAATGAATCAAGCTTACCAACCAATCGAGGTCACTTTGTGTAACCACCCTTTTTCATATTTAGCAATCCATCACTTTGTATCATCTGCGGATTTTATTAGCCAGTTCTTTATTTTTAGATCACTCATAGAAATATTGCAGTGTCTGGCCTGATCGCTGCTTAAGCTATAAACATTCTCTTTGATATGTGTAGTTTGAGCTATTATCTGTTAATAATGGCATGAAAAAATAAAATACAGAAAAATATCCGAGCAACCATAACTTTATCCTGTTTTGAGTGATGGTACAATACGCCCATAATGAGCATACTTGCATTCTTGGTTTCACATTTGTTGTCTCTTCCCCTCTTCTTCACTCTGGGGACCTGCCCCATAAGTACACTATTCCTGTATAACAAAACCTAGGAAATAAACACAGGCAAGCTTCATTTAATGACCATTAAGGTTGAATGGCCTTGTGGTCAACGTTGTGAACTGTGATTCTGGGGACTGTGTTCAATTGCTGCTCTGCCACAGACAATCTTTGTGATTTTTAGGCAAGTCACCGAGTCTCCTGAGTCTTCCTGAGTTTCCTATCTGCAAAATGGGGATAGTAGTACTCCCTATCTCACTGGTATGTTGTGAGGGAAATATATTAGTTATGATGGTGAAAATGTGATAACCTGAATCTTGTTTGGTGAGAGTTAGGGATGTAAATCCAGTTTAATCAGTTAACTAGTTAAATGTTACATTTAACCAATTAACTGCTTAAATGGGGATACAAAGGGGCCTGGTAGGGCTGGAATGCCTCCTTCTCCTAGTATGGCAGTCTGCTCCAGCCAGGTCTGCAGGTAGGGACTGCCCACACTGGAGGGGGCCAGCCGTACCATGCCACAGACGGGGGCTGCTCCGGCCTCGTCCACCACATAGGACTGTGAGCAAGAGGGAGCAGCTGCTCTGGCCAGGCCAGACCTTCCGCATGGTGCCTGGGTGAGGACTGCTTTCTTCTGCCCCACCGCACTGCACCGTGGGCAGGAGGGAAGCTGCTTCAGCCCTCCTGACCTGAGCAGCACCTGCCCATGGTGTGATGGGTCAAGCCTGTCTGGAGCAGTCCCATGCCCACTTCAGTTCGGGGGCTGCTCCAGCTTGGCCAGGCTGTTGGTTAACTGGTTCCCAGTAAACATCACCTGGAAAGGGTGATGCCTACTGGTTAACCACTGACAACCCGAGTGAGGGCAACAGAAGTACCTAGGACAGATTGTATAAACCAGAACATACCTCATCAATCAAAATCATCATCAAAATCTTGACAGCATGGAAATAAATTTCCTGCTATTTTTTTTTGCCACTTTCACATTAAATATAATGTGCTTGACAGCATATTTCAGCATGCCAGAGGCTTTCACTTCTCCTTCAGAAAATACCAAAAAGCAGTATTCATCCCCAACTATATCAATCTCTAATTAGTGCCAAATGGTGAACTCAGCAAAGGGTGAACTCAGCAATGTTAATGCAGAATAATTTGCCAAATGTGGGATATAGTCAGATGTGCCAGTCTGATAAGAGTATCAGAGGTTGCTGTTAAGGTTTTGCACTAGAGTATGATTTTGAAATTGCTTTGGTCCTTATTAAATTTCATCCTATTTACCTCAGACCATATCTCCAGTTTGTCCAGATCCTTTTGAATTAGTCCTATCCTAAAAAGCACATACAACTCCTCCCAGCTAGGGTTCATCGAGAAACTTTATAAGCATATCATCTAAACAGATAAAAATAGAAATTTAGTTTAACAGTATATAAATGTTCTCTAAATTTAGAAGAACTCAGCAATTGTCTCAAAAAGTTACAAGTACTGTTTTAAACTAATTGGATAGGAATGTAGAAATCCATAGTAAAATGTGAGACTTCCTGCCATGAAATTTAACAACTTACTAGTAGCTGAAATCCTGTTGGTGTCTTGTGTGGCTGTTGGGCCTAGGGACGAGAGTGTTACTGTGTACAGGGTTAATGTTCATGGCTACACACAGGTTCCTGGTATGCGCAGGGAGCTGTCTTAAAAAAGCCCCCCTCACATTGCTGCCTCTTACGTAGGCAAGGGGAGATGCGGGGGCAGACGGGAGTCAGTACATGCAGATAGCTGGCTTGAGCGCTGGCTACTGGGGAGCCATCTGCCCTTCCCTTCCCCTTCCCTCCTGCACTGCTGCCTCTGACACAGAGGTGCAGCACGGGGGGCGGGGGTAGTGGGAGAAGAGGGGAGAGCAGGAGCCAGTATGGGTAAGGAGCCAACTTAAAAATGGCTCCTCATGTGCACTGCTCCCGGGGAGCCGACTCCTGGTATGTGTGTAACGGTGTAACCACTGAAAATTTCACACATTTTAACATCCCTAGCTGGGCCAAGTGATTTTGCCATCTATAAAGTCTTTCTTGTATAATTAATTAGATTTAGAGTAAGGGTATTGATTAGTTGTTACCTCTGACATCAGGATGGGCCAGGACTCTTGGAATGACATAAACACATGCCTTTGTGTACATGTAGTATGTGAAGACAAATGTCTGAGCACTTAAAAATTGGGTGGTAACAGAGAGAGAGTCTCAGGGGTGATTGGTGATAGATAATCTGAACACAAAGAACTCTTAACCATGCTTTCAGCTGTTTCAGTTGTTTCGCTCTGACTCAACAGATATTTTAGGTGTCAGAGTGACACACAGCATGACAATCCTGGAATTTTAATGTTTCTGAAATATTTTTCAGATATATTTAAAATCTCAAATCCTCTTGCAGACCTTTATGACTTAGTTGGGATTTGTGAAGAGTTAGTGCAGTTTTGTGGTTAAGTAAACTTTTGTGGGGTAGTGAGCTTTGGTAGTTTTAAATTTAGACACACTAATATCTTTTGCTAGAATAAGAAGAGAGCTGTCTGAAGTTTAGACCTTGAGCACAGTCATACACAGCTTTACTCACCTGAGAAGTTTCATTAAAGTCCATGAAATTACTTGTGTGGGTAAGGATTTGAAGGCTGTCAGATACATTTATATCTTGGATTTCATGAACTGAGATACTTTTGATTGACAAGATTGCTAAATTTTATTACTTCCATTCCACTAATGAGAGAGTTGCACAAGCTATGGTGCTGTTTAATATATGATTTGGGTTTATAAAACAAAAAGGTCAATACTGCTTTTTACAATATAATTGCAATTGTTGGTTGAGGCAAAGATTAATCTTGTATTCTTGCACATGTTTTCCTCTAAGGGCATGCCTAAACTACATCCCTCTTTCAAAAGAGGGATGTAAATTAGACAGATTGAAATTGTAAATGAAGCCAGGATTTGAATTTCCTGTGCTTCATTTGCATAATGGTGGCCGAAAACAGGTATTTCGGAAGTGAAACCGCCGTCTAGATGCGGTTCTTTCGAGGAAAAAAAAAACCTTTCTTGAAAGATCCTGTACTCCTCAAAAAAATGAGGTTTACAGGATCTTTCGAAAAAGGGTTTTTTTCCCGAAAGAACCGCGTCTAGGTGGCAGTTTAACTTTTGAAATACCTGTTTTTGAAAGCAAGTGCGGCTGCTATTATGCAAATGAAGCATGGGAAATTCAAATCCTGGCTTCATTTGCAATTTGGATATATCTAATTTACATCCCTCTTTTGAAAGAGGGATGTAGTCTAGACATAGCCTAAATGTGATTGTGAAGGAGAGATTTTTTTTGGGGGGGGTCGTTGACTTGCACAGGTGAGCATAAGCTAATAATAGTAACATAAGAATGGCTATAGTGGGTCAGACAAAATGGCCATCTAGCCCTGTATCCTGTCTTCCAACAGTGGCCAATGGCAGATGCCCCAGAGGAAGCATATAGAACAAGTAATCATCAAGTGATCCCTCTCTTGTCATCCATTGCCAGCCTCTGACAAACAGGGACACCATTCCTACTTATCCTGGCTAATAGCCATTATAGACCTAACTCCATGAATGTATCTTGTTCTTTTTTGAAACCTAGTAAAGTCCTGGTCTTCACAACATCCTCTGGCATGTTTAATAATTTAGAAAAAGGAATCTCCTTAGAAAATGATCGGTCTGGGTTATTTTATATTTGATATTAACAATACCCATTAACAAAATTAATTTTGATTCCTGGACATTTTGGAAGTCTCCATAAATACAAACTTTTTAGATGATTAAAACTGTCAGTGTATTTTTCAAAAAATATTAAAAAGAAAGGAACAAAATAAACGATAGAAAACTATGAAAGAAGATGATACAAAATACTGCCTCTAATAGTGTATTTTCCAGTACATCTCAAATACATTTTTATTATTTTATTTCAGAATTGCAGCTTTGACAGCAGCAGACATTAAGCTGCAGACATTAAGCTGCAGACATTCTGCTATAGCTTTCTAGAATACTTTTGATTTATTTTTGAACCTATAATACATTTGGATATAACAAAAATTTTTAAAAATTGATCTTGCACAAGCTTCAGTACATAGCAACAATCACGAATATGATGGAATTTCTAAATCCTTGTTTTACTGCACGCATTTTGCAACAATTCATTCAAACCTGTTGTTTCCAACAAGGTTAGGGCTCTTGTTTTATATTTACATTTGTTTGTGAATATTTGCAAGAAAAGCACTCTTCAAGAATTACATAGTCAGTTTGAAAGTAATATAACTTCCAACTTAGTGCACTTTCATGTGACAGTTTATACAAATTATTTAATTAGTGAATTTACACATTTGCAAATGATAACATAACCATACACTTTGACTCATCTGAGGGTACTGAGGGAGCTGGCAAATGTCATTGCGGAGCCTTTGGCCTTTATCTTTGAAAAGTCGCGGAGATTGGGAGAGATCCCGGATGATTGGAAAAAGGCAAATGTAGTGCCCATTTTTAAAAAAGGGAAGAAGGACAATCCAGGGAACTACAGACCAGTCAGCCTTACCTCAGTCCCCGGTAAAAAATCATGGAGGGGATCCTCAAGGAATCCATTTTGAAGCACTTGGAAGAGGGGAAAGTGATCAGGAATAGTCAACATGGATTCATGAAGGGTAAGTCATGCCTGATCAATCTGATTAGCTTCTATGATGAGGTAACTGGCTCTGAGCATATGGGAAAGTCAGTGGATGTGATTTACCGTGACTTTAGCAAAGCTTTTGATATGGTCTCCCACAATATTCTTGCCAGCAAGTTAAGGGAATATGAATTGGATAAATGGACTGTAAGATGGATAGAAAGCTGGCTAGACTATTTGGCCCAACAGGTAGTAATCAACACCTCGATGTCAGGTTGGAGGTTGGTTTCTAATGGAGTGCCCCAAGAATCTGTTCTAGGACCGGTTTTGTTCAACATCTTTATTAATGACCTGGATGAGGGACTGGATTGCATCCTCAGCAAGTTTGCGGATAACACTAAGCTGGGGGAGAGGTACATTAGAGGGTAGGGATAGGGTCCAGAGTGACCTAGACAGATTAGAGGATTGGGCCAAATGAAATCTGATGAGGTTCAGCAAGGACAAGTGTAGAGCATTGTTACAGGCTGGGGACCAAAGGGCTAAGTAGCAGTTCTGCAGAAAAGGACCTGTGGATTACAGTGATGAGAAGTGATGAGAAGCTGGATATGAGTCAACAGTGTGCCCTTGTACCCAAGAAGGTTAATTGCCTATTAGGTTGCATTAGGAGGAGCATTGACAGCAGATCCAGAGAAGTGATTATTCCCCTTTATTTGGCTCTGGTGAGGCCACTTCTGGAGTATTGTGTCCAGTTCTGGGCCCCCCTCTATAGAAATGATGTGGACACATTGGAGAGGGTCCAGCAGAGGGTGACCAAAATGATTAGGGGGCTGGAGCGCATGACCTATGAGAAGAAACTGAGGGATTTGGGTTTGTTTAGTCTGCAGAAGAGAAGAGTGAGGGGGGATTTGATAGCAGCCTTCAACTTCCTGAAGGGAGGTTCCAAAGAGGATGGAGAGAGGCTGTTCACAGTAGTGACAGATGGCAGATCAAGGAGCAATGGTCTAAAGTTACAGTGGGGGAGGTCTAGGTTGGATATTAGGAAAAACTATTTCACTAGGAGGGTGGTGAAACACTAGAATGGGTTACCTAAGGAGGTGGTGGAATCTCCATCCCTAGAGGTTTTTAAGTCTCGGCTTGATAAAGCCCTGACTGGGTTGATTTAGTTGGGATTGGTCCTGCCTTGTGTAGGGGGCTGGACCTAATAACCTTCTGAGGTCTCTTCCAGCTCTGTGGTTCTATAAAAATTGTGTTTCATTTAGTGTTGATAAAAGCTATTGGATTGACAGAACTGAACAATTAAGTTCCCTTTATCTACAGGGCAACGTTCAGGCAAGTGTCCCACACACAATGTCTTGCCTATGTACTCAATCCTGAATATGGAGGGAGATCTTTAGAGGGATCAGGGATAGTTCATTCACCACAGTCAATATAATTCCTGGCTTTTCTGCTGAGTTTTCTAATTGGTGCACAGTTTAGTGGGTTGAGTGTATTTTTGGGTATATCTACACTACCCCGCTAGTTCGAACTAACGGGGGTAATGTAGTCTTCCGCAATTGCAAATGAAGCCTGGGATTTGAATTTCCCGGGCTTCATTTGCATGAAGCCGGCCGGCGCCATTTTTAAATGCCGGCTAGTTCGAACCCCGTGCCGCGCGGCTACACGCGGCACGGAGTAGCTAGTTCGGATTAGGCTTCCTAATCCAAACTAGCTGTACTCCTCATTCCACGAGGAGTACAGCTAGTTCGGATTAGAAGCCTAATCCGAACTAGCTACTCCGTGCCGCGTGTAGCCGCGCGGCACGGGGTTCGAACTAGCCGGCATTTAAAAATGGCGCCGGCCGGTTCATGCAAATGAAGCCCGGGAAATTCAAATCCCGGGCTTCATTTGCAATTGCGGATGACTACATTACCCCCGCTAGTTCGAACTAGTGTGGTAGTGTAGACATACCCTTTGATATTTGAGCTGCAACTAAGAACCAGCAAGCTCCCCCAAACTTCCATAAATTGAGATAAATTTTTAATCCCTGATAAACTGTGCTGGATTAAAACGGTTTACCTACAGGTGAAAAACTGTTTCCTGTGAGCAATACCATGAATCGTCCAGTAGGGGTGTTAAAGACTAGTTGACAGTCTGATAAGCATTTGCTTATCGGATAATCTTTTGACTAGTGAATACCCCTCCCCCCCTTTTCTGCCTCTCAGAGAGAGGCAGTAAAGGGGAGGGGAAGGGTACTTCAAAGGTGCAGCACTGCCACTTTGAAACCCCAAATTGGCCACTGCACGGCTGATCCCGTTCTAAGGGGCAGCCCGCCGCACAGCTCCTCAGCTGATCCTGGGCTCCAGGGCTGTCCCTTTGAATCGTGCAGAAGCGGCGTTTTAAAGGGGCAGCCCTGGAGCCTGGGGTCAGCTCGGGATTCCCCAGCTGATCCCAGGCTCCCCATGGGCTTTCCCCAGAACCCGGGATCAGCTGGTGAGTCCGGGGAAGTAGGGGTCGGCCTACATGTAATAATCATGTAGAGGTGGTTAGAAATAGGCCAAAATACTTAATTTACTTGTCTATCTGCAGCCACATTTTGTAAATTAGATCTATTTCTAGCTATACAATTATATGTCTCATTTTAGCCCAAAGTATATTTTACCTTGTGACTTACATATTAAAACTACATTTTTTATTAGACGTCACTGTCAACAAATACAGAGCTTGATTTTGTAAGTTGCCAGCCTGTAATATCTCCAGAGGAGTGTTGTACAAGAAGTGTGAAATGCAGATAATCACAGTGGTTTTAGGTTTAAATATGCCCTACATTTGCCTTATATTTTTTGTAGTGGCTTTGCTATTTTTACATTGCTAAAAGTCAAATGTTCTTAGTGATTTCTAGATATACAGAGTTGTGTGTGCACTTAAAGAGCTATGGGGCTTGCCCAGAAGGGTAGAATATGTGTATATTCTGCGGTACAGTTAGAGAACCCCAGTGTTAAATGGCTTATAATGCTACTTTTTATGCTATAAAAGTGAATTATTTCCCTCTCATCTGTACTACCACTGGTTGCACTATATTAAGTGAGTACCAACTGTCAATGCCTGTATATAGGAATGGGGGCATCAGGATTGTGAAATTGCCTAGAAAACATCCCTCTAATTCAGTGGTCCCCAACGTTTTGGGGCTGCCGGGCGCCTGGGGGCGGGGCCAAGCATGCGCCGCACACCCAGGGCTGGCACTGGCATGTTCTGCGACCCCAGGCAGGGGCCGCCTAGGCGCTGCCTGCATGGGACAGGCACCGGCATGCACCACGACCCCGGGGTAGGGGCCGCCCATGCGCCTGGGGCTGGCACCTGCCACAAGCCTGGGGGCGGGGCCAGCCCAGATTGCTCCGCGGGCGCACATAAATGGCCCGGTGGGCGCCATGGCGCCTGCGGGCACTGCTCTGGGGACTACGGCTCTAATTAAATTCAATACTGAAGGCTATCTATGTGATTTTGCTAAGTATGTAATGAGTTAGAGAAATCTTAGTTGTAAATACCTAGATAGCTCAATATTAATAATAATTGTGTCAATGTATTAGTTATATTGTGCCAAGGTGAAAGTAATCTAGCTTGAAATACCATCATTTTCTGTGTGCACTCTCTTTTGTCTTCACATATTGTGTACTATGGGTATATTCTGTACTTTGTACACATTCTGCACTATACAAGTGCCCCTTTCCCGAGTTAGGTAAAAAAAAAAAAATTCTTAATCTGTCTGCAAAACAAAAGGGCAAAGTGTATGTTCAGCCAGATACAAGTATGTTAGTGCAGAAGACTAGGATAAAACTTCTGTTTGGTTTGCTACATACAGTAGTATTTTCAACAGTTACAAATCTACGTGAACCAGTTTATGATTGAGATAGGTAAGTTATTGGAGGAGTCTCGTACAAATTTCTGGGAAAATATCTTTAGCAAGCACCTTTGATTTTTTTTTTTTTTTTTGAGGCCGTGTTGTTTCTCATTTTGGGGGCAAATCAGTTCCTGATGCAGCCACATTGATCTCAGTATCATTATGCCAGGAATTAATTTTGGTGCACTAAATTAAAAGCTTATATGGCTTCCCAGGAGAAATTTAAGTTGCTGTGCTATTAATGTTCCTCTTATGTTTCTATTCTTGCTTGGAGCAGCCACTCAATTAATGCAAACCAAGTTCCTACTTATCTTCCTTCATAAAAGCTTCTGAATGTACACTTTACTACGTGGCTACGTCTAGACTGGCATGATTTTCCAGAAATGCTTTTAACCGAAAAGTTTTCCGTTAAAATCATTTTCAGAAAAGAGCGTCTAGATTGGCAGGACACTTTTCCGCAAAAGCACTTTTTGCGGAAAAGTGTCCGCGGCCAATCTAGACGCGCTTTTCCGCAAAAAGGCCCCGATCACCATTTTCGCGATTGGGGCTTTTTTGCGGAAAAGAAATCTCTGCTGTCTACACTGGCCCTTTTGCGCAAAAGTCTTTCGGAAAAAGACTTTTGCCCGAATGGGAGCAGCATAGTATTTCTGCAAAAAGCACTGATTTCTTACAGTAGGAAGTCAGTGCTTTTGCAGAAATTCAAGCGGCCAGTGTAGACAGCTGGCAAGTTTTTCCAGAAAGGCGGATGATTTTCCGGAAAAACTGGCCAGTCTAGACACAGCCCGCGAGACATTACACATATTAAGATCATAAACCACTTTCTGTGTTGTTAGTGTTTTATTATTGTTAGTATTATCATGGTGCCTACAAGCCCTAGTCATGGACCCAGGACCCCATTGTTCTACAGTGACTAACCCCCTCCAAAAAAATTAGGTCTCTGCCTAAAGGAAATTATAGTTGCAGTATAAGGTAACAGACATCAGATGAATACAGACAGATAGGTGCAGAAGTTCAAGGAAACACTAAGAGAACAATGTATTGTATTGGGATAGATCATTTGATATTGTAAATGATCATTTTAATTTGTAAGTATGTGGAGCAGCATGTTCTTTGTTTAGCAAATTTCTAAAAACTGTCTATAAATACATGTAAACTTTATAAGCACAATGCTATATACATAACATTCTATAGGACATCTAGTTCGCAAACCTTTTGCTTGGTCTGGGTAACTAGCTATCAAACTATGTATCTGGAAATTTGTGAATAGGATTCTTACCATTGGATAATCCAGACATACAATGCCTTATAACTAGATGAAATAAAGGTAAAAAGGCAAAGAAAACCTGGAACATTCTGATAGGCATAACTTTTAAAGTATAGTACAGAAGAACTGCAGTACCCAGGAAAAAAGTAGTGCATGATGAATGGGTTTCTTAGGATTTTTCAAAGAGGTGATAATGGCATAAAATATGGAAAGATGATAATATTCAAGATTAGGGATGTTAAAATGCATGTAATTAAGTAACCATGTAACTGCTGAAAAATGTCAGCAGTTACACATGGGGTGGGCAGTTGGCTTGATGAGGCTCGGTGCACGCAGTGATCTGTCTTTTAAATAGGAATGTTAGATACAGCCTATCCCTGACTTACGAACTGGTTACGGACCAAGCAATTGGTCATAACTTGGTTTGTTCGTAAGTCGGACCCCATAGAGTTACACGCGACTGTGCTGTTCGTAAGTGTGGATCGCGTTCGTAACTCGGGGTCTGCCATTTATGACCGCTTCGGTCGTAAATGCAAACAGTTGTAAGTAGACCGTTTGCAACTCGGGGACCAGCTGTATAGCGTAATTGAAGTCGTATAACTGCATGAAACCTTAGCTTTATACCACTATTTGATAGTCATCAGGTTTAAAAACTAGCTCCCCATGCAGACCGGCAGCCACCCTATGCTGCTGCCTCTGATAGAGAGGCAACGGCGTAGGGTTGCAGCAGCCCCTCTCTGGGGGGGGTCTGAGCTCCCCACGGGTAGAGGCTAGTCCAGCAGCAGCCCCTGTCTGCAGTGGTGTAGGGGTCCAAGCTCCCTGTGGATAGAGGCTGGAGCATCCTTTGTCTGCGGGGAGCTCAGACCTCCCCATGGACAGGCTGCAGCTGGGGACCAGCCTCTGTTTGTGGCGGGCCCAGGCTAGCTGAGGACAGAGGCTGCTATGCGTCAGCATCTCCAGCCTTTCCCCCCCCCCCCCCCCCCCGCTTCTGATAGAGGCAGCAGTGCAGGGATGGAGGAGAAGCAGCACCTTTAACCGGTTTTTAAACCTGATTTTTTTTCCCCCTACCACCCCCAGTTCCTGCTTGCCCCCCTGGCAGCAGAGGCTGAGGGCAGGATGGTCTGCAGAGCTGGCACGCACAGGGAGCTTGCTTGAAAGCTGGCTCTCCATGCATATTGGCTCCAGCCTACCCTCTTCACCCTGCATGCTTCTGCTGCCTCTCTATCAGAGGCAGCAGTGCGGGGGTTTTGGTGGGACACAGATCTGGTGCTCATGGGGAACCTGCTTAAAGCCAGCTCCTTACAGGCACGGGCTCCTGCTCCTTCCACTTTGCTGCCTCTGATAAAGAAGCAGCAAGGGAAGGGAAGTGAATGTAGTGGATAAGATTAACAGATAAGCCAAGTCTTATTGATTAATTGTGTAATGGAGTACATGTCGACATCCCTACTTTTAAGATGGCTCTGCGTGCCTACTGGCTCCTGCCTGCTGCCCTGCACTGCTGCTTCTGTATCAGAGGCAGCAGGGTGGCAGGTGACTGCACTGTGAGTTGCTGCACATGGGGAAAAAGCTTTTAAACTGGCTCCCCCCATATACCATGTCCTGCCTGATTCCCCATGCTGCTGCCTCTGATGCAGCAAAAGTTGTGTAAGCTGCAAAAGTTGAAAAAGAAAATGAGGGAGAAGTACAATAGGGTACAAAAGAAGAAAGAGAAGGACAAAATAAAGTATATCCATAATATAATAGGGAGGAAGAACAGAAATACCTAGAGAAATAAAATGGAAATGTACTTAGGCTACAATGGAATAGTGAGGGACATATAAATACCTAGATCAGATAAAATGCTTCAGCCTACTCTCAGTAGGATAATATAAAGAGGATTGTAAGAGGAATAGTGACAACTTTTAAAGGTTATCAAATATAGCTTTTTAAAATAATGTATTCCCATTTGGAAGATCTCTCTCTAATTTTCGAGGTTGTATTAAAAAGCCTTGAGTTCTGTGTTTAAGTGAGCATACGGGTACATGCCTAGTGTGCCAGGACTATGTGCCAATCTTTTGGGTGAGTGGTTAGTACAGGCAGGATGTTATGGATTGCTGTTAAGTTTTTTCTGCCATGTTTTCTCTTTTGCTCATTGTTTGAGCCTAAACTCAATACAGTAAAAGCTTTGTTATCTGGCACTCTGTTAAAAGGAAAACTTTGATTGGTATTGCCCCCTGCCACAATACTGCCATGTCTTCAGGTGCACATGCCTGACTTCCACCTATCCAACCAGCCATTGCGGGACTTCTGACCGCCTGCAGTGCCAGCTGATATCATCATCCGGCACCTCCTTCCCCCTCAGCCTGCTTCAAGCTGCCGGGAGCTGGGTCAGTCAGTAAGAGGCGGTGGCAGAGCAATAAGCTTTGTTATCCACCACATTCATTTAACCAGCAACCCCCATTCTCCATTAGGGATGTTAAATTTCAGTTAATTAATTGAATAGTCTATGGGATTTCCATTGATTAGTTGATTAGAACTACTGTGTTCCACCTTTGAAATGTACAAGAGTCCCCAGCAAGGGCTCTTGTGCTTTTCAAAGATTGAAATGCTGCAGGAATCCTGCTGACCCTGGGCTCCATGCAGGTACTTCCACTTTGAAATGTACAAGAGCCCTAGCAAAAGTGAAAGATGCTCTTGGGCAAGCGAGTTCTGAAATAGCATAAGCTTATGTACAGGTCAGCCTGGCTCAATTTCATCCCCCATGTAGGTACCTGTGGAGATCTTTGGGGTTGACATGGTTTAGTCCTAAACGGGCAGAATGTAGTTTTTTGTTTTTTGTTCATATGCCAGGATCACTGCTTGTAGAGCATATCCTAGCTTTCTGTTTTATTTCTTGGGATTGTGTGACTCGTCTTTTTCATACCATTCCACACTCATTCCCAGTTCCAAAATGGGAGGAGACTTCCTTGCTTTGAAACAAAGTGTTTGTATGCTGAAACAGCCCATTAAATTGACTGGATGTTGAGGTACTGAAACTACTTTAAATTCATTTTTCAGACCAACTAGATGTCAAGCTGATGATGACCCTTTAAAACTGCAGGTGTTTGTAGATACTGCTTTTAAAAACCTGTAAATATGGGATTTTTTGTTTGCTTACTTAGTCATATTATTTGACCTTTAAGGTCGTTCCTAGATCTTGTTTTAACTTGTATGATTATCGAATATTGTGATATGTGTGTGTGTGTGTGTGTGTGTGTGTGTGTGTAGGGGACATGTTTAATATCGATGACTTCTTGCTGCTAAGATAAAAATCATCTCTCAGAACCATGTTATGATGCCAAAGGCAGTAAAAAAGACATTCTGAATAGGTAGAGGAGAACAAATGGTGAAGTAGAAAGAAAGAGGTTTATATTTACTGAGGTGTTTTACTACGCTAATGAAGAAAAATAGACCCCATGTAGAAATAATAAGGAAATTAGTTTTTAAAACTTCACTGAACAGGAGGAGGAATATTTAAAAATACATATTTGATAAAAGTCAATAGTATCTTTGAAGATGAAAAATCTACATTTCAGTAATCTGAACATTTGAATCTGTAAATTAATTAGTGGCACAACATTTTTAGACCATGCTAATGTATTATTTGTGTGTATTATTATGTCTATGAAGCACTATATTGGAATTGGAAGCTAGTCTAAATTTATATTTTTAAATTTTATACATTCAAAGGTAAATTTCAGCCTTGTACCTAGAGAATTAGGCTGCACAACTCCCACTAACACTATGATGATTTCATGGTTTATTTCTTAAAGCTCAAAATGAAATTTTAACTTCAGTGTGCTGCTTATTTGAGCTTTGGTATTTAATGTAGCTGATGAAGGGAAAAAAACTCTGAAAAAATAGAATCTCCTTTAGAGTTATCTCGCCATTTCAGTTGAAAATTAAATCCATGCTAGCTTTCTGGAAACTGGCATGGCTAGAGTAACAAGCACAGGGTCATTTTTTGATGATGGCTTGACAGGAACAAATGCTACAGACAGCACTGTGTATGGTAGCTAATTATGGTACCAGAGTCACTTTAGGTGAGTCTGCTTTGCTTGAATTTTGGAAGACTCTTTAATCTCTCTCGCTCTGTAAAATATATATATATATATATATAGTGTGTGTGTGTGTGTGTGTGTGTATTTTAGTGTGTGTTTGGGTGTCTGTGCATTTGTGAGTCCATTTGTTCAAGAACTCCTCCTAAATGGTAAGAGCAAGGACTACCAAATTTGGTATGCAGCTTACTCTTCCCCTAACTTAAACCAAGGTTGGGGTTTGGTTTTGCCTAGAAAACATGAAGTGCCGGGAATGGGACTGTTTTCTATAACACGGAGAAGGAGCAGAGAAGGGAACGCAAAAGGGAGGGGACAGAGAGAGGAGGAATGTGATGCTGAGAGTGGCCACTAGGGTCAGTTGCAGCACCAAGAGAGTGGCCAGCAGAGCTGGGGCCCTGCCATCTTGCCTGCCAGGACACCAGTAAGGAGCCCCCCAGCTCCAAATTGGAGCCTGCTTCATTCCCCCTCCCCCATGGAGAGCCTACAGGCTGTGGTGTGTGTGTCCAATGGAGGAGGGGGCAGCCCCTGGAGCTACACCTCCATCTCAACAGCTTGCAGACCATGACGGCGGCCCTGCAGTATGGGGGCAGTCATCGGAACCTCCCTCCTCCCCCCACAGCATGCGGGAGCCCACTGGCAGAGAATCACTGCCCCAGCTCCTTAGGAGGAGTTGCCACTGGAGTAGCGCCATCTTTGCCGCCATGGGTGGCCCTGGTAAACTACCTCCAAGCCCTCTGCCCTGAGTCCTGCACCTCCTGTTTATCTTGACTTCTGCCCCCTTTCCATCTGCCCTGAGGCCACTCCCAGCTTCTTCCCCCTGCTGGGTAGAACTGCTAGTACAGCCATTCCCCGACTTACGAACACACCGACTTACAACCATCTGAACTTACGACCAACCTCCCATTAACCTCATTATAATATTTTCGAGTTGAGAACTATGTACATCAAGTTTTTTTAATAGCACGGGCAGCGCGTTTAAGGGTATTACCGACTAATGACCAAATCGAGTTACTATCAGATGTTGATAAGTTGGGGATGGCCTTTAAAGCTATAAGCAACAATGGTAAAAGACAATTTGTGCATGCCTGAGATGTATTTGGCCAAGGACCATCAGCCAACCCAAAATGCAGCAATACCTTGCTAAGCATGACTAGGCATAGTTTACTATTGGAATGTGTCTCTTAATCTTTTAATAGTGTTTATTAGGGATGTAACCAAATGGTGGAGTAGTGTAGTTAAGTGGACTGCTCGCTCCCCCTGTGTTGCTTCTGTATCAGAGAAGCAGCGGAGCAGGGTGCGGGGAGAAGAGGGGTGGTGGGAAAGAGGGAGGAAGCGAAGCAGGAGCCAGTGCTAGGAGGAGCTGGCTTAAAAGCAAGTTCCCCCCAGCACTGTTTCTGTGGTGCCACCTTCCCCCTGCCTGCACTAGAGGCAGGGACATGGAGGCTGATACCATGAAGCAGCCTCTGTCCGCGCTGGGCCCTATATGCCCAGCTCTTACTACATTTAATCTGCAGAGCTGCATTGGAAGTAGCTCCAGGATCCGGCATGAGCCGGGACTGAGGAAGCCTTCCCTTATCGACGAATTGTGTAGTCGATAAAATCTTTATTGACTAAACAATTAGTGGATTACCTGCTTCTTAATATCCTTAGTGGATATTAGATTGGATTATATATTGAGTATTTAAGTCTAAAATGTTTGTTTACCCATAGCAAATCTTTCATAACAAATCATTCAATCTGAAATGGGTCAGGTAGCTTCTCAATTAGTATGGCAAGTGGATTTTGAACCTTTATTTTCTTGAAATCACAGCTGTGCACAAGCTCCTAGGAACACAGATATGGCATCACATCACCAAAAAAAGAGAATTTACCTAAAGCTCGTACAAAATAGTTGATTGCGTGTATGTAAATATTTCCTTTTATTGACAACATGGTATATCACTGTAGCTCTTTATTGTTTCCGTATCATGATCCCACGAAATGAAAATTAGAGATGTCACTTCTTATTTTTGTGTACAAGATTTAATATTTTGGGTGTGGGATCCAGAAGATGTTTATATAAAATTGGTAAGATTCTTTCATCTTATTTTATAATTTAAATGTCACAGGCAGATGATGATGGTGGTGATGATCCTGAATCACAAGAAGAAGAGAAGGATGAACTGAAAGGCTATTCAAGAAGAAAGATAGTCTCCAACTGGAATCGTTATGAAGATGCTGAGAAAGAGGCACAAAATGAAAGTGGAGAATCTCAGAGGGGAACAGACTTCAGTGTTCTGCTTAGCTCAGCAGGTAAGGATGAGAAAATCGTATAAAGTATTGGTAACATATGAGTTACGTTTTTCATCATTACTGTAGTGTTAGCTCTTAGTTCTGGAACAGCACTTGGAACACTACTTGTATGCACTTGACTAAATCCAGTATTGGATATAAGAGCATTTAAAATGATCCAAGACAGAGTTTTCTATGAGGTAGCCACCGTTATGAGTTTATTGATTAGCAGCTGTGCTAGTTTAGAAGGATCTATAAAAGGTTATGCACTATCTGGACCGTTTGAAAAAGCTGTGAAAACTAACACAGAGTTTTAGTTTGCCAGCTACAGGCAGTAGGGACAAATTAGAATGTTTACAATAAAAACATTGGGATCAAAACTTATGGTTCTTTCTCGCGCTGAAATCCCATTGAAGTGAATAGTTTTGTCTAACTGAGGACTGCAGGATCAGACCCTGAATTACAATTTTTTTTTAACCAATTTCTTCAGTTTGATCTCTTGAGTATTACAACAAATGTTCTCCAGTTAAAACAAGGCATGTACATTTTATTTCAGAGCTTTAGTTGTCTAATCTTTTTTTCATTTTGACAAGATCTTGTGACTCTTGTCCCATTAGTTGGTATCTTCTTACCAGTAATGGCAACAAGACATGGCTTAGCAATGTCCGTCTGATTCCTTCCATCAGAGTGAGTTAGTTGAGTACTTAACATTTTATTTTATTTAGCCTACTGGCAAGAAATAATAATAAAGTAGAAGAACTGCAGGATCATTGATACCATGGCACTGATCTCCTGTCTGAGGCAAAGTCTCTCTACTTCAGGTATGGGTTGGATGTCTCCTATCAGGCACCCTGAGGACCTGAATGGTCCCAAACCTGGGAATTTGCTGGACTAGAGCAGATTCCTTGCTATAGTCCTGAGCCGCTGACTCTGCCAGCTTGGGGTAGGGAGAGGAAAGGCAAGGGGGACTATCTTCAGCCCCTGCTGGGCTGCATGCTGAGTTGCTGGTCCTACAGCTGCTGCCCCGGCCAGACTGCCTGCTGGGCTCCAGCATCCCATGCTACTATGGACTGCTGGGGATTGGCTCTGGCACTGGTGGGACTGCCAAGTGTTTGGGCTCCAGTCCCAGCCCCGCAGCAGCCTATGGGCTCTGGCCCCATGCTGTTATGTGTTGCTAGGGCTGCTATCAGCCCTGATCCCACTGTTGAGAGTGCAAGTTCCTGCCCTGCAGCCGCCTGCAGGCTTTGGCCCTGCTTTCGCAGGCTGCCCAGGGCTCTAGCCTCGGCCCCGATCTTGGCTCTGTGCTGCCACGGGCTGTTGCTGGCCCAATCCTGCGCTGCTGGGGGCTACCCTGACCCAGTTCCAATGCCACAGGCTGCTGGGGGCTGCTGCAAGCTCTAGCCCCAGTGCTGTGGACTGCTTGGAGCTGCTACCAAACTCAGCCCATGATCCGTTCCATTGCTTCAGCCTGACTCCTCCTGGATTGCCATCCTACCACTAGGCTATCAGGGTTCTCTGATCCAGATACATCCATGGTCCTACAGGACTACAAATTTGACAGATCAGCAAATTCCGGTTTGGGGAGGTGCAACCTGTACTGCCCTTTCTGTGAGCTAGTAGTGTCCTCAAGTGATGGGCGTTCTAAATTCTTTTTTTTGCTATTTTTGCTTTGGGCTGCACCTTTAATCATTAGAGACAACAATTTCTCCTGCTGTTTTGGACTGCCTATTATCCTTGAAACATTTAGGACTTCCATTTAGCTTGGGTAGGGTTCTCATAGTCAGGATATCTTCCCTCAATTCAAGGTTTATATATTCACACATCCAATTATATCTGTTGTTGAAAGGTCTGATACATATTTTTTCCCCTCTACCAGAGACTTTCCTCTCCCAGGGACTTCAGTATTGTACTCCTGGCCCTAAAGGATATCCTCCCTTTGAGCTTTTACCATCATGCTCCTTTTACTACCTCTTTATCAAAAAAGCATTTTTGTTGCCTCTTCTCAAAGTTTGAGTGTGATTCAGGTATTAAGGAAAAGACCTCCCAATACTATCTTCACACAAACATGGTGTCAGACCTCACTATCCTTTACTCATTTGATCTCTGGAGAGAAAAAATGTTGCACAGTGTCTTGGTGCACTCTCCTACTCTATTTTTTCCCTTAGAATAGTAGTTCTCTTTTTGGCTGGTGGCCCACTTGGCTAAATGAAAATCTTTTCATGGATCACCAATGGCTAATAGAAACTCACCATTAATTAAATAATTACATCCGAGCTATTTTGCTAGTGCTGCAACTAGGGAGAAGAGTTGAATTTAACAAGTAAGAAAAGAAATATTAAATTGTTAAACAATTTAAGCACTTTAACTTTCTCTTGTTAGTTTATCAAACTTCATTTTAAATAAAATAAAATATTAATTTGTCAAACACAAAAGGTTTCAATGTTTTCTTTCTTTATGGCAGGGGAGGGGAACCTTTTCTGGATCTGGGGCCAGTGACCCACAGAAAAATCCGTTGGGGACCATACAAGTGAGAAGCAAATAAAACCCTCCAGGCTCCCCTCCCAGCCCTCACTGATGTGGTCCCCAACTGAGACACCTCACTTGTTTGGTAGTCCAGCCCCCTGAGATGTGGGGGAGGGACAGAGAGGACTGAGGTTCAGGGTTCCCATGGGCTGGATTTATTCTTCTGGGGTTAGTGGATTTTGTGGACCCCCAGGCTCTGGGGCAGGGAGAAAAATGAGTTCAGTGTGCGGGACAGAGCTGCCAGTGAGTGGGATAGGGAGAGGGGTATGGGAGGTGGGGTGCAGGACAGGGTGAGTGTGTGAGGTCTGTGTGGGAGGCAGGGTGCAGGAGCAGGCTGGGAGTAGGGTGTCTGGCTGGGGGGGGTGGGGCAAGAGCAAGGGAAGGTGCAGAGTGTGGCTAGGAGGGAAGAGTGCAGGAGCAAGCTGAGGGCGTGGGGTCTTGGTGGGGAGAGGGTATGAGTGGGGGTATTGGGGTGCAGGGTCTGGACATGGGGGGGAAGGTCGCTTACTTGACTTTGCACTCCCCTCACTCCCAGTCATCACCTTCTGCTACTCCTGTTGTTTGCAACTCCAGCCAATGGAAGAAGCAGGAAAAGCCTCCAGGCAGCTCATCATTGCATTGCTATTCTTTGGGGCAGGGAGAACGGCAGTGCATGGAGCCGCTTGCTCTCTCTCTCTCTGTGAGCTGGGTCTGATGGGGGATGGTCGGGGCTTTCTTCACAAGCATCACCCCTCTGAGTGGGAAGTTGGAGCTGGTGCTCCAGTCTCGCAGCAGCTGTGAGATTGGAGTGGTAACTGTTGGCCAGTAAGCTAGAGAAGGCTTTATATGGAAAATATACAAAAGTTACTTACCTTATATTAACTATGGTACTTTTAAGATGGTTCCCATGTCCTGCCTTACATCTTTGCTACTGCAGAGTCTTTTAGCTTTGTGATTCTGTATTGACAAAGGAACTGAAGGGCAGTTGGGCTTGCTCTACCCTTTAATGCTTTTAGGTGCAAGAGAATGGGAGTGAGAGGATGTGCGGCCGTGATCCCAGTGCACACTGCTGGCGAGAGGCTTTGATTTGGAACACAAGGGGCACGTGTGCACCTAGAGTGGGATCCTGTGGACAAAACATCTTGATTTATCTACAATTACTGTAGGTTAAATAATAATTCTTTTTCTCTGCCTGCCCTCAGCTTTACAGATAGTCTTTGGCAGGTGGGAGTTAGTGCACATGTTTGTGTAGGTTTGAGATTCTCTCTAGTTTGAGAATATCAGAGTATAGTAAACAGTGTATCAAATTTTGTGGCATGATTAATAAGTTGAATGATCCAATAATTTTTCTTGTGATTTGCTTGATTAAATTGGAACTTTATTTCCAAAAGTAAAAAAACATCTTTTCAACTGAGCTTTGATAAAGAAATGCTTTCAAGTAGGAATGTTATATTTAACATCCATGCAGCCTTTGAGGGGGGGGAAAAAAAGCTATTTGGAGATACAGAAGTGAATTCACAAGTGCATTTTAATTTTAACCACACTTCTATTAATATCTAAATTTGAAAAATTTAGCCCATAAGCAGTCATCTTTTCCTACTATTGTTAATGATGATATTTGTCCAGAAACCTGCCTTAATTTTACGTCAAGCCAAGAGAGGAGGGTAAAGTGCTTTGTGAAGAAATTACTATGTGTGGTAATGATGACAGTGATTGTGATCTGTGTGTTTAAATGGAGCAGGGAGTGTGTGAGAGAAAAGCAGTGCAGAAATTGAGTTATAAAGGAGATATATGTTTACACATAATTGAGACAAAATAATTGAAGGTAACTTTTTTCTACTTTTTATATCTCAATGAGATTAATTTTTAAACTATTGTCGCAGTTCATCTGAATGATTTTGGTCTGGCCTGAGGTTGGTGAGGATCTGTGAGGTGAAAATCTGTTGGTCTTCTGCATAACTGTGCTAGCATGCAGCTATATCTGGAAAAAGGAGTGGATAAATTCATGGAGGATAAGTCCATCAGTGCTGCTTAGCCTGGACGGATAGAAATGGTGTCCCAAGCCTCTGTTTGTCAGAGGCTGGGAATGAGTGACGGGGGAGGGATCACCTGTTCTCTTCATTCTCTCCAGGGCACCTGGCATTGGCCATTATCAGAAGACAGGATACTGAGCTAGATGGACCTTTGGTTTGACTTAGTATGACCATTTTTATGTTCTTATTAAAATTGCTCAGTACAGAGATTGGAAAATTCATTTAAAAATATTGAACCTTTACTTAGAACTAACAGTGCAATTCTAGTCACGTTTGCTTTTAATATGAGTTGTTGACTTTGCAGTGAAGATAACATTGTGTGGGTATTGGTGGATGAGTGAAATTATCCATTGCTGGAACAGGAGAAAAATGTGTACCGTATTTTCCGGCGTATAAGGCTACTAGGCGTATAAGACGACCCCCTAATTTTTTAGTTAAAAGATAGGGTTTCGTCTTATACCCCATCGCCCCTCCGCCTCCCGGCTTTGCTCCCGGTGTCCCTGGTCTGCTGGAGACGGTCCCCAGCAGACCAGAGGCACCCGGACTGAAGCCGCAGCCGTGGCGGGGTCCCGCGCCTCTGAGGCTTTGCCAGAGCAAAGCCTCAGAAGCGCGGCACCCCGCCGCCGCTTCGGCTTTGCTCCCGGTGCCTCTGGTCTGCTGGGGACCGTCTCCAGCAGACCAGGGACACCGGGAGCAAAGCCTCTGAGGACGCCCCGGCAGCGGGACAGCCCCAGCGCGCCTGGGCTGCCCCGCCGCCGGAGCCCCTCTGTGGCTTTGCAAAGCCTTGGGGGAAGCCGGCGACTGGGCAGGCTTCCCCTGAGGCTTTGCAAAGCCGCGGAGGGGCTCCGGCGGCGGGGCAGCCCAGGCACGCCTGGGATGCCCCGCCACCGACTTCCCCCGAGGCTTTGCAAAGCTGTATACCCGGCGTATAAGACGACCCCCGATTTTTGGGGGATGTTTTTTAACATCAAAAGTCGTGTTATACGCCGGAAAATACGGTACTATATTATGAAATGAACACTCCTGAAATAGAACATGAACTCTCATAAATTAGTAGGGTTTTTCATGATTAACTCTACTGTCATTCTTTCCATGTCACTGGATGACTACATCCGTTTTCTATAATCAGTGTATTCCTATGTCACAGTTATATTTATATAGCATCTTTCATACTATATGCGATTCCAAAAGTGCTTTATCAGCTGTACACCAGAAGAAGTACAGCAATCTCCGGGTGGAAGGCAGCAACTATTTTCATAGCATTCAAGCAACACTAAATAACAGTTAAAGGCAAGATGGGAAGAATAACATAGCTAAATGACATCTCAGGGAGCATAGCCAAATCAAAATCTGGCTAGGCTGTAGAACACCTTGCATAAAGTACTACAGGCTATATAATGAGTGCAGGTAGTGAGCAGAGTGTTGAATTGTGTCTCCAGCAAAAGAGTGCATATCTAACACACACTGTTGTTGCTTTGCTGGGAATGTTTGTTTATAGCAGGAGTGGGGAACCTTTTTTGAGTCATGGACCACTAACCCACAGAAAAATGAGTCCGGGGCCACACACAAGTGAGAGACAGAAACCAAAACAAATATACAAAAAATTCTAACCCCCTTACAACCTTCACTGATCTGTTCTCCCCAAGTGAGAGAGAGAGAGGGGGGAAAAAACCCTCATAGATGTAGCCACTGACTGAGATGCAGGGCTAAAAAAAGACACTCCTCTCAAGCTCCAGCCCAGCAGGAGCAGAAGAGGAGAAGCCGCGGCTCAGGGCATATCCAAGGCTATAGTGCACTGAGAAAAAAAGAGAGATTTCCTTCTCAGTAACTGAACAACAAAAGTGGTAAAGGAAATAGCAACTTCCTTGCTCTTTTATTTCACAGGCAGTAAGAAAATGAAATTAGGTGGAGGGAGGTATTACTCAGTTTAAGGATGAAGAGCATGGCTATTGTTAAACTCAGAGATGTAATGATTTCATTTAAAAGAATGTAATATGTAGAAAACAACAAAAAGAGCTTAAAAGAATATATCTATAAAAGTATGTTTTGATCTGCACATAAACACAGCATTTTCTGAAATCAGTAGCAAACTGTATTTATCCAACTATTTTCTTATTAATTCCATAGCATCAGACTTGTCTTCTGTAAAATGACAGAAGCGCTAGAATTGTTTTAGCATAGTCATGACCATAGCATAGACTTAGCATGAAAGCTTCATGCATATGTTTTCTATTCTTATTTTGCTGCATATGTAGACAGCTAATACTCACTACATGGCAGGAAATAGTTCTGTAGTTGGTGTTATTCTCTGGGGACTTTCCAGTTTAGTGCTTTTCATATGTACTAAGGATTGCGCTGTGAAAAACATGTCATTTTTGGTGTTTCTTGGTTCTAATTTTAACAAGTCAATCTATTGCGATTTGACTGCCTATTATTTTTAGATACCAGTAAGACTAACTACACCTATTATCAGCATACCTATTATCAGCAGATGGTTATTAGAGCATTCTGGCTAAATCAAGACACCTGGTCCCACATTGTGGAATAATTTGTTTGACAAATTGGTGAAATAGATTGTTGCTGAGATTTATTTCAAACCTGAGCTTGTTGCTGCCATAAAAAACTAGGATGGTGTCAGACCTTAAATTGGAGCAGTCTGGTATTTTAGACCAGTTACATTTAATAAAAATGTGAAATGTCTGCATTTATTAGTTAATTGAATGAGGTTTTATGATGAACATTCCCAGTAGATTTGCTAAGGTGTTAATGTTTGTTAAACTCTCTGGTTAAATGATTACTTGTATGACACAAATGTTGCAGTTTTGCTTGGGAAATTGAAATGGGAGACTTTCTCTTATTTATTTGTTTAGAGGTCAATTACATTATTTTTATACGGTATACCATTAGCACAATATCTTAATTTTTCTGTGAGTTGACATACTGTAATCAATTAATTATAGGGCTTTCTTGAAAAGCTTATTTTTTCATTCAGCTGAAGAGAAATTCCTGGATTTAAATTTTTCAATATTCTTCTAGTTTTGAGTCAGAGCAGCACTTTTGTAATATATTCATTAGATACGTAGAGATAGTTTAGTTACCATGGTGGTGTTGCTAATATCCTTTTAGGTTCCAAAATTCTCTTGTCTTGTACTAATTAAATCCATACTGAATGTAAAACTGTATGGCTGTAAGGCAAAGTTTGATTACAACATATAAAAGCCTTCTAATATACTCAGGCTGTACATTCACTTTCACTGATAATTTGAGTGTTCCTTGTTCATTAAATTTCGTATGATTGTGTTCTTGTGCACATTCTCTTTGACGGTTTATTGTGAAAATACTTTTAATACCTGAAGACTCAAAATAAGGTGATATTTTTAGTAGCCTTCTAAAAGAGACTGATCTTTAGTCCTATTGTTGATAATTTTGAATTGGCTTATCTCATTAAAATATTGCTATTTAGTATTCTAACATAGTATAATGGAGTCAATTCAATATGCCATACAATATTATAGCAGAATCAGGGGGGAGGGCGAGCAGGAAGAGATGAGGAGCAGAACTTTTAAATGATTTTAAGGCTAGAAGGATCTTGTATCTTAATTTATAATAAGTAAAATTGTCTATTGCTTGGACTGCACATATCAGCATGTATTAGTGTAATTCTTTTATCACTCTTCTGTTAGCAGTTTCTAGGAATTGTTGCTATTTAATATTATTGGCTGGGACTAAATGAATTTATGTTCAAAAGTCAAGGCAATACATCAGTCCGATTTCTCCCTCCCCCTTCATCTGTGGGTCAGTAATCAGCGATGTAAAACATTCCGATTATTTTCCTTCTCAATATTTTCTGATAATCACATAAGATTCCATTTAGCTATTTTTATTTTCTACAGGTTATTTAAAACTAACTTTAAAACAGTTGGATGGCAGTTCTCTCTCTCTCCCCCCTCCTCCCCCCCCAACCCCGGAGTATGGCTCCTAACTGAAATAAAATACAGATCTATTGTGGAGCCTTCAGGGAATATGTCTTGAACCAATTTAGTAAAAACTCTTTTGAAGCAGAAGGAACAAAAGAAGTGGAAATGATAGAATAACCTTACTTTGCTAGTAGAATCTAGGTATGTTTTCAATAACTGCCCTCATTCTTTTGTTCATTTGTCTTAAATGACAAAATATAGATTTTGATCCTTCATAAGTTTCTTGATGGTAAATAAATGATTTAGCTAGCGATAAGTGATCAGGTGGCTTATTACTGAGCTAATCAAACTGTATTCTTGTTTTGTTTCTTGGAATCTGAGCTTTTTTGGGGGGGAGGAGAGGGGGGCAGTGTCTTCTGTCATTGCAGCAGCCAAAAAAATACCTCACCCCTAGTTGCCATGCTTCAGTAGGATTATGTCACCAGTGCTGGATGGTGGGTGCTGAGATAGACAATAGAATTTTAACAGTGCAGTGTTTGTGTGTGTTTGTTTTTTAACTTCATATTTTTTAGGGGGTGACTAGCAGTTTATGGTGAGTAAGAGAGCCAGCTATACATAATCAAGCCAAAAGAACTTTAAGTATAAAAAACTGTCAGGTGAGATCGTAAATCTTGTTTTTGCTAGCATATTTTGCAAGGTATTTTGTAGCAAATGTTATTTCTGTGGATTTGGTACCCAAATACCATGGTAAAAGGTGTTGTCTAAAAGCTTAAGCAGAACAGATAAATTGTTAAATTATAAAAATCTAAGGACAGATGCGTAAGCCACCATAGGATGCTGCTGTCTCATTTCCAGTGTCTAAAATTACTTTTGGCTGCCTTCTCACCATCTGCTTTTGTGTCTCTCTGTATAATCTTGGCCAGCAAGTCGTAGTTTTGTCTATCCTTAAATTTCTTTTATCATGCATTTCTGCTCTCAGGATGAGAATTATTGTTATATAAAATTATTAAACCCCAAGACCTATGGTGTACCTCTTAGGGATGTAAAAGGTTAACTGTTTAACTGTTAAGCATCACCCTTGCTGGTTAATGCATACTGGTTCCTGTTAACTATTGGATGGTGGCGCTCGAGCAGCAGCCCTCACCTCCTGTGCTGCTGCCTGTAAGAGGCAGCAGTGTGGGTGGCTCCCACCTGTGCCCTCCCTAAGTGTAAACATGTAACCTCTGAAAAATTTTGGAGTTACACATTTACAAAAATAAATGTTTGCTAACATCCCTAATGAAAATATTTTTTGGAAAAGGACAGTATTACTCTGACTCAGAATGTGAGTGTGCTGCTCTCCTAGTGATCTAACCAGATTGTTTACTTTCTTTTTTAAATGCTGGCAAAATTTAAATTCTATAATGAATTGCATATGTATTATATTCTTATATCTTTTCTATTGAAACCCCAATGTTGTTAGGAAATGCTCTAGATCATTAAAGAACTGTTGTTAATCATTTCTAAGGTTGGTATTTGCAACCACAAACATTCAAAAGTAATGATTCCAAACCCATAAAACTCATGAGATTTAAAGAAATCTTTTGCCAAATTTTGATTATTTTTCACCTTTGCGGAAGCCACTCATACCAAACCTGTGTGAGAGAACCTTCAGTATATTTACAGAACTGAAGATGGTTTGTTGTTCATCTGATGGTTTGAACGTCTCTTTCTTCGTCCATTTCCCAAGGCATGGGATTCCTACATTCTGTCCTTCTGTATCCTCCTCCCTAGTTCACAGGATAGGCAGCTGCTTCATTCACGTGCTGCACAGCAGTCACTTGTCCCACACATTTAATCCCCACCATATTTCTGTCAGGCTCATCTTCCTCCTCATGTTTTTCTTTGTGTCACTGTCTTCCTTTCCTTCATATTCTATTGACTCCTCATAGTTTTCTGTCCTGTTCCCTAACACAGTCCCCACCTTCCTGCTGTCACTACAGTTCAGTTCCCAGCACATCTAAATGCTGCTGTCCCTTCCCTGGAGCCATCATTTTCTCTGTTTACCCAAGACAGTTTCCATCTTGCTGAGGGCACTCTCACTGCAAAGATCAAATAGTCATGGCCCTCTTACTAAGGGCAACCCATGGCTTCAGTTACACCGACAGTCATGGGAGATGTTGTCCATTTTCTGTAAAGATGGAACTTCACAAGATTAAAGCAATAATCTGAGATTAATGAGAATATTTTTTATAAAAACAACACAGAAAAAAATCACATCATTTGATATCACTATAAGCTGGTTCTCTGCCTCAGTATTTTCTGTTTAAATTCCTGATATTTTATAAAAGTATCCTTTTTGTCCTATCAAATAAGCTATTCTTGTTATCAGTCTGATGAATGAACAATAGGAAATACCAGATTTTAAACTGCTAGTTAGATTTTTGTTAGAAATGGGTTTTTTCCCTAGCATACAGGAAAGAACACTGTGTTCATGCGCTCACTCTTAATGAATCAAAACCACCGTTATGCTACAAGATAACTGTATTGGTATAACTACTTCTTTTTGCTTTAGGATTCCTAAATCCATTACCACTACCACAGCTAGAGTAGGTGAGATCACCTATTGGCCAGTACACTGTGCTATTCATTTCACAGCAGTGTTGGTGTCTGAACTTTAAGGACTATGACTCATTAGTAAAATTAAATTTTTTATGTATTAAGTAACCCCTGCAAAAGAACTATGGATTCTCAACAAAAATCATAAAAACAATTTCTTATTCATTAATAAAATAACTTCACAATCTCAACAAAAGTACAAACACGGTGGGTAAACAAAAGCAAAAGGTATAAAACAATAGTGGTCATTTAAAAAAATCTCTGAAAAAATAGGCTTTTAGGAGAGAAAAGGTGAAATGAGCACACTTCAGAAGTAAGTTAGTTCTATACCGTTAGGGATATGCTTCTCCTATCCTTTCTGTCTCTCAGACTGTTTACCCAACCCCACTTATCTTCATCTTCTGTTGCTCTGTGTTTCATCAATTGGCTTGTCTTTTATCCTTTTTCTGAAATAGATTCAAAATTCTAGTGTTCATTTTCAAAGCTCTTCACATCTGTTGCTCCTATATCTTTGGTCTCATTTTCTCCTATACTCCCATTTTTTCCTTATTTTCTTCCTAGCTCGTGTCCTTAAATTCCCCCCTTTTCTCTTTTATATTCTGAACTTGATGTTTTTCATGTTGACCTTGGATCATGCACCCTCTGTGTTTCAGTCGATTTTCCTCTTTCAAATCTTTCCTTAAAACTCACTGCTTCTATTTAGCCTTATGATACTGAGCTATTGCTCCACTGCTTTTATCTTTTTAGTAATTATCTGAATTGGAATGCAAGCTTCTGAGGGCTTGGACCTTGTCTTTTGTATTTATAATGTGCTGATGCAATTAAGGTACTTTATTTGCAATAACATAAATATACATTATCTCTGGTTTTGGTTCTCTGGTTTTAATTGTTTTTCTTTGTAATACATGCTTTTCCTGTATCACATGGATTTTTTTTTGTCAGGTTAGAAGCTGAGCCCACTGTGGTGCCATCTCTAATGGTATGTCTACACTGCAATTAGGCACCTGCAGCTGAGCCATGTCAGCTGACATGGGCTCAGGCTAAAGGGCTGTTTAAGTGCAGCATAGAATTTTGTGCTCAGTCTGCAGCCTGAGTTCTGGAATACAGCCACCAAGCCGGGTGCAAGCATCCACTCTACAGCCTGAGCCCAAATGTCTACACCACACTTTATACAGTACATCCTCTTAGCCTGAGTCAGCTGAAACGGGTGAGTCTGTGGGTTTTTATTTGCAGGGTAGACATACTCTTATGGGTCCTACTAAAACAACCTCTCTCCTCTGCCACCACCATACTCCTAATATTTATGGATGGTAAAACAGTATTAATAGTGGGAGATTTGGTTGAATAGCACAGGACAATGCATATAAAAGAGTAAAACTATAAATAGCCATTCCAAAATGCCATTCATAAGGAGAGGGAGTCAAAGAGAATGAGAATGTGACTGAGATGTGGAAAAATCAAGTTCAGGTTCCTGCTTCAATTAGTATTTATTTATATACAAAGGAGAGACCGAGGCCTACAGAGAATACCTAATAACTTGTTAGCTAGGGCATTGTTCTGAAAGGTGGGAGATGAAAGTTCATGTTCTGGTCCAAATATGGTGGAACAGGAATTTGAATCCGGGTCTCTGACATCCTGTATAAAACCCATGCCCTTGGGCTACTGATTATAAGGGCTCTCATTCCCTTCCCCCCCACCCATGAGAAAGAGTTGATTTGACTTACATGTCTAATCCTAGGAGTGGGTTTCCATCTGAAAATACTGAGCTGAGCTAGGGGCCTCCCTTCAGCCTGTCTGTCAATCACCTTAGGCTCAGATCAGTAGGAGTTAGATGCCTAAATACTTTTGAGGATATGGGCCCTACGCCTTGCTCCTTTTGTTCTCATTTCACTTCTTACTGCCTTAGTTGGTTCCCTAGTCAGCTTGCCCACTTGTGAAGGTCCCAGTCTGGGTGCCACATTTTAGGAAAGATATGGAGTAATTGGAAAGTAATTAGGAAAGATATTGGAGTAATTCAAGTATCTAAAAGGTTATGACAGGGTGGAGGGAGAAAAATTATTCTTCTTAACATCTGATGATAGGACAAGAAGCAATGGGATTAAATGCAGGTAGGGATGTTTAGGTTAAACACTAGAAAAAACTTCCTAGCTGTCAGAGTGGTTAAACACTGAAATAAATTGCTTGAAAAGTTTTGGAATCTCCATCATTGGAGATTTTTAAGAGCAGGTTAGACAAACACCAATCAGGGATGGTCTAGAAGATGGTGCTTGCCATGAGTGCAAGGGACTGGACTCTGTGTCCACTCAAGGTTCCTTCCAGATCTGTTGTTCTGTGATTTAGCATCTAATTCAGGATGGTGGTCTCCACTAGCTGCCAGGGTGCCTAAGATTTAAGTGTTGCAATGCCTAAAACCATTTGATTTTACTCCTAGTGTATTAACAATTTGAATCAGTTTGTCTGATGTTTTGGCAATGAACAAACTTCTCTTTTTCTTCTGTGAGTTACCCAGAATATATATCTGGACGTGTACCACATTCTACAAAAAATGTTAAAAAGATTATTTCACTTCCATGTCAAGCACTGAAAAGTTAGGAATGTCTGATTTTAATTTAGTATATGTGCATTCATTATGATTTAGTCTTTAATTACATGATCACCACCTATATTTTTCACCAGACTGCTGCCTCATTTAGTACACAGTCTGGATGACGCTCAATTAATCCACAGTAATTAAATATTTTGTTTTATCCTCATTGTTCAATGAATAGCCATCAGCCTTATTTATTACATATTCTTCAAACCCTGTTTGTAAGTCAGAATTATTAACTTCCTCATGAGGTTTTCTGTGGTACTCGTTGTTATAGTATCTGAGTGTTTCACAAACAATTTATCTTCACAACATCTCTGTATAATCATAGTGTTGTATTTCCCCTATTTTACATACAGGGAATTGAGGCATGGAGAAATTAAGATAAGTATCCATTATTCTTGGATTTTCATTTTGAGTAACCTAGGACTGTTTCTTTTTTTTTCCCGGACAACTTAGGTAGGGGTGTGTGTGTGTGTGTGTGCGCGCGCGCGCAAGTAAATAAATAAAAAACTAACACTTAATGGGAGCCACATTTGAATATATTAACTTCAGTTGCAGCTGTGAATTCTTGGACCTTTTGTAATCCAGCCTGTAGGACAGGGTGCCCCCCCCCCGACTTGACTGGATCTGACCACTGAGGTTCATGGGTACCCTCCAGCCACTGTGGGGCTAGAGCACACAAAATCTACTAGCCTGCCCCCTTCCCTCCCCAGGTTCTGATGTGTGAGGGGAATGTGGGGAGTGGCTTTCTCCTTCTCGGTCAGGGACCACATCAGGTTCCCCACCTCTGCTGTAGGACAACAAGCTGTGCACCCAGAAAATGAAAAAAATACACTGTTAGTGACCTTCTCAGAAAAGTTTGGTGAAAGTGAATTGGTTCGCATGACATAGGAACTCAATGGTACATAGTTCCTTAGGGCAGCATTCAGCTATCTTAATCATGAGACCCTCCTTTTTCTTCCTTCAGTTCCCTTTCAATCATTCCCAGAGCAGGTCCATCGTGGGCTCTTAATGAAAGACTACATCATAATGCATATGAAGGAGCGGGCTGAACAAAGGCTGTAAGACGTTTATGCAACGAAGTACTGACTTCATTGGGATTACTTATCTGCAGAAAAATTACTCATGCACTTTTTTTATTGGACTTGGATAGTAAGGATGTAAAATGCCTGTTAATTTAAGTGGAATCCCTTTGCATGGGAGGGTTGGGAGCAGGAACCAGCAACCAGTGGGAAGGGCGGCTTCTCCTCTTGGGCTCCCTCCATGCAGGGCAGGTGGCTCCCAACCTCCGAGGGGCTGGAGCAGCCCTTCATCCTTGGCCTGCCACAGGTGGGGCTGTTCGCAGGCACTGGGTAACTGGTACCCAGTAAACATTACTCTTACTGGGTAACTGGTTAACTGATTACCCATTCACATCCCTTTAGGAAGGCTTGATTTTTTTCTTATTGGTAAATGTTGACGAGCATAAATTTAAACAGAAGAAAAAATATGTCCATCAATGCTCATCTAAATGTAAAGAAAGAAAAATACTGCTTAGAACTTTTTATTTACTTCATATATTTCAACATGGGATGTTGACAATTTATGTGGTTATAAAGCTTTAGCTTTTTGAATCTCAGCATCTACTGTCCTTCCACTGCCATAATTTTCCAAACCATCAAAATTTAAAATGTGAAATTTAAGTAGATAAAAATAGAAACTATCCTTGAAATAAATGTTGGCACCAACTTTTTAATGTAAACAATCAAGTTCTGCAAAGCCAAATTATGTCATTAACTCCCTCTTCTTTACTTATCTTTGCCATGATTGTTGTCTGCCTTCTGGGAGAAGGTCAGTCAGGTGCACTGTTATATTGCAGGAACTCAATGGTGCAGAACTCAATAGAGAGCCATGTACTCATAAGAGAGGGCTGATTCTCTGAATGGATGCCCCAAGATGTGGAATGGAATCATATTTCCCTTGATCTTTACCTACATGTTTAAAGATCCTTGGACCCTGCTTTCTCCAAATTGCTGCAAGCTTTTCTCCATTAATGGAGAGAGAAGATGATAAATGCATAGGGTTGCCAGGTGTCCGGTTTTGAATCGGACAGTCCAATATTTGAGCTTTCTGTTCAGGAAACACATTGAGAAAATATAAATGTCTGGTAATTTCTAAATAAGATTTAAGAAATGTAGATTGTGATGTAATGTCAAGCGTGTCTGGTATTTTTGTTGAAACCATCTGGTAACCCTATAAACGCATAGATTATATCCTTTTTCTAAATATGTCTTCAGGAACTGAAGGTGAGTATAGTGGGTTTTACAGGATCTGGGAACAAGTGTCTTGTGTTGGCTGGTGTTGTAAAAACTGTGTAACAAGACAGATTTAGACATCTCTGTTTAGTATGGGAAAAGAAGTATTACCAGTACTGAATGTTCAAAAAGCATGAGCCAGGTTTAAAAAAAAAAGAAAAAGAACAAGTAATGAATTTAAAATGAAAATGATGAGATTCCATCCATCTATCCTTCCATTTTGTATTTTATTTTTGAATTCCTCCTACTTATCCCATTGTGTAGGCTGGGGTGGGCAATAATTTTTGATGGGGGATGGGGGACTTGAAGAGTTTGGAAAGTGGTCGAGGGCAGTACTCTTCCATGATATTAATGGAGGAGATGCAGGGTCTGGGATAGAGGTTGGGTGCAGAAGAGTGCTTGGAGTAAGAGATTGGGGTACAGGAGGGTGTGTGGGGTCTGGGAGTGAGTTTTGGTGAAAGAGGCAGTTATGACCTGGAGCATGGGAATGGGGTATAGGGGTTTGGGTTGTGACCTAAGGCAGGAAGGGATTGTGACCTGGGGCAGAGGACTGGGGTGCAGGAGCTGGAAGGTAATATGGGAGCAGGAGGGGTAGAGGATTTGGGTTATGTGAGGTAGGGGGCAGAGGGTTGAGGGGAGGGAAAAGCTGGGGTGCCAGAGGCAGGCTCTGACGGGGTGACTTATCTAAGTGACTCTCGGCCAGCAGCCCAGCATGCTTCTCAGGCACGCTCCCTGCTGCCTGCTCTCCCCCTCCATGCACAGGCTACAGGGGCCATGTGCATCTGTGAATGAGAGCCAGAGAGGAGAGGGGAGTGGTGCTTTGAACAACAGGCAGTTCCCATTCGCTAGAAACCAGCCAATGGGATTGTGCTGGTGTGGGAGCAGCGCATGAAGCCTCTCTTCTCCCCCCCCAAGCTGCAAAACACAAATAGCCTGGTAGCCACTTTTCTCTGTGGCATGTGGGGGTGGGGTAATCACGGAGTTTTCTTGAGGCTTCCTGCTGAATCTGCAGGCCATGGCTTGGTGGGCCGGATTTAGACCAGTGGCTGTATTTTACCCATGCTTGGTGTAGACCATGGTCTCACATCTAAAACTTAGGTCAACATAGTTGGGATGTAAGTGACTAGGCTTATGAGGTAGTTGAGCCACTACTGAACTAATCGCTTCTTCCTCCTCCCCTTGCTGCTTCTGTATTGGAGGCAAGACTCGGAGTGAACAGAGACTATTTGCCCTGGGTTCCCGTCTGCCTTTTAAATGTAGTAAGAGCCATGCTTTCAGAAGTCTTAAAAGAGCAACACTAAGATGCGGAAACCACAGAAGTCAGACCACTAAAAACAAAACGGAGCCTTGCAAATCCACAGATGGATCATTTTTGTAGATAGTGGAGCAGATGAAGATTCTAGACAATACTGACCTCTTATGGTCCAGCAATGGTCAGGTCCTGAGACTACCAGACTAGAGAGGTTCAACCTATAGCTACATTGTAGGGATGTTCAACTAGCTGATAAATCAAAATTTAGTAGTAGATGAAATTTCCAGTGACTAGTCAGTCAGTCAGTCAGGGGGGATGCTCACTACCCCAGCTGCACTTAGTCGCTTATATCCCTAACTAAAGTTTTACATTGTTTTGTTTTTGAATGTGGTATTGTAAACAAAAACATTCTACATTTGTAAGTTATGTGTGCTTTATAAACGGATCATCTTACAGGCTGGATGTTCCTGGTGCAGCACCGTCGGGACCTGATAGGTCTTGACTGAGAGAATTTGCCCTGCCACTAGTCCCCAAACCCATTGCCTGATGTCGTCTCTGGCTATGGGGCTCTGGCCCTGACCCCAGCCCCTTGGTCTCAGGGGATTTTCACACAGCTTTGACCCCAGCTGGGGTCTGCTATGGGATTCGGGGGGCTGCCATGGGCCTCCCACCTCAGTCCTGTTCTGTCCCCAGTTGTGCTGACAATTCTGTTGCCCCCAGTCCGGCTGACCCTTCTGCCCTTAGGCTCCCAGGCTATCTGGTCCAGGAGCATTTGTGGTTTGCCAGACCAGTGTGTGCCGGTTTTCAAAGATGCAACATGTACAGCACTTGTATGAGGTGAATTGAAAAACACCATTTCTTTTATCATTTTTACAATGCAAATATGTGTAATAAAAATAAAGTGAGCACTGTACACTTTGTATTTGGTGGTGTAACAGAAATCAGTATTTTTGAAAATTTAGGAAAATGTTCAAAATATTTAATACATTTCAGTTGGTATGTTATTGCTTAACAGTGCAATTAAAACCTGTAATTAATCAAAATTTTTAATCGTGATTAATTTTTTTGAGTTAATCATGTGAGTTAATTGACAGCCCAAATACATTCATGCCTCTGCACATGCCCCGGCAACTATTAATAAACAGGATTAATAAAATACTTTCTTACTCTTTTTACAACTTTGTTGCACAACAGAAGCAATTACAATGGTACACTCATCAGAAAGGTGCCCTCTAGTCACTTGACAGGAAACGATAGCTTTTTGCTTTTTGGGAATGGCGCTGTGTACTAGAGATACTAAATGTAGGTTAATTAACTAATCAACTAGTAAATGGGATTTCCATTGACTCTTCGATTAGTCTATAAGCGTACCTCCACCTTTGAAATGTAGCAAGAGCCCTGCCTGGCTCTTGTACATTTTAAAATCAGAAGCCCCGCAGGGAGCGCAGGATTAGCCGGGGACTCCCCGCTAGCCTCACCTTCCCAGTGGGGCTCTCGTACATTTCAAAAGCAGAATCACAGCAGAAGCAGCGTGAGCAGAGACTACTTCAGTCCATGCTCGCACTGTTGCCGCTGTGCCTCTATCTCCCCTGTCCTCCATGGAGATGGTGCTGGGGGGAATTGGCTTTTAAGCCGGCTCCCCCCAGCACTGGCTCCTGCTCCGTCCCCCTTTGCTACCTCCCTCTAATAGAGGTAGCAAGGGGGGGGGGGGGAAAGCGACTAGTTGCATCACTAGTCGACTATCCGATAAGCTTCTGCTTATCGGATAGTCGACTAGTCTCTTATATCCCTACTCTGTATAATGCAGCCTACATTGGCTGCGGTTGGTTAATTTCAGCTGATTCTGCCTTTCTTGCCATCCTGGATTTGAGCCAACAGGTTAGTGAAAGGGAGAGTCCAGAGCCAGAGGGAAGAAGGCATTTGTGTGACCTTAGTTCAGCGCTGTAGGGAGCTGAGAAATTAGGCTTTAAACAAAAATCTGCTAGCTGGACCCCTTCCTCCTGCAGTTGGAGTTCTGAAAACAGGTGGGCAGGTAGCCCCAGTCCAAGGCAGAGGAAGAAGTAAAAGTGATCTAAATTAACCTTGCTCCAGGGTGGGCTGTCTGCTACAGAGTAGTGGGAAAGAACACATTTGTTTAAAAACTACCCTTAGCTAAAGTGCTGGCTTTAGCAAAGTATTTAATTAGCTTCCACAAACTTCTTTTACTCACCTACCGGTTATTGTGATCTCAGCCCCCGAAGCCCTGGAATGTGATTCCTTCCAAGGACATACTCAATTGAGATGTAATGACATTTACTTGGTGTACAAAAGAATGTAGTAAGAAGAGCATGGAATGGATTTTATTAATGCTATCGAGCTGGTGAATGATTTTGTGGCTATACATGTTGGTGACAATTTTCTTTGAATGTCACTGTAATTGACAGTGGAAGTCAGTAGATTTGTCACTGCCAATCTGACACTTTCTTGCTAGGGAGATAAAAAAGTTGCTAAATCTAGTGACAAAATAGGGATGTTGGTGACTTTCCTGCCTTTTGGGAAGGGTACACGGGTGGTGTACCTATGTGCAGAGTTGAAAATTGCAAGAGGGCTGGCGCTTTGTGCACCATCCTGAGATGGTCTCCAGCAGGGGACACAATTGCATTACTTGCTATTATATTGTGAGAATTGGCAACACTGGACAGGTAAGAGAGTCTGTGTAGAAGTGTCTGTTTGATACAAAAAAGAAGAGGGAAGGAAATATGGTTTGTTTGACTGTGACTCATTTTCAGCCTTTTGGGCATGTGAATCAGATGGCCTTGCTTTGTCAGCGTACTCACCATCTCAGCACATGAAAGTGTGATGTGTCTGAATTCACTGCTGTTGATGTGAATTGTGAAAACAGTAATGTCCTCCACCTCCCACCACTTCTTTTGAAAGCCTTGGTTGAAAGCTGACCATGACATGTTGTTGTTTTTTATTGCTGAATATCTGTATTTGTATTTCACTGTGCTACAGATTTGTGTGAGCTACCTAAAGATAAAATGGTTATAAAGCACAGGCAACTAAGGAATAAGAAACCTCATTCAAGATAGTTATTTTGACACAAAGACCTCACTGTTAGCAACTGAGATCTTTATAGCTGTGAAGACAGAGGTCATTACTGATGGTACCAATAATAAGGATATTTGGACCTGAGACACTTGGTTAATTTGTCAGTAAAGAAATGCTAGTAAAATCAAGCTGCCAAAAAACTAAGCATTATTGTACGTTAATGGCCCAGTGGTAATAGATGAGAGATTGGATTTTTTAATTAATACATTTAATGCTACGGAAATGTGCCGGACTAAGTTCTGGAAACAGAAGTTTTTTATTTATCTCAACAAACAGTTTGCATAGGCATCATGTGTGGCCCTCCAGTCCTTGCAAGTTCCTACTTTCCTACCTGTGAAAAGTGGCAAGGATTCAAGGGAGTGTTCTGAAATGGATAGATTATTTCTAAAGGGTAGTCTCCAAAGAGAGGCTGTGATGGGAAATGGCAATAGGTACAGGAGAGAAGGAGCATGGGGGGCACTGCAGCATCCCCAAGCTTTGTACCAGGAGTCCTGGCCACCAGCTCCATGCTCCAGCTACCTAGGGTCCTGGCTGCTGGTGCCACTGCTTTACAGGGGCTCTGCTGCTGCCCAGGGGTTCCACTGCAGATACCGCTTGTTTGCCAGCCCCATGCCCAGGAGATCAGCTAATGACTGGGGAACTTGTGGGTCCTGGGGCCTCTGCTGCTGGCCCTGTGCCTGGAGGCTCTGCTGCCAGCTCCAGGGTCCTGACTACCAGCGTGGGATCCTGGCTGCTGGCCCAATGTACAGGGTCCCAGTGGCCGGGCCTCTGCCCAGGGCTCCACACCTGCCTCCAGCTGTGGCTCCAGCCTCCGCTGCCTTACCCTATTTGTGTTCCTCACTCCTGAAGCCATAGTCTGCTTCCAGTCCCAGCTTTAGGGGGTAATGAGGGGTATGGTCTGGGATAAAAGGGGGTATTGCTCAGCATCCCCACTCCAAAAACTGTTCCAGCACAACTGGAAACAGCATCCTTGCCACCACAGTGCTTTCTCATGGAGCTCTGTTAGGCTGTTTTGTTTTTCCTTTGGTCATGGTTACATTTATGTGCATCCACTAGATGATATAGAGAGATTTGATGAACTCAAATGTCAGCAATATGCATATGCCATAGATGTATTTGATGTTGACAATGTTGAATAATACCACTGCCACTGAACTAAACCAGTCACTGGCTGAAGCTATCACAGATTGAAGGTAGATAGGCTGAAGCTATACCCTAGCAAGAAGGAAGTTATGCTTGATAGACAAAGGGAAGAAATTCTAAGAGTTTGCAACCATAATGCATCCTCTTTTGATCAAAGACTACTATATGCAACTTCACAAGCCAATTGGAAGTGTAAAAGTCATTTAGAGTTCTAATGTAGCAGCATACTTGAACAGTGCAGTTACCCTTTCCAAGTAGCTGGGGCACTCTCTCCCATCATTAAAGATTACAGCTTGACCTCACTGTGTGCCTGTATATCTGTTCTATAGCAATGCAATCTACATGGACTTTGAACTGAGTGCAGATAATGTAGATTATTGTCTCAGAGGTGCATGCCATTATATAGACCTGAGAAAACTACAGCAGGTACAGAATGCAGCTACTTGCTGCCACAGAAGCATGGGTTAGCATAAACAAATTCTTTGTATCATCATCCTGTGAAATAATGTGTTTTAAATTTGAGTGGATCCTTATTTCAAGTTACTACGTGACTTGGGTTCAGAATAACTGAGAGAGAGCCTCTGGAACTGCAACCTCTGTCAGTTAGGTTTACCAGATGGTTTCAAAAAAATACCGGACACACTTGATCTCAGATGGGAGACTGGCCACAGGAGATTGGGATGGGGGACCTGCTAGGAGAAATGGGGGAGATTGGCAAGGGGGGGACAACCGGCCAGCGGGAAGCAGGGCTGGCCGGGAGAGGGTTAGGGAGAGCGGGGCTGACAGTGGGGTGCAGGGACTGGCCAGCAAGGAGCAGGGCTGGCTTGGGTGCAAACAGATCCTGGGGTGCTGCCCGTCCCGGCGGGGTGCATGGGTGAGTCCAGCCCCCGCCGATTCCATCCGTCCCCCTCCTCTCTACTATGTACTTGCCTACTGCCTGGCTGGTAGACACGCTCATGCAGTGTGAGCGTGTCTACCAGCCAGGCAGTACACAACTATGTACTAATACCATCAGGGGTCGACAAATTATGGAAAACCCTACTTGCCAAACAAAAAAGGGACTCATCACCCTCCCCCACAAAAAGTGTTTTTTTTAATGGCATAAATTCCTAATAAGAATAAGAACAGTAATTACTAATAAGTTATTAATAAATATCTTTTAAACTTCTACCTTTTCTCTCTGCTGCCATGTTTCCTCCCCTTGCTCCATCAGCTCCCCTGGTGCCTGCTGCCCCCCAACCCCTCACTCTCTGCTGTCCTGACTCCTGCCCTTCTCACTGCCCTCAGCCTTCCTGAGACCTGCCCCCCTCCACCAGCCCTTCTCTCCAACCTGTGCCCAATCCTCCAGTAGCCCCACTCTGATCGTGTGAGCTACCCCTCCTCATCCCCTCTCCTAAAACCTCCCTCTACACACCTGCCCTGCCTCTCTCCTCTGGTGCTGGTCCCTCCCCTGCAGGTGTCTGCCCTTCTGCTTCACCCCCAGAATCCCTTGGCACCTGCACCCTCCTGGTGCCTCCCCCTTCCCTCACTGCTCCTTCCCCCTTTGCTCTCTTTTTCCCTGATACCCACCCCCTCATGCCCCTGTGCCCTCACAGATGCCTTCCTCATGCCCACCCCATCTTTCAAGCCTTCTCCCAGCACCTCCCCCTCCCGCTCTAGCCCCCAGTGCCCTTACCCTCTCTTCTCCTAGCATCACCCTGTCCCCGCTCCCACTGACACCTCCCCTCCTGCCCTTTTCCTCATTGTCTGTACTTGGCTCCCTGGCATTTCTCTCTCCTGCACTCCTGTCCCTTGGTGCCTTCCCCTTTCTTCTTCTTCTTCTTCTGACCTCCTCCCCTCCCACCCCCTCCCCACAGCCCAGCCCCTTTCCCTCCCCAGGGGCCAGCTCTAGGTTTTTTGCTGCCCCAAGCAAAACATTCCCCCCCCCTTTGTTGTTGCCTTTTACACATTTGCATTTTGCAATGGGTTTTTTTTTGTTTTCTTTTTTGTCCCGGCATTTTAGTCCTATAAATAACAAATAGCATTTTCATTCATTTTTTTCCATCAAGGCAAAGGCGCTTCAAGTGAACTCCCCCTTTCACTCACTGCTGGTTCACAGCAGCCTTTTCCCTGCCCTGTCCAGCCCCTCCCTAAGGGCAAGCACCCTTCACTCCCGACCCACCGGGGGATCAGGGTGCAGGGACAGCACAGAGCCAGAGGGGTGCAGGGAACAGTGGAGGTGTACGGCGGTGGTGCGGGGAATGGGAGGCACAGAGCCAGAGGGATGCAAGGATCGGGGGGGTTAGCAGGGTGTGGTGGAGGCACGGGGAATGGGAGGGGCAGAGGGATCGGAGTCTAGGGGCAGTGCAGGGAACGGGCTGCACAGAGCTGGGGGGGCAGGGATCGGGGGGAGCAGGATGCAGGGGTCCAGTGGAGGCACGGGGAATGGGACACGGGGCACAGGAGGGGCAGAGGGATCGGGGTCTAGGGGCAGTGCAAGGAATGGGCAGCACAGAGCTGGGGGGGCAGGGATCGGGGGGAGCAGGGTGCGGGGTATAAGGGCGGCGCAGAGCCAAAGAGTTGCAGGGAAAAGGGAGAGCAGAAGGTCCGGGGTGCAGGGGAGGCGTTATATGTCCATTATTTTCTCAATTTGTTTCCTGGACAGAAAGCTCAAATACTAGACTGTCTGGTTCAAAACCGGACACCTGGCAACCCTATCAGTGATTCTAGTTTTCTTACGAGACAGTCTGTAATAACAGCACATCTCACTGTGTAAGAGGTTAAATCTTCTTGGAAGCAAGTTCAAGCCTGTGAAACCCATTTCCACAGGATCTTACTCTAAGAAACACTGCACACTTCATTGCTTTCCAGTTCAAATGCTTCTGTGAGCTAGTCTTTTCATATAGCAGCACATAGCGCATCTCTTTTGGGGAGGAACCTCCCCTCCCCAAATGCTCCATGTACATACACACAAAAGTTCTCTTGGATGAAAAGTTGGAGACAAACACCACATGTGTAAGATGCTAGTCATTTTTTTTAATCTGTGTTGGGAAGTTGTTCTGGTACCATTGTGATGGATATGTCATAAATATGAGAACAGAATTAAGTCTCAATCCTTTCCTAGAGGAAACAACTTGGTGTAGAAAGAGAACACAAGAGCAGTTTAGTTTCCATGCCAATAAAGACCTCTATCTCTAATCTGTGAAGTGACAACAGATGTGCCATGTAGCCATGTAGCCCCATTTTTGCTGGCTTTAAGATGTGGACGCTTATCATTGAGTCATTCTCTATTAATTATGATTCTGATAAAAAGGTGATGATGGTTTGCATTTAGGATTTTTTTTCTTTTGTATATGACTTTAAGAACACAAGAATGGCCATACTGGGTTAGACCAAAGAGCTGACTAACACAGTGTGCCATCTTTCAATAGTGGCCAATGGCTTCAGAGGGAATGAACACAACAGGTAATCATCAAGTGATCCATACATCTCTTGTTGAATACTCCCAGCTTCTAGTAAATAGAGACTATGGATGCTGTCCCTGCCCATCCTGATTAATAGCCATCAAAGGATCTATCCTCCATGAATTTATCTAGTTCTTTTTTAAATGTGGTATTCTTGGCCTTTACAGCATTCTCTGGCAAAGAATTTCACAGGTTGATTGTGTATTGTGTGAAGAAATATTTTCATTTGTTTGTTTTTAATACCTGCTGCCTATTAATTTCAGTGATCCCTAGTTCTTGTGTTACAAGGAGTTAAATAACACTTCCTTATTTACTTTCTCCCCACCAGTCATGTTTTTAAAGATCTCTATCCTCCCCCTCCCCTTTAGTTGTCTCTTTTCCAAGCTCAAAAAACCCAGTCTTATTAATGCCTAATATGAAAACTGTTTTATACTCCTAATCATTTTTGTTGCCATTTTTGGAACCTTTTTCAATTCCACGAGAGCTATTTTTTTGAGATGTGGAGACTGCATCTACATGCAGTATTCATGATGTGGGTGTACCATGGATTTATATAGTGCCAATATGATATTTTATGTCTTCTTATCTATCCCCTTTTTAATGATTTCCAACATGGTTAGCTTTTTTTGACTGTCACTACACATTGTATGGCTGTTTTCAGAGCACTATCCACAGTGACTCTAAAGATCACTTTCTGTTTCTTTGAAATGAGCTCAAAGATTTGACTCTGTGATTTCACGCCCTTGCATGTCTTTGATTCTTTGTTCAGTTCAGTGAACATTTTTTACTAGATGTTTGTTTCTCTGTTTTTCTGGAAGTCTTTAATATGCAGAAGTAGCAGCTGTTTTTGAATTATTGTTTTTGAAAATAATGAATTTGAATTTGCATAACACTTCTGCTCTGGATTATGAAACTATCTTGATCCTTTCCCTTTTGAAAATACAGGCTTTAAGAAATCCTCACTGATACTACTTTAAAAAAATTATATACAATAATTCATTCTTTATAGATATTTTGTTATCCCTGCCATGCATGTGTATTGAACTTAGGCATCTTATTAAAAGTAAACAGTAAAATTACAAAGATTTTTTGATTGATTGATTTTCCTTTAAATTTTAGAAGTCGTTTGAAATAAAATAAGCATACCAAAGCATTGATGGATATAAACAATAAGACTTTCAACTATATATGTCTAATTCTGTTGTTTTGGTTTTCATTCACCACAAGTTAGTGTCACCAAATCAGATTATAGTTTTAGATGATCAGGATGCAAAGGCATATTATAAAATAAATAACAAAATGGTCTTGCATTTTGCGTTTATTTATGAAAGTAACTGTTTATCCCAGTAATCCCATTGAAGTCATTGGAATGTCACTGAGGTTTGCGGAGTCAGACCCATTTTTGATTTATTAACATAGATATTAATTATTTATGATACATTTAGAAGATCTTACCAAATACAGTCACAGGATCTGGAATAGCATTGTTTCTCGATAAAAGAAGTACTACAAGTTAAATGCAAAGAACGTTTGGTAGAATGAATCTTTGCAGTCACTTAGCTTGCATCGGTGCATTGAGGTAACTTTTGCCTCACATCATTTTGTACCTATTGCTAACAAATATTAATTATATATTGTACATCTCTTGCAGATAAGTAGTAAAATCATTTCTGAATTTTAAACCCTTTAAAAGTAAATTTCTCTACTACAAGGAAAATTCAATCCAGAAGAGAAAATCCAAATTAGAAAGTTTAATTCAACTCTGCACTTTGTCTGGAATGTCTTATGTATATGTCATATTCTATGATTTGTGATCATATAGTGAATACCCTGGGTGAGATTTCCCCCCCACTGAGGTCAACGTTGTTAACTTCAGTGGGATCAGGATTTCGAAATACCTTTTGGGCTTATTGTAATGTGTGCAGAAAAAGATTTAAAGGAATCCCATAAGCTTAAATTTGAATTTATAGATATGGTATTGCATCAAATCAATGTTTGTGTGGAATATATCAAGTTAAAATAATCTTATTCTGATTTTTAAGCATATTAACTGTGCTAAAATGGCTAGTACTGTTGAGACAGGGTCAACAAGTGACATCTAGTAAGAAACAAATTTATCTCCATACTGAACTATTCCTTAGCTGTGCAGGATAGTTTGTAAGCTTCTTGGGCAGAGACTATGTTTTCTGAGTGCTTGTACTGAGTGCTTATATAGTATATGTCTCAGTAGTACTCTCATTAGTGTTTTCTTTTGTCTTAGTCCCTACTGGCACTTCAGTATAGCAGGGCAGAAGTCCAAGTAAGCTATGCAACTTGAGCTATGTCAATTGTGTAGCTTAAATGGAAATAGATTATTTCAGTTTTTGGCACTGTCTTACACAGCAGGAAATCTGAGGAAGAAGACTCTTCCTCCAACTTCTCTTACTCCTCTTGAAATGAGGCTTACAGGAGTAAGAAGTCCTCCAGCTCACCATTATTTTGAAATAATAACTTGCACTATAGACATGCTCTTTGTTATTTTGGAATAATGTCTGTTATTCTGAAATAATGCTGTTGTGTAGATGTAGCCTAAGTGTGGAACTAATGGACTCAGAGCCCATTTTAATGACTAAAGCCTTTTTTTATAGGTAGGAAAATAATCTATTGCTTACTGTGGGTGTCATCGCTGAATAGAGTTTGACTTCTTATACAGACTGGAACATAATCTATAAAAAAGGGAATTAGAACAACCCAGGAAACTACAGACTGGTCAGTTTAACGTCTGTCCCAGGGAAGATAATGGAGCAGGTAATTAAGGAAATCATATGCAAACACTTGGAAGGTAATAAAGTGATAGGGAATAGCCAGCATGGGTTTGTAAAGAACAAGTCATGCCAAACTAATCTGATAGCTTTCTTTGATAGGATAACGAGCCTTGTGGATAAGGGAGAAGCGGTGGATGTCATATACCTAGACTTTAGTAAGGCATTTGATACGGTCTAGCATGATATTCTTATTGATAAACTAGGCAAATATAAGTTAGATAGGGCCACGATAAGGTGGGTGCATAATTGGCTGGATAACCGTAGTCAGAGAGTTGTTGTTAACGGTGCTAAATCCTGCTGGAAAGGGATAACAAGTGGAGTTCCGCAAGAGTCTGTTTTGGGACCCATACTGTTCAATATCTTCATCAATGATGTAGATATTGGGATAGAGAGTACGCTTATTAAGTTTGCAGATGATACCAAACTGGGTGGGGTTGCAACTTCTTTGGAGGATAGGGACATAATTCAAAATGACCTTAGCAAGTTAGAGAAATGGTCAGAGGTAAACAGGATGAAGTTTAATAAAGAGAAATGCAAAGTGCTCCACTTAGGAAGGAACAATCAGTTCTATACATACAAGATGGAAAGCGACTGTCTAGGAAGGAGCATGGCGGAAAGGGATCTAGGGGTCATAGTGGACCACAAGTTGAATATGAGTCAACAGTGTGATGCTGTTGCAAAAAAAGCAAATATGATTCTAGGTTGTATCAACAGGTGTGTTGTAAGCAAAACTCGTGAAGTCATTCTGCCGCTCTACTCTGCACTAGTTAGGCCTCAGCTGGAGTACTGTGTCCAGTTCTGGGCACCACATTTCAAGAAAGATGTGGAGAAATTGGAAAGGGTACAGAGAAGAGCGACAAGAATGATTAAAGGTTTAGAGAACATGACCTATGAAGCCAGGCTTCATGAACTGGGCTTGTTTAGTTTGGAAAAAAGAAGATTAAGGGGGGACATGATAGCGGTTTTCAAATATCTAAAAGGGTGTCACAAGGAGGAAGGAGAAAATTTGTTCCTCTTGGTTTCTGAGGACAGGACAAGGAGTAATGGGCTTAAAGTGCAGCAGGGGAGGTTTAGATTGGACATTAGGAAAAAATTCCTAACTGTCAGGGTGGTCAAATATTGGAATAAATTGCCAAGGGAGGTGGTGGAATCTCCCTCTCTGGAGATATTTAAGAACAGGTTAGATAGACATCTGTCAGGGATGGTGTAGACGGAGCTTGGTCCTGCCTTGAGGGCGGGGGGCTGGACTCGATGACCTCTCGAGGTCCCTTCCAGTCCTATTATTCTATGATTCTATAATGGGTATGTTTAGACTACACCTCTCTGTCGACAGAGAGATGTAGATTAGGCACACTGAAATTGCTAATGAAGCAGGAATTTAAATATCCTCCTTTTTTTCGAAACGGAGCTTTTTCGAAAGGAAAAAAAGCAGTCTTGATGCGTATCTGTCAAAAAAAAACTTTTTCGAAATCCTGTATTTCTCAAAAAAGAGGTTTATAGGATCTTTAGAAAAAGGGTTTATTTTTCGACAGATCCGCGTCTAGACTGCTGGTTTTTTTTTAAAAAAAGCTCAGTTTAGAAAAAAAGCGGGATATTTAAATCCCTGCTTCATTAGCAGTTTCAACGTGCCTAATCTACATCTGTCGACAGAGAGGTATAGTCTAGACACAGCTAATATGTTCAGCACTACTTCAGCAATGTTGGTTAAAGCTACTTCTGAGATGGTGCTAAAGACCTTTTGTCCTTATCTCTTTCTGCAACTCTTTCTAACTAAACTTCAGGGGGTGTCCGAGTTAGTCTGTATATATATTGCAGTGGGGCATTGCTGGCATTTGATGGCGTAGATCACATTCCTGTATGTGCAGTTAAATGAACCACATATCTATACAAGCAAATTCATTACTGGAGCCAACTACATAAACCACCAGATCAGAGGTTCATTTAAGTTCACATTCAGGAATGTAATCTATGCCATCAAATGCCAGCAATGCCCCACTGCAATATATATTTTGACACATTGGACAGTCCCTGCGGGAAAGAATTAATGGACACAAATCAGATATCGGTAAAGGGAACATATAAAAACCTGTTGGGGAACACCTCAATCTACCAGGGCATTCATTAACAGATCTTCAAGTGGCTGTTTTGTTACAGACCAATTCCACAAGCCAAATACACAGGGAAGGACTGGAACTACGATTCATTCACAAGTTTGATACTCATGTCAATGGATTAAATAAAAATAGTGGATGGCTAAGACATTATCAACCTACCAAACAATGAAGAACAATGATTCTTTATCTGTGTAGTATCTGGTGTTAGTACTCTTCTTCTCTATTGCCTACTAATTGTTCTTATCTGCCTCTTTTGACTATCTAGTCTTTAGGTGTTTATAGACTCTTTGTTTTTCCTGTTACTTTCCAGCTCAGCTTTCCCCTTGATATTTTTTTATACCCACTACCTCTTCTTGTTTCCCTCCTCTCCCATTTCTTTCCTTCTCTCCCCCTCCTTCCTCCTCCCTATTTATTTTAGTTTTGGGCATCCAACACTCTGGTCATCTGAAAAAGTGGGCTGTGCTCACGAAAACTCATATTACCATCCACAGGTTTTGTTAGTCTTTAAAGTGGTACCAGACTATTTGTTGTTTTTTAAGTTTATCCTGTGCTTTAACTGGTTGCTGAGAACAGGTATTAGCATAACAATGGGTAAAGCAGTTGTTGAACACTTTACAAAGGAGATAGCATATAAGCATTTTAGTTAGTGACACTTTTCTCTAATCTTCTCATTTTGTATTTTAATCCTGTTAATGTGTCATGATTGAATTCATAAGTGCTATGTTACTCTTGCAACAGATTTTTAAAAATATTTAAATTAATTTATGGTGTTACATCTGGTGAAATGTTCACAGCAAGTAGGGTGGTTTTTTTGATGTAATGGCTGCACTGTAATTTGGCAAAACTTCTGTGAAATAGAGTCAATTTTGTTTTTTAAAAAAAGGGCAGGGAAGGGCATTTCAGTCAAGGGGTTAAGGCAAATTTGAACAAAGCCAGTCACAAAGTCCAGAACAGTCTAGCTTTTATTCCCATCTCAAATCCTGACTGACTTTAATAATACTTTGGACATATTTATAGCATTTTACAAACAATTGGCCAGCTTCTTCTCTTGTTACATGGTATACATCAAGAATAACTTTTAATTAAGTCAATACAAGTAAAATAGTTTATAAATTATAAACAAAAAAGAAACCATTGTAATTTTCTAGTCGACTTCCTGACTTTCCCTGAATTAATTCCAGTTTGAATTAAGGCATATCTTTAAGAAAAAAATCTACTTCAAGATTTGGCAAGTTGTTCTAATCATTAAAACCCCTTACTGTTAAAAATCTGTATTTCTTCTTCGAGTGGTTGCTCATGTCCATTCGAATTAGTTGTGTGCACCGCGTCTTCCAGAGCGTTTTCCCTAGTGGTACCCGTAGCACCGTCAGGGCGCCCCCTGGAGTGGTGCCGCCATGGCGGGGCATAAGTACCCCTGCTGGCGCTGCCCCACCTCAGTTCCTTCTTACCACCCGTGATGGTCGTTGGAGTGTGTCTCTCTCTTAGATCAGTTAATGGTTCCCGTTTCTCTTAGTATTGTAGATAGTTCTGAATAGTTCAATTAGTTAGATAGTTAGTAGCTCTTTGTTTTTCCTTCTTCCCCTTTGGGGGTGAGGAATACCAGGGCCTCAAGGTTTTAAGGCGTGAGCTGTCTGCACAAAGTTTATGCCCAAAGGACAACCTCACAACAGTTGTCTGAAGTGTCTGTGTGAAGGCCATCTTACAGACGCCTGTAAGATCTGCAAGTCTTTTAAGCCGCGCACTAAGAGGGAGAGAGACTCTTGTCTAAAACTTCTCCTCATGGAGGCGGCTTTACAGCCGGCACCAGCTGAGCACTCTGCGGTGCACAGTGCACCGGTGTCCATGCAAGATGCTCCATCCCGAGGCTGGGCCTTGGCGTCGAGGGCCTGGCACCGGTCTCACTCTCCGGCACTGAAGAGGTCAAGAACGTCTCATGGTAGGTCTCCGAGCCGCATATCCAAGTTGAGCCTACGTCATGGTGCCAAGTCACCGGTGCACAAGTCCTCATCCTCCACAGTGCGGCGTAAGCGAGCAGGACGTCCGTCCAGTCCAGGGCAGCTACCCTCGCACCACCCTTCCACACCGGTTACCTTTGAGGCGGCGCAAGACCTCATTAGCCTCACTACCTTCCCTCCGTCGTTGGTTGAGGTGGAAATGTCGAGGTTGCCTACGCCGGAGGCCATGCTGGCGCTGGCTCCGGCTTCGCCTCCGCACCGGCATGACCGGACGGCTCTGGCCACTTATGCAGCGGGACCGTCCCCTGTGGGACCAGGACCACTTGCCTCCTCATCGGTGCCGGTCTCAACTCAGGCTGCCAGGCTTCACCCGGCGCCCGACTGGGCTCGACCGTCCTCGGTGCTGGGACCTCTCCCAGACCCTGTCTTGGCTGCCCTGGTGCCGTACCACTCTAGCCATGTGGCAATGTCTACGGCACTGTCATCCTCGATGCCGGTGCTGAGCAGCTTTCCAGGGGTGCCGTTCCAGTCGTCGGCACTGGGCACTTCAGCATCCGCTTCTTCTGCACCGATGCACTTGTTGGCACCGTCGCAGGCACCCGCATCGACCCTGTGGACCTTGCTGGTACCGCCATCGATGGTGACGTCGGCTTCTTCAGGGTTTGTCTTGCAACCGGTACTGGCTTCGGCAACGCAGCCTTGCTCTGTATTGGCACCGCAATCAGCATCGGTACGGGGACCTGTCCTCCCGGTGCCGCAACCGGCTCCACCCCGGGCACCGGGGCTTGTCCCTCCGGCACCAACTCCACCCCCAGCATTGGGACTGGGTTTCCCGGTACCGCAACAGGCACTGTTAACGGCACCGGCACTGGGACCGGTCTTCCTGGTGCTGGCACGCCCTCATCGGGTGCACGCGGACAAACCTGAGTCCATGGCCAGATTTTCCCCTCCTTCGGTGACAGGACATTTGTCAGCTGTGCCTCCCTGGCCAGAATCTGATTACTCGTCGGATTCTGATGCGGCATCGTTCGGGTCGGAGTCCTCGGGAGCTTCCTCGGCTCATAGATCCCGTTCCCAGCACCGACGTGATCGTTCGCGGGTGCAGCAGACTTGGCCGTCTCAACTGCAGTGGCCTTTCTGGACACTGTGGGCTTACCACCAGTGGCAGGGGCCTGTGCCCTCCTCTGTGGTGTCAGGAGCCTCGGGTCGCTGAACGCAACCATCGGCATCACTGTTGCTATCCCCCAGGGGTTGCTTGCCTCGGCTGCCGCAGCTGAGCCACAGGCCTCTGTACTGAAGCCGCTTCCACAAGTGGTACCGCCTGCCCAACCAGTGCCTCACCGGTTCCTACGCCGGGCCCGGCACTGATCCAGGAGTCATCGTCATCATTGTCTCCTGATGAAGCCTTGGCGCATCCCGCACCGGCACTGCCTACTATGGATGCCCGAGCGCATCAGGAGCTGCTTAGGTGTCTGGCCTCCAACCTGGGTGTTCCTGTGGAGGACACGGACCCCATGATTGACATCCTCTTGGAGGATGCGCCCGCCCGTTTGGCTTTGCCACTTAATAAGACTGTGGCCAAAATTACCAATGCCCTGTGGCAGACACTGGCAATCCTGACCCCTACCTTAAAAGGAGTTGAGAGGCGCTATTACGTTCCCCAGTCGGGGCACGAACACCTGTACTCCCAACCTGTCCCCAGGTCCTTGGTCATTCAGGCTGCGGCCCAAAGGGAGAAGCTTCCCCAGCCGGGGCCGTCCCCGAAAGCTAGGGAGCCCAAGCGTCTTGACCTGATGGGCTGTAAGGTGTATGCCACCGGTGGGGTGCAACTCCGCATTGCTATCAGCAAGCGATGCAGAGTCGTTATGCTTTTAATACCTGGCAGGCCTTGGATAAGTTTAAGGACAAGCTGCCTGCCGAGACCAGTCAGGAGTTTGCGGCCATGACCTCTGAGGGTAAAACCATCGCACGCTTGGCCCTCCAGGCTTCTCTGGACACTGTCAATTCTGCAGCCCGCACCATGGTGTCAGGTGTAGTTATGCGCCGTGGTGCCTGGCTGCTGGTGTCTGGAATACCTCCTGATGTCCAGACTACTATTCAGGATCTACCTTTTGACGGCAAGGCATTATTCTCGGAGCATATGGACTCGAGGGTCCATACGCTCAAGGACACGAGGTCTATTCTCCGGTCCTTGGGGATCCACACGCTGGCTCCTCAGTGTCGTCAGCTGCCCTACAGACAGCAGGGGAGACCGCAGTCCCAGGTCTCCTGTGGGGATTACTGGAGACACCATCCTCATGCTCCTAGTGAAGGTGCGGGGGCGGCTGTGGGCCCCTCGTCCTCAAAGGGTTGTCGACGTCGCCCGAGAGGAGACACCTTCCGTGGGGTTGGTCAAGGTCCCTCCCAGCAGCACAAACACCAATTTTGATGGGCTGCTAGAGAGTCGCGCACCAGCCTCCCACCCTGGCCCCCCGTTTGGGGCCAGGTTATCCCAGTTTGCTCAGGCCTGGGTAGAAATCACGACCAACGCCTGGGTCCTAAGGATAGTCAGGAGTGGCTATACCATCCCTTTTCTGGGCTTGCCCCCTTCCAACCCACCCATCCCATCCCTTTTCAAGGACACCTCTCATGAAGACACCCTCCACCAGGAGGTGCTGGCGCTCCTCCATAAGGGAGCTGTGGAGAGGGTCCCTTTACATCTGGAGGGCAAGGGGTTTTACTCCCGATATTTCATTGCAAAGGCATTCAATCAGTCCAGTGGTCTCTGGGACATGGTTCTCACAGTGCCTCCAGAGGTGATAGCCTCCTTACAATGGTGGACTCAGGAGGCGGTGGTGTGCAGCGGGGTTCCCTTCACCGTATGTCCCCCTTCGATTACATTGGTCACAGATGTCTCGGACCTGGTTTGGGCAGCACACCTGGGGTGTCACAGGACCCAGGGTCTCTGGTCCCCTGCAGAGCAGGCTCTGCACATAAATGTCCGGGAGCTCAGGGCAGTCAGGAGAGCGTGCGAGACCTTCCTGTCGAAGCTCTCTCGCTACTCTATCCTGGTCTGCATGGACAACACGGCGGCTGTCTTTTATCTCAACAGGCAGGGGTGAGCCCGGTCGCCTCCCCTCTCCGACCCCTCCTCCTTGAAGTGGGGTTGGCTTGGAAATCACCTAATTCGAATGGACATGAGCAACCACTCAAAGAAGAAAAGAACGATTACTTACCTGTAACTGTTGTTCTTTGAGATGTGTTGCTCATGTTCATTTGACTCTCCCCCCCCACCCTCCCCTTCGTCGGAGCATCTGGCAAGAAGGAACTGAGGTGGGGCAGCGCCAGCAGGGGTACTTATGCCCCTCCATGGTGGTGCCACTCAAGGGGGTGCCCTGCTGGCGCTATGGGTACCACTAGATAAAATGCTCTGCAAGACACAGTGTACACGGTGCGCACACCTAATTCGAATGGACATGAGCAACAGATCTCGAAGAACAACAGTTACAGGTAAGTAACTTCTTTTATTTCTAGTTTAAATTTGTCTACTTTAAACTCCCAGACATTGGATATTGTCACACGTTTGTCTGCAAGATTGAAGAGCCCTCTATTATCAAATTTCTGTTTCTTGTGTGAATGTTTTATAGACTACAATCATATCTCAATCTTCTCTTCGATTGAGCTCCTTCAGCTTTTCACTATAAAGCACGATTTCTAACTTGTTAATCCTTTTCTCTGAATCCCCTCCAGTTTTTCAACATCCTTCTTGATCTATGGATACCAGAACTGGATTTAGTGCTCCAATAGTGGTCATACCAATGCCAAATATAGATAAAATAACTTCTCTATCCTAATCGGTATTAATTTTTACACACATTAGGGATGTGCTAGTATAAACGTGTAAATGGTTAACCAGTGACCGTGGGATCATTGGCTAACCTTCCTGGTTACATGCAGCCCTCCCCCTCTGTACTGCTGCCTCTGACACAGAGGCAGCAGTGTAGGGAGAGGCAGGCAGGAGCTGGGGCTTGTGAGGAGCTGACCAGTATACTACAGTGTGTCCTAAAGCAATGCTTCAATATTTGTAACTCCTCTGTAAAATGCTGATGATGATAATTGCCAGAAGCAAAAAGAAAAACATGTTTTAAAAGTACACTGACACAGCTACGTGAATAAGTACATTATCCCATTTTGTGTGTGGTAAAATTGAAAGAGAGATTAAGTGATTTGCAAGATGTCCTTGTGACTTTCTTAATAACCAGGGTTATGATCCTGATTATGCCTTTGATTTTCTGTTTGAGCCACCCATAGGGAAACTGAGTCTGTCTTTTAACTTGGCGAAATATTTCCCTATTTAAAGCTTCCAGGTTTTTGTTGATTCATCTGTCACAAAGTCTCTAGGGAGATGACTGTGTCTCCTCTGACTTCTTGCAGCTTTATATGCAAGGGTCCCTCCACCCCATAGGTTTTCCTATGGAAGATATTGACATTTTTGGAATTTTTTTCTAGATTTCAACCAACACTATTATTACATTTTCTGTGGAGTTACATCTAGAGTGCAAATTGTCATCATAATTGTCTGAGCATCAGTTTCCTCATTACAATAACTCAGTTTATAGAAAGAAATGTGTTTAAAGGGGCAGTGAGGGAGATGGATACTATTGAATGAAAAAACCTCTCTATATTGGACAATAATTCAAAGTTAAATGCGTATGTGTGCTAGGGATGTAAAATCCATTTTAATGAGTTAATCAGTTAAATGTTATGTTTGTTTAACTACTTAACTGGAATCTTGGAAGACGGGGGTGGGGAGGAGTGGCTGCTCCAACCCAAGCCAGGCTGGAGGAGCCCTCTGGCTGTGACTTGGTGCAGTGGGACTGGTTGGTTAAGTGGTTACTGGTAAGCATCACCTGGCAAGGATGATGCTTACTGTTTAACCTGTTAACTGGTTATATCCCTAATGTGTAGCTAGTAATTAGAACACAGAGTTGCATGGCAGTGCTTCTGGGTTCTGTTTCTGCCTCTTCCACTGACTTACTAAAGGCATGTCTAAACTAGGAAATTATTTCGAAATAATTAAATTTGTCTCAACTCCTGATTTTACAAAATCAAAATAGCATGTCCCCACTATGGGGAAGCCTTGAAATTAGTCTGAGGCAGGCTTCTTTAATGAGGATGTGCTACCTCGACTTAGAGCCCCAAAAAGCACTGGAGAGTAATTAGATCGAATTACTCTGGGGAGTAGTTATTCGAAATAGCGGAACCAGAGCATCCACACTAATGCTATTTCGAAATAACTATTTTGAAATTAGTGTTCTTCCTTGAGGAAAGCACAAATACAGATTTTGAAATAAGTGGCTTGTTGTTTTGAAATAACAGGCTTGGTAGTGTGGACACTCTGCTTATAAGATTGACCTAAGGGGGGTTATTTTGATGTAACACCCTAGTGTAGATCATGGCTAAGTGACCTTTGGTTTTTCATTTTGCTACTCTGTCTAACATGGATATAATACTTAACTACTACTCAGGGGATATTTGAGAGATACTTGTTTGTAAAGTGTTTTGTGATTCTTGGATAAAGGGGAGTCTAGTAGTGCCAGGTGTTATATTGTTAACACATTGCTTTCAGTTTAGATACTATTTCATAGTAACTGAGAGAAAAGTTATAGTATTCGTTTTCAAAAGAAGGTTGTCTTCTCATTGCGTTACCGTTTTTTATACTGAAACTTGAGAATGGATCATTAAGAATTCAAATGCATTAGTTGAATGACATTGAAGTTTATTTCTAGTGTCTCTCGAGATGAGAGAGATTTCACCAGTTCAGCATCATAATTAAAGTTTTAAAGAGGACACTGTTTTGTGATTTAAAAGAAAAATTATTCTCAGATGTATGGATAAATAATTTCTGAGATGTCTGCCTGTTCCTCAAATAGGGTTGTACAGTTATGTTATATCTGACTTTATAGTCTGCTTTTACTCTTTCCATATTTTAAGTAAAAATCATAAGAAGCTTAGACATGTAAGATTGTATTAAAAGGTCTCTGAACAGGGAAGTATTGAATAGAATTTTGTATTCTATATACAAATTTAAAATTGAGTATTCTAAGTGTTTTCAGAAGTAGCTTTCCTTTCCTACAAGGAGAGCTTGGTTGCTCAGATGTCACTTTTTTTTTTTTTTTAAAGGATTCTGTATGTAGGGCTTAGAAATAGTCACATGTCCACTTTCCCATATTTAGTTGTGAACTTTCCAAGGCTAGAACCATCAGCTTCTGCAGAATCAAAGCTTTCATTTGAAACAAGGATAACAACATCTTAAATTCTAAATGTTTCTAGCCTTTGTAACTGTAAAGATAACCTTCCAAATGTAAACGATGCATCACTGTCTTCTAGAATCTGTGGATAAACAGTTCCATTGCATCTTCTGCTTCTCAGAGTTTTACTAAGCTTTATCAGTCTTTGTCAATTGCTACTGATATGTTTCTGAATATGTGCAGTGAAAACCAACAGTTAAGTCAGTTTCACGTGTATTGCTTAATGCTTTTCCAAACAGCAGAAGCAGCGGAAAGAGGGCAGAAATTGGGAGAGGGGTAAAGTATTGGTAATATCCCTAGCAGTAGAAAGAAGGCTGAGGGAGAAGTACAGTAGCAGTCTGGTTCTGCTGAGTCCCTTCATACCTACCACACCAGTCAGGACACTGGTGGAGGGATAGAGCACTGAAAATCTCCATCCTCCTATAGAAGCCAGGAGACAGGGATTTGGGGTGGAAAAAAAACAGACAGACTGAGGGTTTCATCTTTTTATGGGTGGAGCTTCAAATTTATAAGACGCCTGTTAGCTAGAAGGTGGCAGGAAAGATGTATCCCCCAAGCAAGCTTCAGGCTCAGTTTCCTGGTAGGAATTCCACAGGGACTAGCTTCTCACTTGGCAGCTGCCTCTGGATAGTGGGAACCCACATATTTGTGACTCTTCATTGTATTAGTTTTTGATAGTAATTTTAGTCTCCTGGCAGTTATGTGTTTGGTAAAATTTCCATGTTCTTTTATGTATGTGAGTGGAAGTTAGATGGAAGTTTCTGAGACTGGTCTGAATGGATGGTGGCTTTATGTTTTACTCCTGTTGTAATTTTGCAAATTTCCAATGGCCCCAAATGAAACAATTGCAGAATTCTAAGGGAGGCAGAAATTATTTGAATAAGAGAGAAAAGAATGTAGGAAGAAAGAGAGCTGGGAGAAGAAAGGAGAACAGCATACTAAGGGGAACATAGAGTAAAGGAAGAGAGAAATGCAAATGGAGTGAGAAGGAATGGCAGAAACATATTAAAAGCAATACAAGGAAAGAGAAGTGTGTTGAACCAGCAAGAAACAGAAGGTTGAATAACAGCAAGAAATCTGTAGTAAGGTTCATTTAAAAAGAAATATTAAATAGAAAAAATGACTTGCAATGTTTCAGTGAAATATAGTGTATATGAAACCGTGCCCAGCAGTTTTATATATAATTCCAGCAGGTGTGGCTTTGTGGGTGTGGCAGCACGGTTATCCATCATGGCTAGAGAGCTTAATTTTTAAACTAGTAAATGTTGGGCATATTTTATTTTTCAAGCCCCGTCAGATGTTATAATCTCATTATGAAGCAAATCACAGGATATTTTTACATAGAACCATTCACTATTTGGATTGTGTGTTCCAGTTGCTCACACCCTTTGGTTTGTACAGTTGTGATCTGAGTTATAGCAATTTAGATACAAGGCATTCTTTTAGTAGTTCTGTTGAGCCCCTTGTGTTCTACCTTTTGTAGTGAAAATATATAGATTATGCCTTTAAGTTGTATTAACTCTGTGTTATCTTCATTGTACTACAGTTCGCCTTTTATAAATGGCTGTAATTGACACTACACAATTTAATTCAGATCATATTTCTGTAAATGGGGATTTATTTTCCTATAATAAAATATCTTTTTAAAAATTTGATACTGCCATTATATAAAGTGCTCTTCTCATTAGTGGATTGAATTAGATAATGAAGTACAGAAAATCTATTTTGCAAATAGTAACAGAATCATAGCATATTCTTTGCATATATTTTCCTAATTATTAAATAAAAAGCAATTTGAAGGATTAAATCTTAGCAAACAATTCTAGAACAAACCCAGAGAAAGGACATTGATAAGATTATGTGGACAAAATAATTTCACAAAAGAGATCAGGTATCTGTACAGTGTAGGGCATTTAACAGGACAAAATATTTACTTGAGAGGGTTTGAACTTCAATATAAGTATAAAGGTTTAATTTATTTTCTGTAAAATCATGGCAATATTCTAGTGAGCAATAGTGAAAAGTAATATATGAAATAAACTTACCTGGAGATATTTGATTGAAGATCATTTATTGAAGCTCTTATGTGTGCTCTGTCTGAATACACGGAAAGACACACCAGGTAGGAAGCTTTTCTATTTTAAGTACATTCTTCTACTGTGTCTTGAGAATTCTTTTTCCACAGCATCTTTATTCGTTGCTGCTGCTTTGATTTGTGGTGGTGGTTGTTGTTTCTAATTTATTCCCAGACATCCTGAATACTTGATTGGCTTCTATATGCAGCATTTTAGGTTATTTTGTTCTTCTAAAATTACAGAAAGGAAGCTCCGAACTTCACATCTCTTCAAACAATAGAGGCAGATTAACATACCCCAGATAACTCAAGTGTTCAGTACTTATTAAAAATTGATTAAAAGCTTTAGCGTCCAATAAATCCCATCTGTTTTCTGTAGATGATTCCAACAGTGAAAAGTTCTTGTTTTCCTACAAATTCAGTAGCTCCCACATTGTATGTTGCTTTGAAAAACAATAATGCATGATTATTGGACTTCAGTTTTTGTCTTAACTTTTCACCTATGCTTCAGCCTCATATTTGTAAGGGCTGATGAAGGGTCTGCTCCTCTCTGCTTCTAATGCTTCTGTCAGACACAGATGTGAAATGCTGTTTCTGAACAGGAGAAAAAAAAATCCCAAGGGGTGTAGTGTTTTGTCATATCTCGGGACAGTGAGCATGCATGGCATCAATGAGTTGCTGATATGAGCTATGCAAACCTGGCACCGAACTGACAGGATGACGTTTTCATACATAATAAACCTATTAATTATTTCTTCTGATGGACAGCAGTGTATACTAGAAGAAGAAAAAAAAGCAGCAGATTATAATATTAGATTTGATAGGTGCTCTCTGAACAGCTTGTCATCAAGTAATGAATCCAGGAAAAGACTACTGCTTTTGCGTGTGATCAGGTAGAATGGACAATGGATATTTTGACACAGTCAGTCACATATGTGAGGGTAAAAACTCCCTTCTGATTAAGGTCCCTTTATTTCCTACCTAGAATGAAAGAAATAATCAAAAAAGAGACATTATTGGAAAGTCTGGTTTTATTTTAGTCTGCTTTTAATTTGTGGTTATGGCTGTAGTCCTGTGGTTTTGTTTCATTTACAACTTTGTTGTATAGGTTCAGCCTACACTTTCTCTGTGTTTTTCTCCATTGAACAAATACTTTTAAAATGCTGTTTTTCTCATCCTAATTATTTTTTCATTTATTATTGAAGAAGTCACTTGCATGTGAAAATGGTACTGTTTCACACTTGTTAACCATTTTTTGTTGGTTGAGACAATGGCTTTCTGATTCTCAAATCCTTTTCTTAATTAGGTGTTAATGTCAAACAAATTGTTCTCATTTTAATGTCAGTTAGATAATTGCTCTGTTAAGAATAACATGCCCCCTCATACAATTGAAATGTATTTTTAAAAATACATTTAACATAGCAAAATCCCTCCCCTCAAAAATCTGTCCTTAAAGATTACAGGGTAAAATCTTCATTCCTTGTACCCACGTAGTTCCGTTAATACCAATAGGAAACATGTACATATATTGTAGGTAAAATCTTAGTTTAAAGAAAGACTTAGAACGTCTTCCAATATCAGGAAAAAAAATAAAAATATTGTTAAATATTTATCCTCTCCCTGACAAATTTAGATTTATTTCAATTATTAATTTTTTTTACATAAACAGCAACAGGTACAAAATAATGTTTAATTTCGCTTTTCCTTTGGAACTTTGAGACTGGGAACAGAGACATGAAGTTTTGGTTGGGAAGAAATAGGATGCATTCTTCATAGCATGAAAGGAGGAGGAGTGGAAAAGGCTGACTGCAAAATAAGCTTGTGTGTATTGGCAGTCCATCAAATGTATGGGGAACAACTTTCAGAGTTTGCTCTTATCCTGATTCACTGTGCAAGCAAGCTGACCTTAAACCTGCTCGTTAAATGTTATTATTTACAAATGCATGAGAGCATCTGGCTGGACCCCTTGGTTCATCCAGTCAGTTAATGATGAATGCAGTTAGTTCAAACCCTATGCCCGTACTTATTTCCAAATGGCCCTGGAACACCATCATCCCTGAACCCAGGGCTAGGCTACATAGCTGCTGTCCAAATCGAGTCCAGTGAATGAGAGTTCTAGTGGCAAATCCAAACAATCATTTCTGTTATTCTGTCAGGAAGAACTCTGACCTGCCCGTGCTACAGTGAATATGTGATGTAAAATCCAGTGCTGGAATTTGACATACAGGCATGTTTCAGAAGTAATAGAGAGTGCCTAATTTATAGCTTTTGTATCATCCTGTCTGCAAGAACTGAATGTTAACCAGTTTATTTCCTACTCTAAAATGAAGAGGTGACTTTAAGAAGATCTAATTCCTGCAAAACTTAATGAGAGGCTATCCATTTGTGTGTAGCAATACACGTACCTCTGTATCTTATGTATAGCCTCTCCCTGAGTTAGGAACCAAACAGTTGGCCGTAACTCGATCCGTTTGTAACTCGGACCCCATTGAGTTACACGCGACCGCGTGTATATGACTGGATAATCTTGCAAAGGACAAAGAAAACATGTTAGTGACTATTTTATGATTATTTTATTTACGTGTGTACATATGCACATTTTATTTGTGTTTACACAATGGCAATTTTTGTCTCTACAGAGCTGAACTATCTGTATATATAGACCAGGGGTGGACAATAACTTTTTGCCAAGGACCACTTCAGAAATTTTTGAAGTGGCCCCGGGCCACACCAGAAGAGGCAGGGCCTCAAGCAGAAGGGGTGGGGCCAGGATACTTTCCTGCTTCCCCACTCATAGATCATGATTGGTCTGGGGGTGGTGGAGCACCTTTGCCACTCCAGCCTCAACCAAGAACACTCCTCTCCCTCCCACCTCCCTGGAGCCCTTAAAGGGGTTGACTCTGGCCACAGTGCCTGTGCCAGCTCCCTGACTCAGTGGCTCCAAAATATGAACCAGCAAGCCACTGGCAGCCAGTCTCCCCCTGGTTCCCAGGAGCCTGCTAGGGCCCGGAGAAGGTGGGTGCCTTCTTGGTCCAGGGTGGAGATCATGGACCTTACTCAGGGATGTCCCCAACGTCCATGATCTCCACACTAGTCAGAGGAACGCAGCTGTCTATGGCAGGATAGCTGCCAGCCTGGCCACCAAAGGCCACATGGGAACCCAGGGGCAGGTTTGCATGAAAATCAAGTTGGTCCGGCGAGACCCCAGCCCTGAGCTTCTCTTCCCCCTTCTTTCCCTTGCTTCCCCCTTCCAGCTCCCTCCTCTCAAGTTTCTCCCTCCCTTCTCCCACCCTCTCTTCTCCCCTCTCCCACCTCCTTTCCCCAGTCTCACCAGAGTTTCACCCCCCCACCCTGCCCCGTTTTGTTAAATAAAGAGAGTTTGTGTTCATGAAAATAGGTGTATTTTATTTGACATCAGGAAGGTGAGTTAGGGAGGGGTAAGTGGAAGGACGTGAGGGAGGAATGAGGCACAAGCCCCTAGTGGGGCAGACCAGGGAGGCTTTTAGTTCTCCTCAGGGTGGAAGCTGTCCCACAGGGCCTCCTGGATACTGACAGCCCCCTAATGGACCTCCTGGATGGCAGCCTGCAGAAAGTGCAGCCAGGCTCTCAGCAATGCATCCATGAGAAGCACCAGAGTGCCCAGGGATGGCTCCGGCTCCATGTTGCAGAGTGCTGTGGTGTCCCAAGTGAGGGCAACCAGAGCATGCAGAAGCAAAATGCTTTGCTGTCCCTCATAGAGGTAGGCAAGCAAGCAGGGAAAGCTGAGAACTGGCTGTCGGGGGGGGGGGGGGGGAAGGAGAGAGGTCCCTTTAAGCACATGTCTCAGATAGCCTCAGGCAACAGCCACACACAAAGTAACTCTTGACCTGATGCCCTGCCGGACCTGGTTCTGACTGGCCTTAAATGCGATTCAGCATCCACTCAGTGTGGATGTGCTATTTCGAAATAGCAAAACACTATTTCGAAATTCATTTTGTGTGTAGACGCATTATTTCAAAATAAGCTATTTTGACGCTGTAGTGTAGACATACCCTAAGATGCTGCAGAACTGTCTGACTGTAAACCATCCAGTATCCAGTGAGTGATGCATTTTTGGACAGACCTTTCTGTCATACAAACTTTTTGAATAAAAGGAAAACCTGCTAAGGTGCTCTGTAATGGTAGGTGATGCCAATCTCTGTGTAGATGTTATTAAATCAAACCAATAATCTGGTCCTCTGGTATTTGCGATCCTCTGTGTGTTGAACATTGGTACCCTTAAAGGAAAAAAACCTTATTAATACCAATGTAATGTTTTCTCCTCAAGTTTCCCTCTCCCTCACACCTAAAATTGTTATAGACCAAAGTGACAGGAAATGTTCATTGGATATGATCAGGTAAAATATCTTAAAGCTGTCTACCTGAAAATGAAACAAGGTATGAGTAGTGCAGTTATGCATGTTCAGAGGATGACAAAATTTAAAATAAATGTTGCATGAGAAGAAAGTTAGCACTGAAGTTGAAATCACCTTTATTTACAATGTATAGCTTTTGATGGTGGGAATGTATGTCTAAAACTTCTCATCTTAAGTCATGTTCTGTTTAAAAATCTAGTCATTATGTACTCTCTTGTGTTTCTGGAAGCCATAAGTGGCCTGTATGTGAAGGGTCACTCATTTAAAGCACTGGAAAATAGGATTTTCCAGGAATAACTTGTCAATAAAACAATTTTAAGATAAAACATCACTGATAATTAGATCTATAAGAATTTGGATGGGCATTGATTAATGCGAACAGAGATGGTAAGAATCTCAGTGAAGGAAAAAACCATTTAGATGTGCATGTGCTCTGTAGGACTATCTCTGCTTTCTTGTTTCTTCTTTCTGAAATCCATAAACCTTTAGTCTCTTCCTCATCCCACTAAAAGCAAACAACCCCCACCATCAACAACAAAATTCTACTCTTAACGTATGACTAAATGTTGTCACACTGTTTCTGTGGCTCTGTCTGATTTCAGGTTTAGTGCTGTTTAATACTTCAATGATGATTTTTTTTTAAAGGGGAAGGAATATATACACCCTAATTTAAATCTGTAAAGAACTCTGTCTTTCTGCTCAAGTATAATTATTATTTCAGTTCTTTTGTCTGTTGAGAGTAGTAGCTGCTTGTGTGAACAAAATGATTTCTCTCATTCAGTTGAGAGACAGTGGACAGGGCATTTGCCTGCGGAGTGCCGAGTGAGGGGTTCAGGTTCCGCCCTCCTCCTCCACCCATTCAGGCAGCGGCAGGTTAGCCAACACCAGGTATCCCACTATTGCAATTGAAATGCTTCTGTTCTGTGAATGGAATATGTGCTTATCTAAAATTAATCAATCTGAAAAGCTGTAATTTTCAGTGATCAGCTTAGAATTCTGTACATTATATTGTACATCTCTAAGAATAATCAATAAATGCCTTAAAAAGGAGGTCTTCAAATATTAAAAGCTTTGTAATCAGTCAGACATTAGATTAACATATTAGATCATTTTAGTTTAATTGTTTTGTGAAGGATTCGAGAGTATGGACATTTTATTCTGAGTAACTACTTAATGAAAATTTGGGAGGAAAAATTACCTACTTATTGCTAGATTTTGCTACCGTGCTATCTTGACCCAGCTTTATTGGTGCAGCTGTACCACTGTAGTGTGTCTCATGAAGATGCGCTATGCAACAGGAGAGTGCTCTCCCATCGGCATCATTACTCCACCTCAATGAGAGGCAAAATGTGTGACACTGCCATAAGTCAGTGGGGCCAACAATGCATAGGGGCAGCTTTTTCACAACCCTGATTGACGTTAGTTACATTGACTTAAGTGGTAGCATAGAGGAGCCCGTACTGTCAGTGGAAGTGGAAACATCACTTTCCCATGTAATAGAATAAGAAAGCTCTTCATAAAATGGGTCTTCCCCATTCTCTGAGAAACATGGATTAGAGTACTTAGTAGGCTTTGAATAGAAGCAGATGTACAATAATTCTTAGGTGAAAGGAAACTATTGTTTGCAGAGGAAAAATATTGGAGTGCCAACGGAGAATCTCTTATTACTTTGTCAAAATCCTGAGGTCTGTCACCCTCCTGAGTTTCTTATCAGGCTTTGTATATGGCAGTCCAGCTTAAAAACACAAGCAGCTTTTGTTTCAGATCATTTGAGAATGGAGGTAAAATAGTTGGTGATTTTTACAAATACAGTGAAATCTTTGTTATCTGGCACTCTGTTTAACCAGAAAACTTTGTTAACCGGCGTTGCCCCCAGTCACAATACTGTCACATCTTCAGGCACATGCCTGGCTTGGTTTACCATGATTGGCTTAACAATTTTTTATTTAAGAAGTACTAATAATCTTTAACTCAAAATAGAAATCTGAGACCAACTGCCTCACACCACTGAACTACTAATGTTAAAAACTTGAGTTTTACTAGTACTGTCCATTGGTTTTTCCTAGGTTGATGGGACCCTCATAACAGGAATTTTTAGATAACCAGAATGCCCCGAGCGTGCCGAATAACACAGATTTTACTGTACCTACCTGAATAAAATTGTACTAGTTTGGGGAAGAAATGTTTTAAAAATATTTAATAAATGTTAGTGATTTTTTTATGTTGTTTGAAGGATTCTGACCTTTGATGCTACACACACTTGCTGAGAGTTTATCCAGTGAGCTGTCACAGTGGGGATTTATGCCATCATGATTCAAAACATTTTTAGATGAAGTTGAAGAATTGTTATTGGACTAAACTATGAATTGATTAAAATGTGATATGCTGTTTCAGCAATCCAGTTTTGAATATGTTTAAATTTGGTTTAATTTTTATGTTAACTGTGCATTTTCATGTATATGTTAAAAATGTTACCAACCCTATTGAGTGACTGATGCTAAAGGTAAGTTTTGAGCTTGAATATCAGTTTAAGATATATTACAAATAATGCAAAACTGCCATTTGTTCTTTTGTGATATCTGTTGATTATTTTGGATTCTGGAGAGAGGCACGTTCACGAATGTTTTATGAAGCCAAACAAAAGCCAGAATTTACAGAATTTTGTATTAATACATAGTGTTTAACCAACTCTCTGTTTTATATACTCTTTTAGCTAATGATGTATATCATTTAAGAAGATGACCTTGGACTTGTTGTCTTGTCTTATACTTTATATGTGAAAAGCATCCAATAAATCTGAATTGTTTCTTTGTTTTATTAGGAAAATATTGGACTTCAGTAGGTTGTTATTGAGGTATGATACAGTGGTGAGATTGCTGCTAAACATTTTTGTAAGATTTCTGGTGAGTGTGTGAAGGGGATCTTAAAAGTTCTGTATGCGCACGCTCCCATTCGCAACCTGACAGTTCTAGTTGCCATAACAACTTGATTATAGTAGAGCATTTTCTGCTATAGTTAAGGTTGTGTCAGCACTTCCATTATAAGCTGCTGTTTTCAGGAATTTTTAATTTATCCACATGCCTCAGAAAATGGCAGATATAGCAAATTTTATTTTTTACAAAGCCTTTTGGTTACTTCTTTAAAAAATTGAGTAATTGTATGAAGTACAAAATAGGCTTGTTGTTTTGAGTATTTTTCTTTGTTGCTGTAAACAACAATAAAAACTTTTAGTAAAATAATTGTCCATTTCCAGTGTTGCAGGGGTCTGGGAGTGAGCAACTTTAATTGCTCTTCCACAACCTGCATACATGCAGAAATACAAGAGTTAAAGGTCATAAGGGACCATTAGATCAGCAGTTTTCACAACAGCTTTTTTTTGGTGTTATCAGAGTGTGGCCACCAACTCTTGCTGGTGGCTGCTTCAACAAATTTTCCTAACATACGTAACTGTGGTCAGTGGGAGCTGCAGTTGCAATACCTGCTTTCTGCCAAGAGCAGTAGGGATAGATTGCCACTTGCAGAGGAATTGCCTGAGATCTGGTATCCCAAACTTCCTCCCAAACCCAAACTCTCTCCTAGGGCCTGCGCCCAACACACTTTTCCATGTCGCACTCGGCAGTCCCACACTCCCTGCCACATGCTGAACCCTTTTTGGCCATTTCTCCACTTATGATCATGATACTGCTGATCAGGAGCCAGGCAGAGCCAGATGGGGAGCATGCTGGCCTTGCGCCAACTGCACTATAAACCAGACTTTCTATGAAGATTACAAATGCCAGGCTATAGAGCTGGATAACAGTTTTTGCTGTATCTAACCTCAGTCTCCCTTGCTGCAGATTAAGCCCATTACTTCTCATCCTTTCCTCTGTGGACATGGAGAACAATTGATCATTGTTCTTTTTAAAACAGTCCTTCATACATTTGAAGCTTGTTATCAGATCAGGCTTCAGTCATCTTTTTCTTAAGATAAAACATGCCCAGTTTTTTAACTTTTTTCCTCATAGGTCAGCTTTTCTAAGCCTTTCATCATTTTAGTTAATCTCCTCTAGATTCTCATTTGTCCATATGTTTCCTGAAGTATGGTACCTGGAATGGGGGGACAGTGTTCCATCTGAGTTATCACCAATACCAAGGAGGACAGGACAGTTACCTCCCTTGTTTTACATATGACACTCCTGTTAATGCATCCCAGAATAATATTAATTTTTTTTCACAGCTGTATCACATTGGATCATATTAAATTTGTGATTCATGGTAATCCCCAGATCATTATCTTCTATACTTCTGCCTATCAAGGTAATCCTCTTTTTGTGGTTGAGCTGCAGCCATAAATAAAAGATGCTGTTATGTACAGGTAAAATCACCTCCCTGCTCCTACTCACTACTCCCTGTTTATACATGCAGGAATCCCATTTGCCCTTTTTACTTCAGCATTGCACTGGGAGGCCATGTGCAGCTGATTGTCTACTACAACCCCCAAATCCTTTTCAGTAACTGGTTTCCAGGTTATAGTCCCCTGTTCAGTAGCCATGGCCTGCGTTGGTCCTAGATATGTAACTTTGTGTTTGTCTATATTAAGTGATATTTTATCATGGGGTTTACACTAGTATTATGTTTCCTAGTGTAAAAAACTGTAAACCAGTTTCCAGCCTGGTATAATAATAGGAAAACCAACTGTTTTAGTAATTTATAATATTTTTGTGTTAGCATCTCTTTGATTGATAAGCCATTATTAAATCAACTTAGAAATATTTTATAGGCTCTTGCATTGGAGAGCCACACTTTAGTCCCAATAATGTCATCACTTTTTATTTAGGTTACTGTCACCAGCGCTAGACTCGGAAAGATTATGTTAATTTCAAACTTTATATACGTTTAGCTAAGGAAAATCCATGTAGTTTTTCTTTAAGATTGACCTTTGAAAACTAAAAACTGCTGTTAGCTAGTAGCAGCTAATTGAGATTCCTATTCTCTTCTTTAGCTAGCTTCTTTTTGTGGAGTTCTTCCTTGCTGAAAACTGATTAATTTATATGTATTATCTTGGTATTACATTTTTGTTCTCATAACGTTTTACTAACTCCCAATAATTACAAGTTTTCTCTTGAATCTTTGAAATTCAATACAAAAAACCTCCTCTACGCACTCAAAAACATTTTACTTTTTCAAAAAGCTGCATTTAGAAAACATTGGCAAGTTGCATTTGTTTGTCCAGGTTTTTAAAAAATCCCCAAGTTTTATTTTTCCTGGCCATCTAATATTTTGTCAATGTCTACTTTGTCTCTTTCCTGTAAAGTTGTGGTGCTAAGTTAGTAATAGTTCTGCAATATATGGACTTTCGTAGAGTCTCAATCTGAGTGGTTTTCACTATGGATGTAAAATCCTGTTTAACCAGTTAACTACTTACACAGTATCCCGTGTTGGGCAATGGACTGCTCCAGCCTCGCCTGGCTACTGCTTACTTGGCCACCAGTGCTTACCAGTTAACTGGTTGCATGCCTAATTTCCAGTACATCCACCTAATGAGAATTCTATGCACATTTTTGTAATAAATGCTTGCTAGGAAAAACTTTGTTTGATTCCGATAACTAAAATTGGATCTGGACAGCCGCACTTGAAAGTAGTACAGTAAAGTATGCCAATTGTGTTTCTGGGGATCTTTTTGCAACAAATTGAGGATAGAGAGGAAAGTAAAAGTAGAAGACTTTAGAACTGTATTTGGCTTCTGTTACATTGTAATTGTCATAAATAAGGAAGTCCCTTACTCTAAATTTGTTTCCGATTTCAAAGAAAAATTTTATCCAAGCCCTAGATCTGATTTACTGATTTTAAGGCTGATGTGACTTTTGTGTATTTTAGGGGGTGAGGGAAAATAAGGGGTCCTACTGCAAACTCGTTCGCTTCTTTGCCTATGGAGTTACCGCCTTCACTTCAAATTATGAAGAGGCAATATGACCGGGTTATATGAATGTAAGACTTCAATAACTGATATTCATTTACAGCTTTGCAAGTCACAAGTTTTAATTGTCAACCCTTTTATGATCTGTTACACTGTTCATTTGTATGTTAGTAAAGATTTCTAGGGCAGCTGAGCCTCCTGTTGAGCATTACATAAGGGTCAAATTGGAATATTTTAATTGAATACCAGATTGGGTTACACAATGTAGTATGAATGAAAGTGGTGCCTATCTGCCTAACCTGAACTTATTTCTTGTTTAAAACATTCATTGTCTGCTTTTCTTTTTCTGGAATGAAAATTCCAATGGAAGAGTAAAACCATGAACCTACAATTCTTGATTAGCAATTGGTACACCTCCCTCAGGGAGATACTGTACAACACGGATGACATGATAAATTACTAGATTTAACATTTTAAATAAATGTTAGCTAAGTGGAACTTTTAGGAAATATTTAGGAAAATATTAGAATTTATTTCCTAAATAGTGTTTGATTTTTATAATTCAAAGCACATATTTGTCATTAGAATTTGTGAAGTTGTTTGTTCTGTCAGTCTGAGTATATTTGAAAGGCCTCTTCACATTTTCTTTCTGTTGAGAAAGCATCTCCTGCAGCATCTTTCTTTAAAATAAAACCAAACAGCACATTGCATATCTACAGAATAGTTCCCTCCAATAATGTGTCTCACCCAGTCTCTGAGGAGGATGGTCCACTCTTGTGAGGAAGTGGGAGGTGCTAATGTCAGACATGCTGCAGGTTAGCTCTCTTCATGCCTTGGAGTGCTTCTCAGAAGTGTTGAGAATTGCTGGCTTTGGCTTCTCTCTTATTGAGATGTTTTTCTTCATTTAAAGCCCTCCCTAGGATCCAGGGTCTGTCTTGCCTTTGTTACTGCCGTACAGTCTCTTTCTATAGTTGAGTCACATTTCCAGGATGCTGTGAATCAGACATCACATTTTTAAGATCAGGATGGAATATTTTCCATTGGGCCAAGTTAGCTGGGTATCCAGAAGGCTTTTCATCATCTTTGCAGTATCAAGGAGGCACAGCATAGTTTGGAGTAAGAATAGGAAATGTAATATTGGGATATAATATTAAAATATCCTGTCCAAAACTGATAAAGGCTTAAAGGACCAACTCTCAAAATAAATGAGACCAAGGATATGGCTGATGTACCTTCTTGCCTTTAAAGAATCAGGGAGAGACTAGATGTCACAGACTTAAGAATTATTGATACCACTCCCCCTTTCACGTGATTCAGGCATAGGCTGAGTCCTAGGAATTATGCTGAAGAGGGTCAAACCTGAATTAACTGAGTAAATGGTGTAAAGCTATTTAACTTTCCACTGAACCCAGGTAAGCAGGGAAGGTATCACCCCTCTCCATTGTTACTTTAATAAAATTGAGACTTTAATAAAATTAAAATCCATCCCTGCATTTGTTTTTCACCTCCATGTCCTTATTTAAAATGGCTTGTTGCATACTTTTAGCTTTGCATTGTAAAAAAAACAAATTAGATCTAAATAATTACAGTTAGATACTATGAAGATTTAGTAGCTTAAGCACACTTATCAAGATATTTGATTATGCTGTTTTATAGAACTGTGGGTGTGTCATTCTGCACCCTAATGTTTACCCTTTTTCCAAGGCTATAATACATTTTATTCATCATATGCCTTGTTAGATATTGTTTGAAAACTTGTGATTTGGTGATCTTTCTTGTCTGGATTAAAATATGTGCAGAAACGTTGTGTGTAAAGTTAGAAGAGTCTACTATTTGATGTTACTAAGACCTATTCCAGATCTGGGGAAGGAGCTGTAGACCAGTTCCTCAGAGAAAAAAGGCAAACTGCTGCCTAAAACCAAGTCTACACTGGCAAGCTACTGCATAGTAAATGAGCCTCCAGAACTGTAACCTTTGCAGGGTCCCCACTAAGGATGTTAAGTATTGAGTAATTCACTAATCAAATAGTTGGTGCATTTTTGCATTGACTATTTGAATAGTTGATAGGATGCTGCTGCCCCTTTGAAATGCCAGCGTGGCTTTTCAGGTAGAGGCAGCAAAGCGGGGGAAAGGCTCTGTGCAGCGCTGCTCCTTTGGAATGCCGTCTTGGTGTTTCAAAGTGGCAGCTGTGATGGACTAGGCCGAGTCTGGGCACGGCTGAAGGCATCTGCTCAGGGTGAATTGCTCAAATTCGGGGCCCCTTACAGCCCCCAGACTGGAGACCTTTCCAAACAGGCCACAAACCAGTCCCACAGAGTCCTTCAGCTGCCTGCCTGAAACCTCACGAGCAAAACCCCTCCGACACCCCAGCACTATCCATGCCCCAGATGGTACTGGGCCTCATACACAGGTGTGGGGTTTTAGAGCCCAGTCTCACCTTCCCCGAACAGGTTCTGTCCGGTTCCAAGAAACCAGCCACAGATCCCAGGTCAATTTACCCTCTGGACCTTACCCAGAAGATCACGCTGAGCCAGTCCTTTAGAATCTAGCATCTAAAGGTTTATTACTACAAGAAAGAAAAGCATGAGAGTAAGGTTGTTAAAATATCATACATTGCATGCATCGAATCTCGCAGTTCTCGACGCAGGCTTGCAGCAGAGATGTTATAACTGCTGGCTTAAAAGTCTTTGAACATCCTACATCAGGATGGGTCCACAGTTCTTCCCGGCTCTTCGATCTCTGCACTGCTGCTTCTGGGATGAAGGGCTGAGCTGAGTACCAAGATGGAGTCAGCCACATGGCATATTTATACCTCCTTTCTGGTCTCTTCTTGGCTGTAGCAGGTCACCTGGCCAACGGCCTATCCCTATGTCTCCTGCTGGTAGCCCTTAAGTATCAGTCACCATTCTTGGGGTGCATCGTTGGCCTATAGAGGGCCATTGTTACATAGAGCTTTGCTCATTAGCATGTCCATAGGCCGAGCTCTGCCCATTGCTCAACCACATACAAACATTCAGTACTCATACAAAGTACATGCTTATAACTTCACATACAGACATTATACAATTACATGAGTAGCATATACAGAATCAGTAGAAAGTAAACTTCTATTTGACACCTCACATGGTACCACTTTTGAAGCCAACCCCCTCTCCCCCATGGGGGCAGCAGTGATCTGGCTGCTTCCCTCAAATTCAGTAACGTGACAGCAGCGCCTCACGGAGCTGATCCCGGGCTCCATGCGATGCTGGCCCTTTGAAACAAAGGGGCAGCACCACACAGAGCCCAGGATCAGCTGGGGACTACCTAGCTGGCCCCAGGCTCCCTGCGGCATTTCTGTGGAACCTGGAGTCAGCTGGGGAGTCCCCAGTTGATCCCAGCATCCGTGGGGCACTGCCACTTTGAAATGCCAGCTGGGGACTTCCCTGGGGGCTCTTGTGTATTTCAAAGCATAAGCGCCCTCGTGGAGCCCGGAGTCAGCGGGACTTCCTGCTGGCCCCAGGCTGCATGTGGAATTCTACATTCCTCCTTTAAAAGGTACAAGAGCCCCAGTGGGGCTTTGAAACACCTAGGCAGGTTTCCAAGGATCACAACTTAAATGTCTACCCCAAATTAAAAAACATAGCAAGAGACCTAAAAAAGAGTCACCGTGGCTTAACCACCATGTAAAAGAAGCAGTGAGGGACAAAAAGGTAACTTTTAAGAAGTGGAAGTCCAATCCTAGTGAGATAAATAGAAAAGAACATAAACACTGTCAAATCAAGTGTAAAAATGTAATAAGAAAAGCAAAAAAAGATTTTGAGGAACAGCTAGCCAAAAACTCAAAAAGAAATAACAAAATGTTATTTAAGTACATTAAAAGCAGGAAATCTGCTAAAAAACCTGTGGGCCCCCTAGATGATCGAGCTATAAAAGGAGCAATCAAGGACGATAAAGCCATTGCAGAGAAACTAAATGATTTCTTTGCTTCAGTCTTCACGGCTGAGGACGTTGCGGAGATTCCTGAATCTGCACCGTCCTTTGTGAGTGGTGAATCTGAGGATTTGTCCCGGATTGAAGTGTCATTAGAGGAGGTTTTGGAACAAATAGAAAAGCTTAATGTTAACAAATCTCCGGGACCGGATGGCATTCATCCAAGGGTTCTAAAAGAACTCAAATGGGAAATTGCTGAGCTATTATCTGTGGTTTGTAACCTATCCTTTAAATCGGCTTCCGTACCTAATGACTGGAAGGTAGCCAACGTGACACCAATATTTAAAAAGGGCTGTAGAGGCGATCCTGGCAATTACAGACCAGTAAGTCTAACTTCAGTACCGGGCAAATTAGTCGAAACAATAGTAAAGAATAAAATTGTGAAGCATGTAGAAGAACGTAATTTGTTGGATAAAAGTCAACATGGTTTCTGTAAAGGAGAATCTAATCTTACTGTCTTACTAATCTTTTAGAGTTCTTCGAAGGGGTTAACAAACATGCGGACAAGGGGGATCCAGTAGATATAATATACTTAGATTTTTCAGAAAGCCTTTGACAAGGTCCCTCACCAAAGGCTCTTGTGTAAATTACATGGCCATGGGATAAGAGGGAAGGTCCTTTCTTGGATTGAGAACTGGTTAAAAGACAGGAAACAAAGGGTAGGAATAAATGGTAAATTTTCAGATTGGAGAGGGGTAACTAGTGGTGTACCCCAAGGGTCAGTCCTGGGACCGATCCTTTTCAACTTATTCATAAATGATCTGGAGAAAGGGGTAAGCAGTGAGGTAGTAAAGTTTGCAGATGATACCAAACTGTTTAGGATAGTCAAGACAGGAGCAGACTGTGAGGGACTCCAAAAAGATCTCACCAAACTGAGTGATTGGGCAACAAAATGGCAAATGAAATTTAATGTGGATAAGTGTAAAGTAATGCACATCGGGAAAATAACCCCAACTATACATACAGTATGATGGGGGCTAATTTGGCTACAACAAATCAGGAAAGAGATCTTGGAGTTATCGTGGACAGTTCTCTGAAAACATCCACACAGTGTGCAGTGGAGGTCAAAAAGGCAAATAGGATGCTAGGAATTATTAGGAAAGGGATAGAAAATAAGACCCAGAATATCTTACTGCCCCTGTATAAAACTATGGTACGCCCACATCTCGAATACTGTGTACAGATGTGGTGTCCGCACCTCAAAAAAGATATTTTGGCCTTGGAAAGGGTTCAGAAAAGGGCAACTAAAATGATTAGGGGTTTGGAACGGGTCCCATATGAGGAGAGGTTAAAGCAGTTTAGAAAATAGGAGACTGAGGGGGGATATGATAGAGGTCTATAAAACCATGAGTGGTGTGGAGAGGGCCGATAAAGAAAAGTTATTTATTAGTTCCCTAAATAGAAGAACTAGAGGACACCAAATGAAATTAATGGGGAGCAGGTTTAAAACTAATAAAAGAAAGTTCTTCTTCACACAGCATGTAGTCAACCTGTGGAACTCCTTGCCAGAGGAGGCTGTGAAGGCTAGGACTATAATAGAGTTTAAAGAGAAGCTAGATAATTTCATGGAGGTTAGGTCCATAAAAGGCTATTAGCCAGGGGATAAAATGGTGTCCTTGGCTTCTTTCTGTCAGAGGCTGGAGAGGGATGGCAGGAGACAAATCGCTTGATCGTTGTCTTCGGTCCACCCTCTCTGGGGCACCTGGTGCTGGCCACTGTCGGTAGACAGGATACTGGGCTAGATGGACCTTTGGTCTGACCCAGTACGGCCGTTCTTATGTTCTTACAACGGGCATTTCTGCTTCCCCCACAATGTTCTTCTGATCCGTGAAGAAAGTCCTTACTTGCAGATTCCTTTCAAAGGAGGAATGCAGAAGTGCCTATCGACTACTCGACTAGTAAAGTACTCATTAGTTAACATCCTTAGTGCTGTGTTGAATGTTAGCAGTGGACTTTCTGTAACATGTTTCAGTTTTGGCCTTGATAGACCCAGCCTTGGAATGCCAGTCTCAGGAATTTCTAACTCGTGCAGAGCATCTGAGAGAGGCACTGAAGTGCCCAAGAAAGGACTTTTTGCAAGATGTCCTGGGCATGCTGATACGGAACAGAAAGAATTGCAGGAGTGGAGGAACAGTGACAGGAGGGAGTATAAGGAGAGCATACAACAGCTTCTAAACATTATGGAGCAGTTAGCAGATACACTGGAGATGCTGCTAGCAGTGCACGTGGAGCAGCTGCATGACCAATCCTTTGTCCTCACAGCCAGTGTCTCAAAACTATTTTCAATACACACTCCGAGGCACCACCAGTGCAATTTGGGTACCACCCCATACCTGGGTGCTACCTACTGCACCCCGCACTTGCCCACCCAGCTTCCACCCATGCAGACTCCCCCAGGCTTCCAGGGCAGTTAGTACCAATTCACGTAGAGTTTAGCCCTAAGGAACTGCACTCTTCCTTTCACAGCATGTTACACAGCAGAGCTGCATATGAACCTTGGACATAATAACTCTAAAATTCTTGGGGTATACCTCAATTCCTGCCTCCCCCACTGCCCTCTTCCCTGTCTCCCATACAGTTCAGATGCTTCACATGTGTGTCCTTGTGGCGGGGTAGTCCCGCCACTCCTGGAGGCGGCCGCGGCGCGGGGACATCCTGAGCCAGGAGGGACGCTGTCAGGGCCCGGGCGCCAGGGCACCAGGGAGGCCAGGCGCCCGCTCGGGGGCGGGGCGCTGGCCGATGACGTGGGGAGACGTCATCTTTCCGCGTCCAGCGGGAGATTTAAAAATGGAGGCTGAGTCCGCGGGGGGGGGGGGGGGGGGGAGCGGACGAAGGAAGGAGCAGCTCCGGAGGAGACGGAGCATACCGGGTACTGGCGGCCCTGGGTGCGGTTTAACCCAGGGGGCCGGGACTAGGAGGGGACGCTGGCAGGGGGAGAAAGAAGCGGCCCAGGGCGGAGCTGCGGAACCCGTGAGCGGGGGAGTTTAGGGTTCGCAGACCCCCCCCCCCCCCCCCCCCCCCGTTGTGAGTGAGGACAAGCGTCCTGACTCTAGGGCCCTGGGTTGGGGTCCGGAGCGAGGGTGGGCCCTCTCCCCCTCCCCCCCCCGTCCGTCAACTGGATAGGCTATTGTGTGGCCGGTGCTTTAAGTGGCATGGAGGGACAAGGCACGACTGTGGTACTATTGGGGACAAGAGGGGCGCACCCGGAGGCGGGGCGACTGGGGGTGGGGGGGCCCCCCCTTTCCGTCCGCAGGAGCGTCCTACAGTCCTATGTTTATTGTGTTTAACAAATGAAATCCATGTGTTTCAAATAAATGTTTAGCCTATTACATGAAAACAAGCAAACCCTAACAAAGTTACGGTCACTGTACCACTTAGTTCAGTGCATGGACCAATCATTAACCCCCTAGCAATACATCCACTGCACTGCCATGAATGGAAACAAGTTTCATTGACTTTCAGCATCAAATTGCTTCCTTAAGGCTAGGATGTCAGTGTGTAGTTGTTTACAAGATTAACTGATAAGCCTGGGCTGATACAGAGGCAGCAAGGCTGAGGGTAGGGAAGAGCAGGGGCCGGAGCGGGTGCCCGTAGGGAGCCATCTTTTAAGTTTATGGGAGCGCTGGCTCCCTCCTGCCCCCCTCC